>NC_133508.1:159831581-160158162 GCF_049354715.1 Callithrix jacchus | reverse complement strand
ACCCTAACCCTAACCCTAACCCTTTTTTTTACCCTAACCCTAACCCTAACCCTAACCCTAACCCTAACCCTAACCCTAACCCTAACCCTAACCCTAACCCTAACCCTAAAACCCTAAAACCCTAAAACCCTAACCCTAACCCTAACCCTAACCCTAACCCTAACCCTAACCCTAACCCTAACCCTAACCCTAACCCTAACCCTAACCCTAACCCTAACCCAACCCTAACCCTAACCCTAACCCTAACCCTAACCCTAACCCTAACCCTAACCCTAACCCTAACCCTAACCCCTAACCCCTAACCCCTAACCCCTAACCCCTAACCCTAACCCTAACCCTAACCCTAACCCTAACCCTAACCCTAACCCTAACCCTAACCCTAACCCTAACCCTAACCCTAACCCTAACCCCCTAACCCTAACCCCCTAACCCTAACCCCCTAACCCTAACCCCCTAACCCTAACCCCCTAACCCTAACCCCCTAACCCTAACCCCCTAACCCTAACCCTAACCCTAACCCTAACCCTAACCCTAACCCTAACCCTAACCCTAACCCTAACCCTAACCCTAACCCTAACCCTAACCCTAACCAAGCCTAAGCCTAACTATACTCCATGGCTCTCACCTTCAACCGCAGTAGTATAGGTTGTCGAGGCACACAGATCATGAGATCTGATGGTTGAGACCAGCCTGGACAACATGATTCACCCCCGTCTAGACTGAAAAAAAAAAAAATTAGCTAGACATGTTGTCACTTACCTGTAATCCTAGCTCCTCAGAAGACTGAGGAAGGGGAATTGCTGGAACCTGAAAGGAGACAGTTTTAGTGAGGTTAGATTGCTTCACGGCGCTTCAACCTGGGCAGCAGAGCAAGACTGCATCTCAATAAAGGAAGAAAGAAATAATCAAACAAACAGACGGACCCAAAGAGGGAGACCGAGGACCTTAACTGCAGACAATTCTTTATTGCCACCCTAAATCTTATGAGATGCCTGTCATCCCAGACGTTCTGTTTATGGATGAACTAGCTGACAGTTTTGTATTTACATGGTCAGAACAATGAGTGCTTCTACTTGATTCCCAGATTCTCCAAAATTCCCGTGGAGCCACACCACCTCCTGTCTTGGCACTTCAGGAGTACGATGCTCTTTTCTGAGAGGATTTGTTTGGTAGACCGTGACCTCGATTCCTGCCTCTAAGCCTAAGGATAGCTGCTGAGAACAGCAGCCACCACCGTTTTGGTACTAGAACAGTGCTTTTTATAGTGCACTCATTGGTGGATGCTGTCATCACAACCTGGCCGTTTGGATGTTCGACTGATGCTTTATGCCGCAGAGTCCCTGCGACTCACCGACCCGTGATGGAACTCACTGGAGCTCAGATATGTAGCGCTACCTTGTTTCTCTATGACTGGGAGTGCAAACATGGTTGATGTGTTTATTTCCCATTTTTTACTTTGGAGGTTTTGTTTTGTGAGATGAGCTCTCACTCTGTCATGCATCCGGGAGTGAAGTCATAGCTCACTGCAGCCTTGAGCTCCCGGGTTCGAGCCATCTCGCCTCAGCCTCACAAAGTGCTGGGAATACAACTGTGGCCTACTTTTGAGATTTGAGTTATTTATGTATTGTAGAGATGAGTCTCTGGAGATGGGTTCTTGGTCTGATAGGTGGTTTGTAAACATTTTTCCCAATCTGTAGCTTATCTTTTCATCCTCCGAATTGAGTCTTTCACAGGGCAAAAATGTGGTCTCCCTTGTAGATACTCGGCCCCTATAGCAGGAAAGCAGACACACACAGTACATAAATAAACAAGTGGATGTGTCCATTGAGTTAGTGTTCGTTTGTGGTAAAGAGATCCTAGACAGATCAGTGCTGAGAGGTTATTTCATTCAGCAATAGTTGACCTGGGGATCATCTCTAATCTCATGCTTACTTTCTGTTACTCCACTGTCTTCTGTTACTGCCGGTGGGAAAGCAATTGTCAACATGTTCTTGCTTCTTTCCACCCTCTTCAGTAGCTTTTAGGACCTTTCCTTTGTCGTTTCTGCAATTGTGTTGAATGGGTCTAGGTACGGATGGATTTATTGTCTTGCGGATTGTGCCTCCAGACTCGAAGGATCCTGGATCCTCTCTGTTTTTATTCTGGAATTTTTTTTTAAACAGACTCTCACTCTGTCACCGGGCTGGAGTGCGGTGGCAAGATCTTGGCTCGCTGCCACCTCCACCTTCTGGGTTCAAGCATTTCTCCTGCCTCAGCCTTCTGAGTAGCTGGGATTAAAAGCACACACAACCACTCCTGGCTGATTTTTGTATTTTTAGTAGACATGGGTTTTCACCATGTTGGCCAGATTGGTCTCAAACTCCTGACCTTAGGTGGTCCGCTCATCTTAGCCTCCCAAGTGCTGGGATTACATGGATGAGCCGCCACACCTGGCCTGTCGTTTCTTTGAGACGAGTTGGATCATCTCATTTCATCCTCCCTTTGTTATATTTTCCGATTAAGTTTTAAATGTCTACGGATGGCAGCCACGAATTCTGGCATCTGTAGCCCTTGGAAGTCCACTCCTCTTGTTGAAACTGACATTTATGCCCTTTTAATGGGGCTCTGGCTGTGGCGATTGTATGTGGCGCTGGCTGAAGGATCTCAAGGTAGCTAGTGTCAGAACTGAATTAGAGGTCCGCCCTGGTAGTGGAGACGAATCCCCACACGTTTGCTCATAGAAGTCATCTTCTGTGTGGATGATGATTTTTGAAGTAGGAGAGCAGAGGAAAAACGGGGGCTGAGCATTTTCCCTAAACGATAGTGGACATTCAAATCCCTCGTGAGGCTGGGCGTGGTGGCTCACGCCTGTCATCCAGCACTTTGGGAGGCTGAGGGAGGTGGATCACCAGAGGTCAGAAATTCATGACCGGCCTGGACAACTTAGAAAAACATCATCTCTACAAAAATACCTGCCGGTATTTTTGGGAGGCTGAGGGAGGAGTATTGCTTGAATCTGGGAGGTGAAAGAGAGATTGTGCCACTGCACTCCAGCCTGGGTAGATCATAAATAAGACATATAATTGACTCACAGTTCTACAGGCTGTACAAGCACAGCTCCAGCATCTGCTTGCCTTCTGGTGAGGCCTTGGGAAGCTTATGATCGTGGTAGAAATGGGAGTGTGTGCAAAGAGAGAGAGGAGAGGCAAGGCTCTTTATAAACAAACTGCTCTCAGTTGAACAAATAGAGCAAGAACTCACACTTCACCAAACGCAGGATGCTAAACCATCCATGAGGGATGTACACCCTCTAACAATAATCAGATTTGGAGGAGACACACATCCAGGCTGTATCAGGCCTTAAATGATTTGTTTTGACTCTTAGCTCCTTAAATGACAATTATTTGCTCTTTCTGATGAGAGAGAGAGAGAGAGAGAGAGAGAGAGACAGGTTTTCCCTCTGGCTGGAAGGCAGATGCCAGACAGGGGGCAGAGTGCCCGCCAGATGGGACACTTTACCGCATTGTGGAGGAGGGTCAGGGACACGAAGCTGCAGGCACAGAGGTCGATATAGGTGGCTGCCAGAGTACAGGCAGGCTGGAGCTCCCAGGTGCCACAGGAGTCCTGCACACAAAGGCTAAGGAATGGTGCAGGCTCCATCTGAAATCAGGGCCACCCAGTCACTGTCTCTAGCCTAGGCCTCTGCTCCATGCCAATACCCAGGGTAGATTGGGGAAAGAGCTTGCTGTGCTCCAGGGCACAGGCTCACACTCACCACCCGGAAGCAGTTCCCCAAGCTGGATGAGGGGTCTTGAAAGAAGGCCCGGTGGGCGGGGCTCTGTCCTGGGCAGGTCGGCTCAGGCTTCTCGGTGGCCCTGCAGTCACCATCCACCTGGTGGGACAGACGCAAGACTCATGCATGCAGCTGAACCATGTGGCTCCCCCACATACATTGGCCTTAGCGGGAGACTCCACCCAACCCTGGGTCTGCAAAGACCACTGCAGAGCCGGCAGGCCACCTGCCGCTCCTGGGACTCTGCAGTGAGCGGCCCTCGAGACACTCAGCCGGAGGGAAGAAAAGCAGGTGCACCTGCTCACCTGCCAGGCCGGGCTGAGCTCCTCCAGGCTCTGAGCCACAGAGCCGTCCGACAACATCAGATCAGTTCCTGCTTCGTTGTCGCTGGTGTCCAGGAGGCCAGCGGATATGCCTGTGGGGAGGAGGAAAGATGAGGTGATCCTGAGAGCCCCTGATCCTCCACCAGGGGTCCTGGATGAGAGATGAGCCTCAGGCACACGAAGGATTGGTAAAATCCCTCCACCCCAGACTCCCAGAGCTCTGGCCCCAAACCCTCATCAGAAGAAGGAGAGAAAGCACAGAGACTGAGGACAGCATGTGTCCCCCCATCCCCTCTCCACATCGTCAGCACGAGTGGCCAGAATCCAGGCCTGCCCTTTGTGTTCTTTGGCAGAGGGACCACAGAAAGGCCAACTCCACCTTGGAGCCATATATCCAAGGGATGCGGGAAGAAAGCCTGGGCCTTGGTGCCAGCCTCTCAACCACAGTGGCTGCCTACAGCTCGGGGACCTGTTGCACTGGAAGCTGAGAATGGTGCATCCCGAACAGGATTTTGATGGTGGGGCCAACTCTGCCAGGGCCCAGATTAACCGTGGTGCCACAGGTGCACAGTCAGGCTGCAGAGGCCGGTGGCCATGTCACAGGACATGGAGACCCCGTCCTCACTGGCCGGCTCAATCCTGGGGACCTCCCTCCTTTTCATGGCAAAAGGCAGCCGGAGGTCTGGACGGCTATCCCGTGGCATGGAGGAGTTGTACAGCCTGTAGGCCTGTGGACCGGAGGAAGTGGGCAGGAGGGATGACTGACAGCCAGGGGACGAGCTTCAAAGTGCCATCCCCCAGGCAACCTGCCACAGGCATAGGTCTCCAGGGAAAGCTTGGGCCTCTCCTCCTTACCTAAAGGCTGGAGTAGATGAGGTCACATGGTTCAGCTCCAAGGTCAGGGCCATGAGCCCCAAGCCTGTCCGACTCAGCATCCGTGAGAATGTGCTGTGAGCAAAGTCTTGGGACAGGAGGATGCTGCTGCACTGGACGCTGAGGTCCCACACCCGGCCGTCAAAAGTCACCACGTGCTGGGCCCCGGCAACCAGGGCGTGGTCTGGGGAGAAGCAGCCACAGAGGCACGCTGAGTGGAGCCAGATCCACCCACCGCAGTGGGAGCACGATGCCTTCTGGGTACCCCATTGCCTAGAGCCTTGGCTTGGCCTGCCCTGAGGCCAGGAGTCCCCCTCCCCTGGTGCGGCAGCCAGAGGCCCAGTGATCCCCCACCAGCTTCAGGATGACGTGAGCTGAAGGGCTATGGCCCGATTCAGCCCTAACGAGGAATGGAGTCCCCAGACCCACTACAAAACTGCTGTGCTAAGTAACATAGCCTGGCTCAGAGGCCACATGGTCATCCTTCTGTTTACATCGGATGTCCAGAGCAGGCACAGCCATGGACACAGCAGGCAGACTGGTAGCTTTTAAAAACAATTGTGGTAAGACATGCACAACTCTGAATAAACTGGAAGCCAATGAATCGTGCACTTAAAATTCACACATCGGCCGGGCACGGTGGTGCTAAGCCATCCCAGCACTTTGCGAGGCTGAGGAAGGAGGATCACTTGAACCCAAGAGGTCAAGGGTGCGGGGAGCTGAAAGCGCACCGCTGCACTCCAACCATGACAACAGAGTGAGACCTAGTCTCAAAAAAAAAAAAAAAATTATACAAGTCATCCATTTAATCTCAAGGAAGCTGCTCAGGTGGGGAAAAAACATTGACCGTTTAAGTGGATGGCCAACGGCTACCTCAAACATGACACTGGTGTCCTGCAGACCAGCCCTGTTCATGGTAGGGAAGAGATGGCCTGTGAAGGAACAGGTCTGACCAGTCCAGCCAGTGTAGCCCCTGAGCTGTGCCTTGGGGGTGTTCGTGCCCATGGTAGGAAAGCACCATCCATAATGCACAGCCAGACACCTGTTGGCCAGGGCCAGCATCCCAAAGGAGGCGCTACCGGCCCCGTGGTCAGCTGTCAGAACTGAGGGGCACAGAGAAGCCCATGGTCACACGCACAGGACTTCAAGACCAGGCTGTTTTTTTTTTTTTTTTTTTTTTTTTTACAAGATCAGCGTGCTGCTTTGACCTGACTACACCCACGCTTCTATGGAGCCGTAGACTTCCATGTGAGTCGCACACCGATAAACCGCTACTTGCCAAGCCTGGGTACGGTGGCTCCCACACGGACATGAGGGGCTTCCTCGTGCATTAAAAACCATACATGCTCCTTACCCACGTGAGTAAGCCACGTGGTTACCTGCATTTCACAGTAAAGGAAGCTGAGTCCACGGATGTTAGCAGACTCACCTGAGCCACAGGCAAGCTTCTCGGGAGCCCAGAGCTCGTCATCCCAGCACCGCCCTTAGCTGCACTGCTGGGCAAGGTCATATAATCTGGAGAAAAGCAGGATGTGCAGCCTCAGCCCTAGTCCCATAGGACCTTGGAAAGTCCAATAAGCTCTGGGACTAGCACGGTAATGCCACAGGCCTCTGCAGGCTTCCCTGTGCCCCCACAGTCCCTGCCCCTGCATGGCCCTGCTGTTGTGCCCACGGGGTGGGGGCTCCCAGGGAGTAGGGTGGCACAGCCCGGGGCAGGACTCATTCCTCCAGAGACCCTGCAGCAGGCGGCACCTGAGCCGGTAGAACTCGGATGGCATGTTGGCCCTGGACAGTTGTCGGAGTGGCCACGGCAGCTTCTCCTTCATCAGGTAGCCAGTCCCCCACCCCCACACCACATCGCCCCCAGGCAGCAGCTGCGTCACCACCACTGAGTAGTTCCTAGAGGGAACCCACAGGACAAGCTGCTGAGCCGTGCTTTCTTTGGCTGCAGAGGGGGAGCTCAGAGGTCTGCAGGAAGAGCTCTACCATGGAGAGCATTGGGGTGCATCTTGGGGAGGGCTGTCCTTGTTCTAGAAAATCCCATAATGAGCTGGAGGAGCACAGAGGCTGACATGACAGCGGAGGTGGTGGGTGATGCCGGGACAGAAACAAGCTGCCCTATTTTGATGACACAGATATCTTATGTCATGTCTGATCTGCCCCCTGGGTCTTGGGCAGCATGGGGACTCTGTGTCTGGATGCAAAAAATAGCAGCTGGAAGGTGTAGGAAATTCTTTTGTTTTTTTGAGACAGAATGTCATTCTGTTTCCCAAGCTCGAGTATAGTGGTACGATTTCGATTCCCAGCTACCTCTGCCTCCTGGGTTTAAGTGATTCTCCTTTCTCAGCCTCCAGAGTAGCTGGAACTACATGCACTCACTGCCATGCCTGGCTGATTTCTAAATTTTTAGTAGAGTCAGTGTTTCACCATGTTGGCTAGGCTGGTCTCGAACTCCCGACCTCAAGTGATCTGCCCAAAGTGCTGAGATTACAGGCATAAGCCAGTGTGCCTGACAGACAGGTCTAGGAAATTTCTACAGTTGAGGGGAGGACTGGAACTTTCTCAATATGTACAGTAGGGTCAAGCCTGAGAGATCTGAATGATCAGGGAGATCTCGGCTCCTGTGGGGGTGAAGTGGGAAGAGAAATATTGCACGCTCTGTTGTTGATGGGCCACTGAGGGGGACGGGCAGGTGGACTCGCTTACCTTTTAGGGAGCCCAGAGGACCTGCAGCTGGGGGAAGGAAGCAGCTTCGACACCCTCACTGCCATTTAAATCCATTTTTTGGTATCCCCACGAGATTCCAATCACCGGGTAGGCGAATAACCAGGCAGGTGATTGTTCAACAAGCCAAAGCCCCGCCCTGGGAGCTCTTCCCTTCCTCAGCCTACATTCTGACCGCAAGGCGGCAGGAGCAGGAACTTGTATTACGTGGAGCCTTTTCCCCATGATGTGGGTCCGGTCCCTATTCTACAGCTGGGGAAACTGAGGCACACAGAGCCGATGCAGAGATATCCCAGGAAGAGGCAGAGCCAGAATCCAGATGCTCTGCACCACCACCTGCATGGAAGAAGGGGCGGCCCCCTTGCCTGTAGCCCGGTTCCTGGTGGGCATCATGGCTGTGAGGGAAAAGGATATTTGGTCCCCAGACCCCTGCTCTAGACTGGGTTCCCCATTTCTATCCACCACCCCCGTGTTCTCAACACAGGGACAAAAGGGGCCTTTTGAAGTGAAAGGGTGATCACAGCCTTCGTAGGTCAGAGCAGAAGCCAGAGTCCTCCTCTCATTCCCTAGCCTTGGAACCTCCCAGTCGCATCAGCCACACCACCTTGCTATTCAAACAGGACAGGCACGGTGGCTCATGCCCGTAATCCCAGCACCGAGTCTCTGGAGCCCAGGATTCTGAGACCAGCCTGGGTAATACAGTGAAATCCCACCTCTACTAAAGATACAAAAATTAGCTGGGTATGGTGGTGAATGCTTGTAATCCCAGCAACTTGGCAGGCTGAGGCAGGACAATCACTTGAATTTGAGAGAGGTTGCAGTGAGCTGAGATCACACCATGGCACTCCAGCCTGGGTGACGGAGAATGAGACTCCATCTCAAAAACAAACAGGCCAGGCACATCCCTCTCCCAGTCCTCTGTGCAGTGGAGCCCCCACCTGGAGCTCTCTTTCCACACTGGCCCCGTGGCTCTTGCTTGAACTGTACTTTCTCCTCAAAGCTGGCCATGGCCACACCATAGGATCCCCAGCTCACCATCTCACCAATGTTCCATCTCAAGCATTTGCCACCTAAGGTATGGCTCAGTGGTGGTAAACGATGAGCGGTGGGCCACACCCAGCCTGTAGCCAGCTTCTGCACAGCCTGCAAGAAAGAAGGGCTTTTATGTGTTTAAAAGATTACATAACAGGTCGGGAGTAGTGGCTCATGCCTGTAATTCCAACACTTTAGAAGGCCAAATGGGTTACATGACTGAAGGTCAGGAGTTTGAGACCAGCCTGGAGTGGCAAAACCCTGTCTACTAAAAACGCAAAAAATTAGCCAGGTGCAGTAGTGCACACACCTGTAGTCCCAGCAACCCGGAGGGCTGAGGCAGGAGAATCACTTGAACATAGGAGGCAGAGGTTGCAATGAGCTGAGATCACACAACTGAGACAGAGCAAGGCTCCATTTAAAAAAAAAAGATGATTACAAAGCAAAAGCAAGGAAATGTGACAGAGCAGAATGGCCTGCTTAAGAGGTGATTCTCGGGCTTTCTGCAGGGAGCTGTGCATACTCTGCTGTAGATGATTTCTTGGGCTTTGTGTCTGTCTCTGAGTAAAACTGAGCTTCCTGAAGGAAGGGGTCATATTTGCCCACTGCACTCTTCCGCAGCAGCTCCTAAAATCCTGCCTGCACTGGGACTGTGCTCACGAGGTCTCTCTGGAGTGAGGAAGAAACCCCAGTTTCCTCTCCTGTGCAATAAGGAGTGAAGAAGCCTCTGTGTAGGGCGGTCAAAGTAGTCAGTGAGTCAGAGCATGTTGAAGGGTTCAGCACTGCAACTGATACGTGGCAGGAACGCTGGATGCGACACCCCAAACCCAGCGTTACCTGGCTGTGAGGCCATACAGGTCCAGCAGGGCTTTGCAGAGCCTCTTCAGTGCCCATGAGAACGTGGCCTCAGCCCAGGACAGCATCTGGTGGGCCACCTGGAAAGGGAGGGGACAGTGAGAGCTGTCTCGGTCATCCTCAACTGCCAGCCACATCTCATCCTTGCTCTCACTCACCAGCTCCAGAGTGCCTTTCATGGCCCCCAGGGTCAACCTGATAGGCCTGGGACCCTGGTTGCCTGGCATCCCGGCCACCCAGGCCTGTAGCCACCACATGGCCTCCTCTGCCCGCTCCCTCCACACCTCATCCAGGGGCCACAGCATCACTTCCAGGTAGGAGTCCTTCAGTGTGGCCAGGGGCCTTACAACTGGCAGCCAACACCCACCATGAGGCCTCTGGGCAGCTCAGAGGCCCAGCCCAGGCCTCAAAGAGATAGGGCCTCTTCCTGGGATTAAGATGATGGCGGGAGTGGAGGAAAAGGAATAGAGCAGCAGGCACTGGAGATTGCGAGTGAGTTGTCACAGCAGACCCGAGCTGCCTCTGCATGACCTGCTCATAGCTTGTCTGGGAACTTGGACTGGGGGAGGGTTCCCACCAATCCTAGGAGTGATACAAGGTGCTCTGCATCTGAACTGTTTGTACAAACGTGGCTTACTCGAGACCCCTGCTTGCCTCCTAGGAGTCTGACACTGTGCTCTGAGCCGAGCAGCACCTGCCAATTAGGCAGCCCCACCAAACACCCTGGGTGACATAGTGCTGGGACAGACAAGTGCGTCCCATGTGAAGGCACAGGGACTGGGAAACGATACTAGGTGTTGGCCGTGGTGCACACTAGACTCCACCCCGGCCCCTTCCCTGTGCCAACACTCCTGCCTCCTCTCACTGTAGTCAATGACAGCTGTGAACAGCATAGTGTGCAGAGTCCTGAGCACTTTTTCAAATTCACTGCCCTGTGGGTGGCCATGGGACTCTGGCACAGCAGAGAGGCTATGGAGGTGACATTCAACAGCCAGCCAGAGGGACGCCAACCCTGACATTGGTCAAGGTCTTAGCCCCAGATGGTGGAGAGGTCAGAAGTTCCTAGTCCTGCCAGGAGGGCAGTTGGAACCAGGCAGCCGCCACTATGACTGCCTAATTTTGGTATTTTATTAGAGGTAGGCTTTCACCATGTTGGCCAGTCTGGTCTTGAATTCCTGACCTCGTGATCCACCTGCCTCAACCTCACAAAGTGCTGGAATTACAAGCGTGAGCCACTGTGACTGGCTTTTTTGTAAACTTATTATTTGTTTATTTTAGAGATAAGATCTCACTCTGTTGCCCAGGCTGGAGTACGGTGGCACATTCTTGACTCATTGCAACCTCTGCCTCCAGGGCTGAAGCAATCCTAGATGAATAGACATAAGACTGAAGCTGAAGTGCCAGCCCTGGATTCTTTCCTATATGGCTATGCTATTGGAAGCAAGTTCATCTCTGGGGATGAGCTCAGGGTACTCAGATCACCACTTGCCAGACTCAGGTACTCTCTCTGGACATCCCACCTGGCCGGGGCACCCGCCTTGTGACTGAAAGCCAGGATCTGTGTGCAGTGGAGTGTGCGGCCCGGCCCCGGCCTGTAGGCGCCGTCTGAGCCGCTCTCTGTCTGCAGCCTCTGGCCAGTGCTGCACTGGTGCACTGGCTGCTTTGCCTGAGCTGTGAGGATCGATCAAAGAACCCCTACCCTCCTCTGCCAGGCAGCCCTCCACCAGGGCTCCAAGAGGAGGAGGCCCAAGCCCAGCCTGGCCTCTGCCGTGTTCTCCCAGCCCTGTGGTCTGCTTCGCCCGTCACTCCATTAAAACCTGTCCGTGGGGAGGTCTTAAGAGATGAATGAATGTCCCCTAAACAGACACACTTTTTTTTCTTTTTTTCCTAATGAGCAGCTACTAAGTCCTACTCAGAGCCCACAGAATGACTGATGGAAAATCCTGTGGTGACAGCGTATTTTAGCTCACAGAGCCACAGCCACAGGAACCGGGGAAGGCCCTGCCACCTCCACCTTCCCCGCAGCCAGGCATGCAGTGCCTTACCCGGGAGGCCATACGGGATACTCAGGGATTCGGTCGACAGCCAGCCCCACTGCTGCAGCAGGCCAAGGGCATGCAGCCCTGACAGTCCTGACACGAACAGCTTGGCATCCAGGGCAGCCACTCATCATCCAGCCTCCTTCCTTTCCATCGGTGCTGCAGGGATAGAGAGCAGGCAAATGAAAGGGTCAGCCACCAGGGACCGACACCGCCAGCCCCAGGCAAAAAAAGGACTCGGGAATACCCCAGGGTCCTTGGGATTGGGGGATCCTTGAAGAGTCAACACCTGGGCCCTGCACAACAGCCCACAGACAGGCCTGATCGTGGCTCGCTGCAGCCTTGACCTCCAAGACTCAATCGATCCTTTCACCTCACCCTCCCAAGTAGCTGGTACTACAGACATGTGCCACCACCTTGGCTAACTTGTGTGTGTGTGCATGTGCATATATATATACACACCACTTTTTTTTCTGTAGAAACAGGGGACTCAGTATGTTTCCAAGGCTGGTCTTGAACTCCGGGGCTCAAGCAATTCTCTTGCCTTGGCTTCCCAAAGTTCTGGCATTATAGGTGTGGGGCACTGTGCTTGGACCAAGGATAAAGTAGAATGAGGCCGGCCAGAGTGAGTCATTCCTGTAATTCCAGCACTTTGGAAGGCCAAGGCAGGCAGATTTCCTGAGGTCAGGAGTTTCAGACTAGCCAGGCCGACATAGTAAAACACCGCCTCTACAAAAATACAAGTAAGTAAATAACCAAGTATGGCAGGAGGCACCTGTAATCCCAGCTACTTGGGAGGCTGAGGCAGGAGAACCGCTTGAACCAAGGAGGCAGAGGCTGCGGTGAGCCAAGATTGCACCATTGCATCCAGTCCGAGCAACACTGTGAGATTCTGTCTCCAACAAAAAAAAAAAAAAAAAAAAAGAAGTAGAATGAAACAAAATCAAATAGGACAGATGACAAAAGAATTAACTACACACATCATGGGTCGTTAAATAAATGTCACCTTCTGAAGCTTCTGCGTCTGCAACACTGAAGGTCATCCAGAACAGACAGGTAGAAATGGGCAAGCTGTTATGACTCCCAAACACCCACGTGAGGTGGTCAACAGTCACCGCTCCGAGTGCCCCCAGCCCCAGCTCCTGTCCTTACCTTAGAATCTTTCAGAAAACATAAGCGGCACACCCTGGTGTCACCGCCCTGGCTCTGGCACAGTGCCAGCATCTGCTAAGCCTGTGTGTGTGTTTTAAATGCCCCGTGTATTTTAGGCCAATGTTTTACATATGTTTCTTATTGTGGGTGATGCTATTTTATGGTTTGTGGGGACAGCTGGAGGTTGTGGGAAGTTCTGGGGGCTCACACTGAGCCTGAGTCTGTCCTTAGATGGGATGTTGATATTGAGAAACTGAAGTGATGAAGATCATCAGGAGGCATTTGGCCCACACCCTAGCCTGGTCATGGAGGAGACAGGACACAGGGAGTTGCATCTCCTACCTGTCACATGGGCCTGCTCACTCAGCAGATGGCTCAGTGATGTGGAGAGGCCAGCTTGCTGCCCACCTGCTGTGTGAGGTTCCCTGTAAAGATGACAGGGCTGCCCCCATCACCAGTTTCATCTCCAGCTGTGCCTAAAACCACTCAGCCTTGCTGACCATGGGTGGCAGCAGGTCTCTCTAGCCCTGAAAAGGCCTTGGTGTCATCTGAAATGACAGGCTTGGACAGCAAGCCCAGCCGTGATTACACAAGCTGGGACCAGAGAGAGGGCAGGAGATAGCCAAGCTAATGGCTTTCTATGCCGATTCTTCCGCAATTTTTAATTTTTCTTGAGACGGAGTCTCACTCTGTCACCCAGGCTGTAATGCAGTGGCAGGATCCAGGTACATTGCAATTTTCGCCACCCGGGTTCAAATGATTCTCCTGCATCAGCCTTTCAAGTAGCTGGGATGACAGACGCACACCACAGTGCCCAGCTAATTTTTGTATTTTTAGTAGAGACGGGGTTTTACCATGTTGGCGAGGCTGATCTCAAACTCCTGAGCCCAAGTGATCCGCCCACCTTGGCCACCCAAAGTGCTTAGATTACAGGTGTGAACCACTATGCCCAGGCCTTCCCCAATTTTTTAAACTCCGGATTTCTCAAAATTAGAAACCTGTGTTATAAACACAGAGGACTCCTCTTCTCTCCTTGACAACCCCCTCATTGGATCCATCAGGAACTCAGTCGACCGTCGCTATGGAATGTGACTAGAGTCAACCTCATCTGCCACCTACGCTGCACACCAGCTCCAGCCCTGGTTATTGAATCTGTCTGACTGCAACATCCTCCTGGCTCTTCCAGCTCCCATCCCGCCACTGGCAACGGATCTCCACTTGCAGACCAGACACGTCCGATGATGGCATATAGCGTTTTTTACTGTACAATCCAAAGTCCTTGAGGCCCGTGAAGCCAGAATTTTGTTGGTCACTGGTGCAGACATTGGCGGGCGGGCCACAGGAACAGCTCACTACACTCCAAGGCTCCACGTGAGAGATCCTCTAGGAAAGCCACGAGCAACTACAAATACCGCGTTTGATGGCCCTGCCAACCTGCAGACACACCTCACACACCCCTCTGATAGCCACTAGCTAGTCAGTTCACCCAAAAGATGTCAAAACAATACTAGCTATTATCAGACCGTCACTACTTAATGCTGTATTTCCCTGATCCCCACCGACGTATGTGCAGATGTCTGTGGACGAATGTGTATGCATCTGTGTACGGATTTATCTGAACATGGATGTGTGTAGATGTGTATGTATACAGCTATACCAAAATACACAGATAGGTGTGTATGAATGTGTGGATATGGATTGTGTGTACAGTGATGTGTACATGAAGGTGTCTATATGTAGACATGTGTATGAATGTGTGGGTGTACAGACGTGTGTGTGGATGTAAAGACATGTATATATATGAATATGTGTATATGAATGTATCTGTACAGATATGTCTACATGTGGATGTAGATGCTTGCAGCTCTTCCTGCTGACAGGCACCTCCTAGCGCTGGCTTTCTCCAGTATGTATCAGAAGCTGTGCGGTGGTGTCAGAGCTTCCTCAGGGTGCGGGTGAACTGGGTGAGCACAGAATTTCTCTCCCAAACCACGACGTTTAGCAGTTAAAGACAATGCTAGTCACAAATGCGTCAGGTCAGCAGGCATAAACTGGGGCTCTGCAGGCAACCCAGGACACAACCCCCACACACCAGGGTAGGGGGTGCCAAACAGAACGCTTCCACCATCAACCTTAAATCCCACAAACTCTAAGGTTGAACACGAGCCTCGAACCCCTGGGCCCAGGGATTCGAGGTTGAACCCAAGCTCTGGCACTTTGTATTCATGAGCTCATCTGCCTCAGTTTCCTCATCTTAAATGGGGTTACAAAGAGGACTTGAAGAACAGACTTCCTCTCTGCTGGAACAGGCTCCAGAAAGTTGGAGTGCTGGCTGTTACTGTAATTTTGATGAGTCTGGGGTAGATGGAAGTAGAATTTCTCCAAAGGCAAATAAACATTTCGAGGCTTCAGGCAGCTCTATAGAGAGTGGCAGGAAGGTCTCAGGGGAGGTACGGGCAATCTGTGCTTGCATATGTAGCAAATAACAAGACGTTCAAGGGCCCCTGGGAGTTCTGGAAATGAGGCAGAAGTCTCAGCCATCAGACAGGTGGGGCTGTAGGAGGACGACGGCTCTCCCCTGACATGAGTCTTCACCCAGACTGATGGCACAGGTGCAAGTGGAGAGAGTATTTATGCAGCAAGACATCCAGCTCGGCTTCAGATGCTACACTCCAGGCCCCAGAGAAGACACTGAAAACTGAGGCAGAATCGGTGATCCTATGCTGAATGTGCCCAGTGGTCATGCCTGGCGAGATCAAGTCTAAAGCTGCTATTTGTACCTGGCTGGAGTGCGGCGGCACGATCTCGACTCACTGCAACATCCGCTTTCCAGATTCAAACAATTCGCATGCCTCAGCCTCCTGAGAAGCTGGGCCTACAGGCGTGCACCACCACGCTCATGTAAGTTTTGTATTTTTGGTAGAGGCAGGGTTTCACCTTCCTGGCCGGCCTGGGCCCAAATTCCTGACTTCATGTGATCCTTCCGCCTTGCCTCACAACATTCGTACACTTTTTGAAGTCACGGATCTGCCTGAAAAGTGGATAGAAGTTTTAAATCTCCCCGGGATGGAGGAGGCAGACACAAAATTTCAACACAAGGACAAGAGCTTCAAGTGACTAAGTTCTATCCAGGTACCTTTTGGTAAGATCTCTTGAAAAGCACCTACAGAGATGAAAACGACCCTGAACAATATAGTAAGACCCATCTCCACTAAAAAGAAAATAAAAATATAGAAAGGCATGGGGGCACAGGTTTTAGTCTCTGCTACTTGGGAGGCTGAGGAAAGAGGATCGCTTGGGCCCAGGGGTTCAAGGCTGCAGTGAATTAGGATTATGCCATTAAATACAAGACCTTGTAGAAGAAAGAGAAAAGTGGGGGAGAGAAAAAAGAGGAGGATGAGAGGGGGAAAGGGAAGAAAAAAAGTAGGAAGAGGGAATAGTGAGAGGGAAAGAAAGAAAAAAGAAAGAAAATAGAAAAGAAATGAGGAAAACATATAAACATTTACTCTGTGAGAGAATGGTGTTCTCGACAGAATAATTTTAACAGGAAACCTGGGAAAAACTCAAGAGCACTTCATTATGAAACTAGCTGAATGCATTCCATTCCATGGACTATTACATGGTCATTTGCACTATACGGGAGATGCTGATTTTATTAGGTAAATATATTAACTCCACGTGCTGATTGTGTGCATAGATCATCTCGGAAAAGAATCACCAAAGGAACCGTAACAGTGGTTGGCTTCGAGGAGGGGTGGGAGAGCGGCTTTAAGGCTGCACCAACACCAACTGATAGAACTTTTTGCAATAAAGACCATATTTCTGGGCCATCTGCAGCTGTGCAGCACTTGAAATGTGGACCATGCAGCCAAAGAACCAAATCTTTCATTTTCTTAAATGTTAATTTATTTAGATTTTTTTTCCTTTTTTGAGATGGAGTCTCGCTCCGTTGCCCAGGCTGAAGTGAAGTTGCATGATCTTGGCTAACTGCAACCTCTGTCCCCCAGGTTCAAGCGCTTCTTTTGCCTCAGCTTCCAAAGTAGATAGGGTTATATGGGCTCACTGCCGCATCCGGTTGCTTTTTGTGTTTTTAGTATAGATGGGGTTTCACCATGTTTGTCAGGCTGCTCTCAAACTCCTGACCTCAGGTGAGCCACCAGACTCGGCCACCTAAAATGCTGGGATTACAGGCATGAGCCACCGTATCCAGCATCACGTAGATTTCATAAACACATATGCCATGAGCTGCCATATGGGAGACTCGGTTCTATACTCTTTCATAGTTTTTGAACTTTGAATCATTTAAATGCATGGCCTATTTTTTTTAGTTGTAGCACTTAATAGAATAGTATTTAGATTGTATTAATCTAAATAAAATCTACCATAGAATTTACATTGTACCAGTGAATGCTGATGTATAAAAAAATTGCCAAGGTGTGTGTGTGTGTTCATGTGCACGTTTATATGTATGTATATTTCACTTTTTTTGAGTTAGTCTCACTCTGCCACAAAGTCTGGAGTGTGGGAGTATGAACCTGGCTCGCTGCAACCTCTGCCTCTAGGGTTCAAGCGGTTCTCCTGCCTAAGCTTCCCGAGTAACTGGGATTACAGGTACACACCACCACATCCAGCTCATTTTTGTATTTTTAGTAGAGAAGGCGTTACACCATGTGGGCCGGGCTGGTCTTGAACTCCTGATCTCAAGAGATCCACCTGCCTTGGCCTCCCAAAGTACTGAGGATTACAGGCATGAGCCAGCATGCACAGATAAAAAGGTGTGTTTTTTGAGACAAATGAACAACGTACAAACAAAAAATAGGGAACAGCTGGGGGTGGTGGCTCATTCCTATAATCCTAGCTCTTTGGGAGGCTGAGGTGGGAAGATCGCTGGAATCCAGGAGGTTAAGGCTGCGGTGACCCATGATTGCACCACTGCCCTCCAGCATGAGTATTGCAGCAAGACCCTGCCTCAAGAAAAACTAAAATTTTAAAAAATCAAAACCTAATCATGACAATTGGGTTATCAGGCTATTTTATGATATGTGCCATTCTCAGAACTTGTTACGGCATCATCACATCACTCATCCGACACCAAAATTAAAAAATAAAACCCAGAAACTCAAACTAAAAATATTTGCAAATCCATAGTGTTATGCGTTGTGCTCTGTCTCCCTGAAAGACGCTGAAGCCCTACGCCACAGGGTCTGTGGATGCGACCTTATTTGGAAATAGCCTCTTCACATGTGATCGACCTAAGCTGAGGTAATGAGGGTGAATCCTAATCCAGTGTGCCTGGTGTCCTTATAAAAAGGGGATGTGTAGACAAAGACACCTACAAAGGGAAGACGGTTTCAAGACAGAGACAGAAGACCACCTGCAAGCCAAGGAACTCTGGAGGCTCTGAGAATCCATGAGCGAGAACTGGGACGGACCTCCCTCACAGCCTTCAGAGAAAAAACAAACAAACAATAAAAAATCCCTTGATTTCAGACTCCTGGTCTCCAGAACTGTGAGAATAAATCTCTGTGGTTGAAGCCACACAGTTTAGGGTACTTTGTTAAGGCAGCGCTGGGAAATGAATGCAGAGTTCTTGGGGCACGCATCAACACTTCTGAAGGAAATGTGGGACGTTCAATGCTTGAACTTACAATTCATACCTTTCTCTACTCTGAATTCTTTTTTTTAAGACGCAGGGTCTCACTCTGTCACCCAGGCTGGAGTGCAGTGGCATAAGCATGGCTCACGGCAGCCTCCAGTTCCTGGGCTGCAGCAATCCTCTTGCCTCAGCCTCCTGAGTAGCTGAGACTAGGGGCACATGCCACTGTGCCCAATTTTTAAAAAATGTTTTGTAGAGATGGGGTCATGCTATGTTGCCCAGGTTTACCTGGAACTCCTAGTCTCAAGTGATCTTTCCATCTTGGCCTCCAAAATTCTGGGATTATAGGTATAAGCCATTGTAACTGGCTTGCCTTTAAAAACAAAAACAAAAACAAAAACAAAACCAGAATCTTCCTATATTACCCAGGCTGGAGTCCAGGGACATGATCTTGGCTCACTGCAACCTCCACCTCCTGGGTTCAAGCAATTCTTTTGCATCAGCCTCCCGAGTAAGTCAGCTTATAGGCTCCTACCACCACACCTAGCTAATTTATATATTTTTATTACAGGCGAGGTTTCACCTGTGGGCCAGGCTGGTCTCGAACTGCTGACTTCAGGTGATCCGCCCACTTCAGCCTCCCAAAATGCTATGATTGTGGCTCACTGCAACCTCCGCTCCTGGGTTCAAGAAATGCTCCTGCCTCAGCCTCCCAAGTAGCTGGGATGACAGGTTCCTGCCACCATGCCAGTTTTTGTACCTTTAGCAGACACGGTGTTTCACCATGTTGGCCAGGCTGGTCTTGAACCCCCGACATCAGGTGATCCGACTGCTTCAGCCTCCCAAAAGGATAGGATAACAAGCATGTGCCACTGTGCCCGGCCCACTTCTGTTATTATTACAGTGTAATATATAATGAAATATTTACACAACTCACCGTAACGTAAAATTAGTGGGAGCCCTGAGCTTGTTTTCCTGAAACTAGAGCATCCCTTCTGAAGGTGACGGGAGACATTGACAGATAAACAGGCATTGAATTCTCATAAGGAGCACGCAGTCCAGCTCCCTCGCATGTGCTGTTTACAGTAGGGTTTGTATTACTATGAGACTCTAACAACGTCACCGATCTGACAGAAGGTGGAGCTCAGGTGGTGATGCCAGAAATAAGGAGCGGCTGTGAACACAGATAAAGCCTCCCTAGCCCGTTCCCTGCTCACCTGCTGTGCTGCCTGACCAGTTCCCAACAGGTGAGATGGGCACGGTGGCTCGCGCCTGTAATCCCAGCAGACTGTAATTGGGAGACTGAGGCAGGTGGATCACCTGAGGTTGGGAGTTCGAGACCAAGCTGACCAACATAGAGACACCCTGTCTCTACTAGAAATACGAAAATTAGCCTGGCATGGTGGCTCATACCTGTAATCACAGCTACTTGGGAGTCTGAGGCAGGAAACTGGCTTGAATCTGGGAGACAGAGGTTGCAGAGAGTCAAGATCATGCCATTGCATTCCAGCCTGGGCAACAAGAGCAAAACTCCCTGTCAAATTAAAAAAAAAAAAAAAGCCTGGGTGCAATGGCTCACACTTGCAATCCCAGCACTTTGGGAGAATGAGGAGGGCAAATCACCTGAAGTAAGGCGTTTGGGACCAGCCTGGCCAACATGGTGAAACCCTGTCTCTACTAAAAATACAAAAATTAGCCAGGTGTGGTGGTATATGCCTGTAATCCCAGCTACTCAGGAGGCTGAGGCGGAAGAATTACTTGAGCCTCGGAGATGGAGGTTACATTTACCTGAGATAGCACCGCTGCACAGACTGAGACTCTGTCTCAAAAAGAGACAGAGAGAGAAAAAAAAAGAAAAACAAAAACAGGCTACTGGTACAGATCCGTGGCCAGGAGGGTTGGGGACCCAAGCTGTAGACAATATGTAATGATCAAATCGGGGTAACTGAGACAGTCATCACCTCAAATATTTATCTTTTGTTTTGGGAACAAAAAAATTCTTCTCTTCTAGCTATCTTGAAATATTCAAATAAATTCTCATTCACTGTAATTTCCCTTGTGCACTATTGATTACTGTAACATATTCCTTCTATCTAGGCCTTCTGATCTTTCATTCATTCTTTTTAAAAATTATTTTCATTTATTTCTGAGACAGTCTCTCTCTTTCTGCCAGGCTACAGTGCAGTGACATGGTCTCGACTCAATGTAACCTTCACCTCCTGGGTACAGGCAATTCTCCTGTCTCGGCCTCCTGAGTAGCTGGGATTACAGGCGTGCATCAGTATTCCTAGCTAACTTTTTTTATTTTTAGTAGAGATGGGGTTTCACCATGTTGTCCAGGCAGGTCTCAAATCCCTGACCTCAAGTAATCCACCCACCTCGGCCTCCCAAAGTGCTAGGAGTACAGGCGTGATCCACAGCACCCGGCCATTTATTCATTCTTACATTCATTCATTCTATGAATAACTACTGCCTGGTTATCATATACCTGACAGGGCTCCGGGCTCTGGGGAAACAGCAATGAGCAAAACAAAGTTGCTGCTCTCTTAATGGATCCATCATTCTAATGGGGGGAAAGAGACAGGCGATCCATAAACAAACCATTAACACAGACAGCACATCAGGTGGAGAGTGCTATGAAGAATAAAAACTAAAGCAGGTATGGCCAGGTGCGGTGGCTCCCATCTGTAATCCCAGCACTTTGGGAGGCTGAGGAGGATGGATCCCTTGAGGTTAGGAGTTCAAGACCAGCCTGGCCGACATGGTGAAATGCCATCTCTACTAAAGGTACAAAAAAGAAAATTACCTAGGTGTGGTGGCAGCTGCCTGTAATCCTAGCTACTCAGGAGGGTGAGGTGGGAGGATTGTTTGAACTTGGGAGGTGGAGGTTGCAGTGAGCCGACATTGCGTCACTGCACTCCAGCCTGGGGAACAGAGCAACACTCTGTCTTCAAAAATAAAAAAGTAAAGAGAAATCGGGTGCAGGTTAGAGTGCACTAGCACAAGCAGGGGTGCTCAGGTGGTGATGAAGGTGGTCAGGAAAGGCCTCTCTGTGAAGGTGATAGACATGAGGGCTGAGCCTGGGGACTCCTGAAGAGAGCAGCATGGGAGGGCCCTAGGTATTGGTCCCATTTGTGATCCTTTTGTTTTGTTTTGTTTGGTTTTTGACACAAAGTCTTGCTCCGTCACCCAGGCTGGAGTGAAGTGGCACAATCTGGGGTCACTGCAACCTCCACCAACTGGGTTCAAGGCACCTCAGCCTCCCAAAGAGCTCGGATGTCAGGCGTGAGTCACTGTGCCTTGCCTATGCATCAACATGTTTAAATTCTTCAGAAAGCTGTGCTTTAGGAAGAGTGTTCTGACAGCAATCAGAAATAAACGACAACGGCAGAACAAGAATCACGTCAGTGACAGGGTGGCTATGGACATTTGTTGGCCAGCAGCAAAAAAGCCACTCATACCCTGGATTCTATCTCTGCAGCCTGTCTGCACCTGAACTCTCCTCCCCACATCAGTGGAAGCCTGGAACTCTCAGAAGAGCAGACCTCAACGGCCGCTGTCACCTTCACCAGAATGATGGAATTAATTCATTCACGCAGAAGATAGCAGAAACCCGGTGAGAACAGGATCCAGAATGTGTGGGTTTTGATGGACAGGGTGGTAGGATCAGGGAGGCTCCACCTACCTCACCTCCTGAGCCCCACACTCCTTCCCCAGTCCTGATCACCATAGAGACTAGAGTGACATGACCAGAAATGTAGACGCTTGGAAAGACACCAGCGACATAAAGAAGAGGAGGCCAGAGGTCCACAAGGTACCCAGATCCTGGCCTCGGATGCCCAGGACTCTGTCCAGAAAGGCTCCCTCCCAGCCATGGAACTTGATGGTCCTCGAGTTCCTGAGGATAGAGCTGGTGACTCGGGACCACAAGTCCTTCTGCCTCGTTTGCTCTCCTGGGATTGGAGGGAAGAGAGAGATGAAGACACAGCTGGTCCGGAATTCTCCCCTGCACCCTGACAGTCACCGTGCAGCAAATCCTGCTGATCCTTCCTACTGCTTCCCAAAGCTGTCTGCCTCTCCGCATCTCTGACCCTCAGTCCTGATCCATCCACCATCATCCTGTGCCTGGATTCCTGCAGGAGCTGACCCAGGACCACTGCCACAGAAAGGAGGCTTCTGGTGCCCAGAGAACAGAGGCTGCCCCTGAGCCCACCTGGGTATGGCACCATCAGGAAGGCTACCTGGAGGTGGGTAATGCCTGAGCTACATCTTTCTTCCTTTTACATTTTTGGTGGAGTTGTGGGGTCTCACTCTGTTGCCCAGGCTGGCCTCAAGCTCTTGGGCTCAAGTGACCCTCTGCCCCTGGCCTCCTAAAGTACTGGGATTACAACCTGAGCTACATGTTAAATGGCCAGGAGGTGGGTGCTGGGCAGGCAGAGGATGAGGGGATGGAGCCGGGAAGAGGGATTGAAGGCTCTGAGACAGGGGACAACAAACACCTAGGCAGAGGGAGCAGCATGACTGAGAGGACACTCAGTGTGGCCAGAGGAGTACATGCGCGGCGTCACTTGGCACTTTAGGGTCAGGCAGGAGTTCGGGGTCTGTGCTTAACCGGGGAGGGGCATCATCAGAAGGCAGCTGCCTGGAGAAGGTATTTTGTTATTTCTTGAGATGGAGTCTTGCTTGGTTACCAGCCTGGAGTGCAGTGGCGCGATCTTGGCTCACTGTAATCTCTGCCTCCTGGGTTCGAGTGATTCTCCTGCCTGACATTCTGGAGTAGCTAAGATTATAGGTGCCTGCCACGATGCTCAGCTAATCTTTGTATTTTTTAAGAGGGATGGCATTTTGCCATGTTGACCAGTCTGGTTTAGAACTCCTGAACTCAGGTGATCCACCTGTTTCGAACTCCCAAAGTGCTGGGATTAGAGGCATGAGTCACTGTGCTCGGAGGAGGCCATGCAGGAGGCTGGCCAAATGACAGATAATTGGGACAGCTGGGCCTAGAGAGAAAATAAGTTCCTTCCCTTTATCCCCCTTCCACCTTTCTTTTCTTCCCTACTCCTTTCTTCTGCTCTCCTGCCTTGCTTTCTACCCTCTTTTTCCACCTCCCTCCTCCCTTTCTTCCTTGCCTCCATCATTCCTTCTCTTCCTCTTTCAACTCTTTCCTTCCCTCCATCTGTCCTCCCCTTTCCTATCTTTCCTTCCCTCCCTCCTTTTCACTCCTCCCCTCCCTCATTTCTCCCCATCCCTCCCTTCTTCCCTTCCTCTTTCCTACCCTTCTCCCCTCCCTCCATTCTTCCGTAGTTCTCAAACACTTGTCCAGCACCTTCTGCATGCCGAGCACTAACTAGATACTGAATCTGCCATAAAGAGTGTGCTGTGCTGCCGTGGAGCTTCTAGTCTAAGGAGAGCAAGGCCATTGGCCCCTTCCGGGTGCTTCTTGAAGGGCCCTTTAGGAAGTGGGAAGTGCTGGGGAACAGCAAAAATGAACCCCAAACAGGCCAAGGAAGAGAGATGCTGAAAGGAGAGGGATGGGCGGGGTGTGTCCTTGCTGAACGATGGTGAGGAAGGTGGACCTGACTGCAGGGGGTGCTGGAGGGGACAAGGGTCTTCTAGAGTGAGGGTGGTCCAGGCGGAGAGCAGCTAAAGCAGATGCCTGGAGAGATGTGTGAACATCAGGCAGGTGTGAGGATGGGGTAGGTGGGAAAGGGAGGGAGACGGGTGGAAGGTGAGGCTGGAGTCAATGAGGCAGCTCAGGGAGGGCCAGGTGGGCCACTGTGGGGCCTTTGGCTCAGACTGAGGAAAATGGGGCTGCTGTAGGTCTGAGAAGAGGAGGGTGTGATGAATTCAGCTCACACAGGTCTCCTGTGGCTGGAAGTGGAGAGAGGCTGGGGCGGAAGTAAGGAGTGAGCCAGGGCCTTGCTGCTGGATGCATTTTTCAGATGACGCCAAGAAAATCTGCTGACTGATGGGGTGCAGGAGAAAAAGGCATTGATCTGACCCGGGGCCTGGGGTCTGAACAATGGAGGGAAGAGCCGCCGTCCGATGCGATGGGGAAGGAGAGGGGCAGGTCTGCACGATGGGCAACTCGCAGAGACAAGAACAAAGCCAGACCCGCCGGATCCCACTCAGCTCTGCCCTCCCCATCGCCCACACCAGGGCCTGTGTCTTCCTCCCTACTTCCTGCCTGGTCCGTCTTTTCCCCCAAAAGCCGAACCTGAAAGTGATTCCTCTTCATGCTGATAAAGAAACTCAGAGGCAGGTGGCTCAGGAAGACAGCGATGGTGGAGGGACCCAGGAGCTAGGCACGGAGGGGACAGAACCTCAGGAGATCCCGGGGAGCCCAGCTGCCAGAGGGGTGTGAACCACAGCGGCTCCATCTTGAATAGGAGATGCGTAAAAGGAGGCTGAGACCTACTGGGTTTCATTTCCAGGCAGTGAAGGCATGCTGAGTCACAGGATGAGACAGGAGGGCAGCACAGGACACAGGTCACAGAGACCTTGTCAGTAAAACAGGCTGCAGTAAAGAAGCCAGTCCAAGACCCACCGAAACCAAGATGATGACCAGAGTGACCTCTGCTCATCCTCACTCCTACATTTGCCACCAGCGCCATGACAGTTTAAAAATGCCATGGCAACATCAGAAAGTTTCCCTATAAGATCTATAAAAGGGGAGTCATGAATAGTCTAGCCCTCATTTAGCATGTCAGGAAGAAATGACCCTAAAGATGGGCACCAGCGCCCTCTGGGCTGCTCTATGGAGTAGCTATTTCATCTTCATCTTCTTAAAAAACTTGCTGTTTAAGGAAAGAATAAACTTACACTGTGGCTCACATTTGTAATCCCAGCACTTTGGGAGGCTGAGGCAGGTGGATCACCTGGGGTCAAGAGTTCTAGATCAGCCTGGCCAACATGGTGAAATGCTATCTCTACTAGAAATATAAAAATTAGCCAGGTGTGGTGACATGCACCTGTGATCCCAGTTACTCAGGAGGCTGAAGCAGGAAAATCTCTCGAACCCGGGAGGCGTAGGTCATACTGAGCCAAGATCACACCGCTACTCTCTATCTAGCCTGGGCAACAAAGACTCCATCTCAAAACCAAAACAAAACAACAAAAAAAGCAAACAAACAAACAATTGTGCTTTCACTTTACAGACTCATGCTGAATTGCTTCTTACACGAGATCCGAAGACCCTCCCTTGTGGTCTGGATCGGGTCCCCTTTTCTGTAACACAGCTGCAGATCCTGAAGAGGGTCAGACTTGGATCCTAAGATGCGGAGTCAAGGAATGTGATAAGGACAGCCACCGGGTCCCAGGGATCTGGGCTCATGGGGGTCTGCTGGGTCAGGAGGCGCCTGCTGAAGACAGAGTCCGTCAATGTCAGGGAGGGGAACCACCCACTTACACGATGGGGGGAGAGTCATATTCAAGAAAGAACATGCACACACACGAGTGGGACTGGGAGCTGTTCCTGGCCACAACAGTGAAGTTGAGACCTCTGGAATAAGGACTGGGTTCAAATCATGACTCTGAGGATTGTGAGGGTGACTTTGGGGCAAGTCCCCTCCCTAACGTGCAGTTCCCTTGTCTGCAAAATGGGAAAGAGTTGCCCTCATTTTGCATGTTTGCTTATTACATTTAAGTATCTTTCTAATCTTCATTTTACCCACATGAGGGTTGTAAGACTTAGCAAATCATCATAAAGATGCCCAGTTACCTTTGAAGACAAAAAGTAAATAAAGTTTTAGTTTAAGTCTTGTGCATTATTTGAGACATACACTGAGAGTTTGAAACTCTCACTTCACTGGATGTCCTGTGTTTTCTCTGGCATCCCTGCTCCCTACCAACGTGGTGCTTTTGGGATACATATCCCCCTCCCTCTCAGCTTTGGTTTCTATATCTGGAAAATGTGGAAGCGGGAGGTAGAATAAATAATCTTTATGTTGCTCTGACTTTCTGAGAGTCCTTCACAGGTTACTTAAACCCATTCTCTCACCAAGCCCCACCCCAACTCCAGTCTGCATGCCTCAATTTCCCCTCTCAGTCCTTAGGAACACTTTTTTTTTTTGGAGATGGAGTCTCACTCTGTTACCCAGGCTGGAGTGCAGAGTCACAAACTTGGCTCCCTGCAACCTCTGCTTCCCAACCGATTCTGCTGTCTCAGCCTCCTGAGTAGCTAGGATGACAGGTGTGCATCACTATGCCTGGCTAATTTTTGTATTTTTAAAACAGACAGGGTTTCACCATGTTTTCAGGCTGGACTCGAACTCCTGGACTCAAATGATCTATTCACCTCAGCCTCCCTAAGTGCTGGGATTACAGGTTTGACCCACCCCACTCAGCTCAAAGAAAGTAGAACACCATTTTCTAATGTCGGGTCAGTTTGTTTCATTTATATGGCAATGGCGTCACCTGGTGGCTTCATGGAGGAGTGCCCTGAGGGTAAACCTCCCACAGCAGGGGTTGGCAAAACACTCAAAGGAATCTGACAGAAGATGACCATCTCTCTCTGGGGAAAAATGGTTCATAAAACTGTAGCAACCTCAGTATCCACCCCTCCTTCACCAGGATCTCATGGTGATGTTAGGAACTGTCTACCAAGAGGCAGGAAAAGTGCACGGGGAAAGTGACACGGTGCATTATCTGCGGATATCTCGGTCTTCTATGATTTTTTTTTTAAAGGGGAGTCTTGCTCTGTCCCTCAGGCTGGAGTGCAGTAGTGAAATCTTGTCTAACTGCAATTTACACCTCCGGGTTCAAGCAATTCTCCTGCCTCAGTCTCCTTAGTAGCTTGGATCACAGGCACACGCAACCATGCCCGGTTCATTTTTGTATTTTTAGCAGAGACAAGATTTCACCGTGTTAGCCAGGCTGATCTTGAACTCCTGACCCCAAGTGATCTGTCCAGCTCAGCCTCCCAAAGTGCTGGGATTACAGACATGCACCCCCATGCCTGGTTTTCTCACTTTATTTATTTATTTATTTTTTAGATGGAGTCTCACTCTGTCACCCAGGATGGAATACGATGGTGTGGTCTCTACTCACTGCAACCTCCACCTCCCGGGATTCTCAGCCCTCAGTCTCTCGAGTAGCTGGACTACAGGCATATGCCACCACACCTGGCTAATTTATGTATTTTTAGTAGAGATGGGATTTCAGTATGTTGGTCATGATGGCCTCAAACTCCTGACCGCCAGTGATCCTTTCACCTAGGTTTCCTAAAGTGCTGGGATTACAGGCATGAACCACCATGTCTGGCTGTGGGTTTTCTTGAAAACCCACGATTCCTTATCAGGTTTAACAGAATTGTGCCCCAGCCCTGGACTTCCCTCAGTTCATCCTCCTTTGAATAGTGAACCTCTCAAAAGCTGTAATAAACATGGAAGAGCCACTGGCAGGGTGGGCTGGTTGGTGGCAGGGGGGGCTGGGGTCCCAGCAGTTGGCATCCCCTTTCCCAGGATGTACACATGGCCTCATATACCAGTTCTTTTATCTCCTAGGTCAGCTGATCAACACTGTCTGGGTAAAAAAAGGAGACCAGATCTTGTTTTCATCCACGTTCGAAGCCAATGTCACCACCCACGACATTGCTGTCAGTGCGTGCCCAAGCCCCAGGTAGCCTAGAAAAATTAAGACCTGGTTTATTAACCATACACCTACCAGACCCGACCCAGCCAAAACATAAAATCGACTGGGCTCAGTGACCCACATCTGTAATTCTAGCACTTGGGGAGGCCAAGGCGGGTGGATGTCCTGAGGTCAGGAGTTTCAGACCAGCCTGGCCAACGTGGTGAAACCCCATCTCAACTAAAAATATAAAAATGAGCCTAGGGTAGTGGTGCACACCTGTAATCGCAGCTACTCGGGAGGCTCAGGTTGGAGAATCACTTCAATACAGGAGGTGGAGGTTGTAGTGAGCCGAGATTGAACCATTGCATTCCAGCCTGGGCAGAGCGTGAGACTCCATCTCAAAAAACAACAGTAACAACAACAGAAACACAAAATCAAACAACGCCTTTTTTTTTTTTATAGAGACAGAGAGGGACTTCCTGTGTTGTCCAGGCTACAGTGCAGTGGTACAATCATAGCTCACTGCAGCCTCTTATTCCCATGCTTAAGCAATCCTATCACCTAAGCCTCCTGAGTAGTTGGGATTACAGGTGCATGCCACCATGCTCAACTAATATTTGTGTGTGTGTGGAGATGGGACCTCACCATGTTGGCCAGGCTGTCCTCAAACTTTGGGCATCAAGGGACCCTCCCTTCTCAGCCTTCCAAAGTGCTGGAATTACAGGCATGAGCCTCTGATCCTGGACAAAACCTGATTACACATTCATGAATGACCAAGGGCATGATGGCTCATTTACTTTGGGGAGGATGAGAGGATATCTTGAGGTAAGGAGATCGAGACTGGCCAGGCCAATAGGATGAAACTCCATCTCTACTGAAAGAATACAAGGCCGGGAGTGGTGGCTAACACCTGTAATCCTATGACTTTGGGAGGCTGAGGTAGGCAAATCATGATGTCAGGAATTCGAGACCAGCATGGTCAACATGGTGAAACCCTCTCTACAAAAAATACAAAAATTAGCTGGGTGTGGTGGTGTGCCTCTGTAATCCTAGGTACTCAGGAGGCTGAGGCAGGAGAAATGCTTGATCCCAGAAGGTGGAGGTTGCAGTAAGCTGAGATCACACCAATTTATTCCAGACTGAGGGACAGAGCAAGAATCTATCTCAGAAAAAAAAATTAGCCAGGCATGGTTGCATGTTCCTGTGATCTCAAGCTACTCTGGAGGCTGAGGTGGGAGGATTTCTTGAACCAGGGAGAATGAGGCTGCAGTGAGCTGAGGTCATGCCACTGCACTCCAGCCTGGGTGACAGAGCGAGACCCTGTTTCAATAAATCAATAAATAAAATAAAAATTTATTGTCTCCCAATTGGGAGGCCGAAAGTGTAGTTGGGTGTCTGCAGGCCAGGTGCTCTCTGGAGGCTCTGGGACAGCAGGCATCCCTTGACTTATAGTGGCCATTGTCCTTCTATGCATGTCTGTCTCTGTGTGAAAATTTATTTTTGGGCAGGCACAGTGGCTCACACCTATAATCCCAGCACTTTGGGAGGCCGAGACAGGATTGCTTGAGCCTAGAAGTTCAAGTTTAGCCTGGGAAACATAGTGAGATACCATCTCTACATAAAATACAGAAAATTAGCTGGGCATGGTGGAACACACCTGTAGTCCCAGCTACTCAGAAAACTGAGGTGGAAGGATCATTTGAACCCAGGAGATTGATGCTGCATTGAGCTATGATCACATCACTACACTCAAGCCTGGGTAACAGAACAAGACTGTCTCAAAAAAAAATATTTTACTCTTTCTTTTTCTTTTACTGGCAACAAATTTCCCTTTTAGTAAGGACACCAGTTATATGGGATCAGGGCCCCACCATCATGACCCATTTTAATTTGATAACCTCTGTAAAGACCCAGTCTCCAGATAAGGTCATGCCTGTAATCCCAGCACTTTGGAAGGCTGAGGCGGGAGGATCACTTGAGGCCAAGAATTCAAGACCAGCCCGGGCAACACAGTGAAACTTCACCTCTACAAAAAAATTAAAAAAAATAGCTTGGTGTAGGGGTGTGTACCTGTAGTCCCAGCTCCTTGGGAGGCAGGAGCACAGAGTGAGCCCAGGAGGTCGAGGATGCAGGCATCTGTGACTGTGCCACTGCCCACCGGCTGGGCAATAGCAAGACCTAGTCTATCTCAAGAGAAAAAAAAAAGTTTGCTGATCCAATGTGGGGTAATTTTTTTATATCTTTAACTCTGTATTTTTTCATATTGCTTAGCTTTTCCACATGAACTCTGTGATTATAACAAGAAAATAGCAGTCACATTACATTTTTTTGTTTTTTGAGATGGTGCTCTGATCTTGTTTCCCAGGCTGGAGTGCAGTGGCATGATCTTTGTTCATTGCAACCTCCGCCTCCTGGGTTGGGCGATTCTCCTGCCTCAGCCTCCTGAGTAGATGGAACTACAGGCACATGCCACCCTGCCTTGCTCATTTTTGTATTTTTAGTAGAGAGGAGAATTCACCGTGTTGGTCAGGCTGGTCTCGAACTCCTGGCTTCAAGTGATCTTCCCACCTCAGCCTCTCAAATTGCTGAAATTGCAGGCATCAGCCACTGCATCCGGCCATTCTTATCTTTTTGTCAACAGAAATGACCAGCATTTCAATTTCTGTTTGTCTTGTTTTTCTTAAATGAAAACAAACTAGCAGTTATAATTGGGAGGACAATTTGCATTATGGGAATCTGGGAGTCATGCCAATTTCTGTAATCAAAGTTGGTACAAAAAAACTGGGGTTGTGCGATGGGGTGGTGGCACACGCCCATAATCCCAGCACTTTGGGGGACTGACGTGGGTGGATCACCTGAGATCAGGAGTTTGAAACCAGCCTGGCTAACATGGTGAAAGCCCGTCTCTATGAAAAAAAAATACAAAAATTAGTCAGGCCTAGTGGTGGGTGCCTGTAATCTCAGTTACTCGTGAGACTGAGCAGGAAAATAACTTGAGCCTTGGAGGGGGAGTGAGACTCTGTCTCAAAAAAAAAAAGAAAAGGAAAGGAAAGAAAATTCATCCTGGAATGTAAGGCTGGTTCACCATACACAAGTCTATAAACACAATTCTCCACATAAACAGAACCAAACACAAAAACCACAGGATTATCTCCATAGATGCAGAGAAGGCAAAACTCTCAATAAACTAGGTATTGACAGAACTTATCTCAAAATAATAAAAGCTATTTATGACAAACCCACAGCCAGTATCACAATGAATAGGCAAAAACTGGAAGCATTCCCTTTGAAATCTGGCACTAGACAAGGATGTCCTCTCTCATCACTCCTATTCAATATAGTACTGGAAGTTCTACCCAGAGCAATTAGGCAAGAAAAAAAAATAAACCGTATTCAAATAGGAAAGGAGGAAGTCAAATTTTCTCTCTTTGCGGACGACATGATTGTATATCTAGAAGACCCCATCGTCTCAGCCCACAATCTCCTGAAACTGATAAGCAACTTCAGCAAAGTCTCAGGATAAAAAATTAATGCACAAAAATCACAAGCATTCCTATACGCCAATAACAGACTTAAAGAGAGCCAAATCAAGAATGAACTGCCATTCACAATTGCTACCAAGATAATAAAATGCCTAGGAATAAAAGTAACAAGGAATTTAAAGACCTCTTCAAGGAGACCTACAAACCACTGCTCAACAAAATAAGAGAGGACACAAACAGATGGAGAAACATTCCATGGTATTCATTGGGAAGATTCAATATCATGAAAATGGCCATACTTCCCAAAGTAATCTATAGATTCAACACTATCCCTATCAAGCCACCAAGGGCCTTCTTCACAGAACAGGAAAAAAACCACCTTAAACTTCATATGGAACCAAAAGAGAGCCCACATAGTCAAGTCAAATCTACGCAAAAAGAACAAAGCTGGAGGCATCACACCAGCTGACTTCAAACTATACTACAATCCTACAGTAATCTAAAGAGCATGCTACTGATACCATAACAGAGATAAAGATCAATGGAACAGAACAGAGGCCTCAGAGGCAAGACCACACATCTACAACCATCTGATCTTTGACAAACCTCACAAAAATAAGCAATGGGAAAAGGATTCCCTGTTTAATGAATGGTGTTGAGAAAACTGGCTAGTCCCATGCAGAAAGCAGAAACTAGACCTCTTCCTGACACCTTACACTGAAATTAACACCAGATGGATTAAAGACTTAAACATAAGACCTAAAACCATAAAAATCCTAGAAGAAACCCTACAAAAAACCATTTAGGATATAGGCATAGGCAAGGACTTCATGACTAAAACACCAAAAGCATTGGCAACAAAGGACAAAATAGACAAATGGGACCTAATCAAACTCCACAGCAAAAGAAACCATCATTAGGGTAAACTGGCAACCAACAGAATGGGAAAAAATTTTTGTAATCTACCCATCTGATAAAGGGCTAATAACCAGAATCTACAAAGAACTAAAACAGATTTACAAGAAAGAAACAAACAAGCCCATTCAAAAGTGAGTGAAAGATATGAACAGACACTTTACAAAAGAAGACATACATGAGGCCAACAAACATATGAAAAATCTTCATCATCATTGGTCATTAGAGAAATGCAAATCAAAACTACATTGAGACACCATCTCATGTCAATTAGAATGGCAATCATTAAAAAACCTGGAGACAACAGATGCTGGAGAAACTGTGGAGAAATAGAAACACTTTTACACTGTTGGTGGGAGTGCAAATTAGTTCAACCATTGTGGAAGACTGGCGATTCCTTAAGCACCTAGAAATAGAAACATTTGACCCAGCAATTCCATCACTGGGTACATATACAAAGGATTATAAGTCGTTCTACTATAAGGACACATGCACACGAATGTTAATTTTTGCACTCTTTACAATAATGAAGTCTTGGAAACAACCCAAATGCCCATCTATGGTAGACTCGACAGGGAAATTGTGACAACATGGAATACTGTGCAGCCATAAAAAACGATGAGTTTGTGTCCTTGTAGGGACATGGATGAACCTGGAAACCATCATTCTTACCAAACTGACACAAGAACAGGAAATCAAACACTGCATGTTCTTACTTATAGGTGGGTGTTGAACAATGAGAACACATGGGCACAGGGAGGGAAACATGATACCCTGGGGTCTGTGGTGGGAAACTAGGGGAGGGACAGCATGGGGTGGGGAGTTGGGGAGGGATAACATGGGGAGAAATGCCAGATATAGGTGATGGGGAGGAAGGCAGCAAACCACATTGACACATATGTACCTATGCAACAATATTGCATGTTCTTCACATGTACCCCAAAACCTAAAATGAAATTATATGTATATATATGCACATACAAACATATATATGTACATATATATATAAATGTATATGGAAAGTTGCCTTTCCACCTCTTTCTCCCAGACCAAAAAAAAAAAAAGAAAAAAAAAAAACCAAGAAAGAAAAGAAAAAGAAAAATTGGGGTTATTAATCAGTTGGTAAAGAGTAACGGTCTTGCTCACAAACTTCAGATCCTTTTTTTGCAGGCTAGAAAGCACTTTAGTTAGTAAAATAATAACAGTAAGGACAACAGCCAAAAGGGAAGAGTGTTTAAAATGCAGGAGGTCCTTGTCTAGGCTCGTTCGTGGGTAACATTATTTAGCCTTGAGCATCATCTTGGGAGAGTATCCTCATATGATTCCTATCTGACAGGTGGAAAAACTGAGGCACAGAGACCTATGTTGTCTGTCCGGACTCAAAGTGGTATTAAGTTGTGGCACAGGTGTCACCTGACATTGTCTTCTGCACTGTGCCTATCTATTATTTTTATTTTTGAGATGGAGTTTCCTTCTTGTTGTTTATGCTGGCGTGCAATCTCGGCTCACTGCAACCTCTGCTTCCCAGGTTGAAGCAGTTCCCCTGCCTCAGCCTCCCAAGTAGCTGGGATTACAGGCACGCGCCACCATGTTTGGCTAATTTTGTATTTTTAGTAGAGATAGGGTTTCTGCATGTTGGTCAGGCTGGTTTTGAACTCCTGACCTCAGGTGATCCATTCACCTCGGCCTCCCAAAGTGCTGAGATTACAGGCATGAGCCACCACACCGGGTTTTGTTTTGTTTTGTTTTGGTTTTGAGATGGAGTCTTGCTCTGTCTTCCAGGCTGGAGTGCAGTGGGACGATCTCGGCACACTACAACCTCCACCTCCTGGGTTCAAGCAATTCTCCTGCCTCAGCTTCCTGAATAGCTGAGATTGTAGGCACGTGCCACCACGCTGGGCTGATTTTTGTAGTTTTAGTGGAGTCAGGGTTTCACCATGTTGGCCAGGCTGGTCTTGAACTTCTGACCTCAGGTGATTCACCCCCCTCGGCCTCCCAAAGTGCTGGGCTCACAAGCATGAGCCACCTCACCTGGCCACTATGCCTATCTCATTGTATTTCTAAAAAAAGAGGGAAAAGAAATAATTGTATTTCTATCCTCATAGTAACTCCATGAAGGAGATAGTATCATTTACCTTTTACAAATGCGAAAACAAAAGCTCCAGCTTTGTTTCACTTTGAAACCCAAGCTTGAGTGCAATGGCATGATCTTGGCTCACTACAGTCTTGACCTCCGGGACTCCAGTGATCCTCCCGCTTTAGCCCCCTGAGTAGCTGGGACTACAGGGGGACACAGCCACACCTGGAAAATTTTTTCAAGTTTTTTTGTAGAGATGGGGTCTTGCTATGTTGCCCAGGCTGCTCTCAAACTCCTGGGCTCAAGCAATCCTCCCACATCAACCTCCCAAAATGCTGGGATTACAGGTGTGGTCGCTCCAGCTTTTTTTCCCCCAAGTACACATGAAGTTGTTAGTGGCTGAGTCAAGAGTCCCGGGGTCTGCTGACTCCTACTTCAGTGTTTTTTTATCTAGACTGTAGCCACTGTAATTCCTGGAAATATTCTAACAGTGGACTGTGATGGATTATTTGGGTGTGTAGCACAAACAGAGGAACATCTCTTAGGAGACTGAACCCTGATGTTCTGATGGGGCCAGCATGTATTCTGGAAAAACGTTCCATAGCTCTCATACATGACCAGTGAATAAGAATTAGGTACCAGGCATGGTGGCTCACGCCTGGAATCCCAGGACTTTGGGAGGCTGAGGTGGGTGGATTACTAGGTCAGTTCAAGAACAGCCTGGCCAGTATGATGAAACACCATCTTTACTATAAATAAAAAAATTAGCTGGCCGTGGTGGTGGGTGTCTGTAATTCCAGCTACTCAGGAGGCTGAGGCAGCAGAATCGCTTGAACCCAGGAGGTGGAGATTGCAGTGAGCTGAGATTGCGCCACTAAACTCCAGCCCGGGTGAAAAAACAACACTCAGTCTAAAAAAAGAAAATGCTGGGCATTAGCCAGGTGCGGTGCAGTAGAACACATCTGTAATCCCAGCACTTGGAGAGGCTGTGGCAGGCAGATCACTTGAGGTCAGGAGTTGCAGACCAGCCTGACCGACATGGTGAAAGCCCATCCCTACTAAAAATATAAAAATTAGCTGGGTGTGGTGACAGGTGCCTACAATTCCACCTACTCAGAATGCTGAGGCAGGAGAATTGCATTAACCTGGGATGCGCAGCCTGCAATTAGCTGAGATCCCACCACTGTACTCCAGCCTGGGCGACAGAGCGGGACTTCATCTCAAAAAAGAAAAAAAAGTTGGGTGTGGTGGTGTGTGGTCTCAGCTACTCAGGAGGCTGAGGTGTGCGGATTGCTTGAGGCTTCAGTGAGCTATGGTGGAGTCACTGCACTCCAGCCTGGGTGACTAAATGAGACCCCTCTTTTAAAAATTTAAAATAATTTAAAAAATGAATAAAATAAGAGAGACAATAGGATAGAATTCATCATCACTAAGAGATCAATCATATCACCCACTGAATCTTGCCAACATAATCAAACTCTAATCTAATGGGGTGACCATGAATCCACCTGCAAATATGCCACAAATACAAAAGACAGAGAATGGGTTCACCTTCACCAAGGAAATCCAGACTTTGAGAAAGACCCAACAATGTGGAGTCTTCCAAAATTCATAGAAAGGAAAAGGGATAGGCCAGGCAAGGTGGCTCAGGCCTGTAATCCCAGCACATTGGGAGGCCAAGGTGGGCACATCACAAGGTCAGGAGTTTGAGACCAGCCTGACCGACATGGAGAAACCCCATCTCTACCAAAAATACAAAAATTAGCCAGGTGTGGTAGCACATGCCTGTGATTCCAGCTATTCAGGAGGTTGAAGCAAGAGAATCACTTGAACCCGGGAGTCGGAGGTTGCAGTGGGCTGAGATTGTGCCATTGCACTCTGGCCTGGGTGACAGAGCAAGACTCTCTTTCAAAAAAAGAAAAAAGAATAAAAAGGGAAAAGGGATAGAGAAAAAACTTGTAGATTGCATATTTTTTTAAATTTTAGATTTTGCCGGGCACTGTTCACACCTGTGATCACAATCATTGCACTTTGAGAGACTGAAGTGGGCAGATCACCTGAGGTCAGGAGTTTGAGGACAGCCAAGCTAACATGGTGAAACTCTGGCTCTATTAAAAGTATAAAAATTAGCTGGGCATGGTCCCATGTGCCTGTAATCTCAGCTACTCGAGAGGATAAGGCAGAAGAATGGCTTGAACCCAGGAGGTGAAGGTTGCCATGAGCTGAGATCACACCACTGCACTGCAGCCTGGCTGGAGTTAAAAAAAAATTAGGTTTTGTAGAGACAGGAGTCTCCCCTTGTTGTCCAGGTCGGTCTCAAACCTCTGAATTTAAATGATCCTATCACATCAGGATTACAGGTGTGAGCACTCACCCAGCTAACAAACTTGGAAATTGAAAGAGGCTTAAAAGACATAACAATGCTGGGAAACAGTTATGGGTTGGAAATGCATACTAGGGCTGCTCTACTCTAAAGAAACAGAAGGAGGCCAGGTGTGGTGTCTCACACCTGTAACACCAAACACTTAGGGAGGCCGAGAAGGGAGGATCGCTTGTGCGCAGGAGTTTGGGATCAGCCTGGCAACATAGTAAGATCCTGTCTCTACAGAAAAAAGTTTTTTTTTATTAGCCGGGAATGGTGATGCACGCCTATAGTCCTGGCTCCTCAGGAGGCTGAGGGGAGATGATCACTTGAGCCCAAGAGTCAAGGCTGCAGTGAGCCATGTTTATACCACTGCACTCCAGCCTGGGTAACTGAGCAAGAACCTGCCTCAAAAAACAAAAAAAAAAAACAAAAAGAGAGAGAGGAACAGAAATCAGCAATTACTGTGAATGTCAGCATTGGGGAATACTTCTGGAGAGAAGGGAGGGGCTGGCATTGTGCCCATCTCCAGCCCTTTCTGGAAGTACAGAGTCTAGTGGGGAAGACAGCAACACGAGTGGAGATTCAGGCTGCAGCACCAGGAAGTTCCCTTCCACTTTCCTGCCTTCTTGCCCTTTCCTTCTGGGAACGGGAGCACGATTTTCTTTCTTCTTTGCCTTTCTAAATAGAGTTTCTGACAGGAGAATTTATATACCAGATATATAGCATCAACATGAACAGCCAGCTGGAATTGACATCTTTGTTGATACCCCAGTCAGGCACATCCCTGATTCCTCTGCTAAGTACATCTGGATGTTGCTACTGTCCAGGATTCTCAGCCACATGCTTGGTGCCCACTCCCAGATTCTGGAAATTTCCCGACATTACCCCCAAAAGGAGGGACCCTCACTCACAATTCTGTGTAGAAATCGTCTCGATGTGTCCTTTTTTTTTTTTTTTTGAGACAGAGTCACTCTGTTGATCAGACTTCAGTCCAATGGTGTGATCTCAGCTCACTGCAACCTCCGTCTCCCAGGCTCAAGCAGTTCTCCTGCCTCAGCCTCCCAAGTAACTGGAGTTACAGGCACCTGCAACCGTGCCTGGCTAATTTTGTATTTTGAATGGAGTTGGGGTTTCACCATATTGGTCAGGCTGGTCTTGAATTCCTGGTCTCAAGTGATCCGCTCACCTAGGCCTCCTAAAATGCTGAAATTACAGGCATGAGCCATCATGCCTGGCAATTTCTGTGTCACCCCCCTAGGCCAGCCTCTGCATGTTTGGGTTTGATGAGGCTGTGGCTGTCCAGCTGGCTGCCTGTCATCTTAATTTCGTGTCTCCTCGATACTTCTCACCTGCCTATGAATTCATTTTCTTTTCTTTCTTTTGTTTTTTTCTTGAGATGGAGTTTTGCTCTGCCACCAGGCTGGAGTGAAGTGGCATAATCTCAGCTCATTGCAACCCCTGCCTTCCATGTTTGAGCAATTTTTTTGCCTCCGCCTCCCAAGTAGCTCTGACTACAGACATGTGCAACCATGCATTGCTAATTTTTGTATTTTTAGTAAGACAGGGTTTCCTCATGTTGGTCAGGATGGTCTCAAACTCCTGACCTCAGATGATCCACCCACCTCGACCTCCCTAAGTGCTGGGATTACAGGCATAAGCCACAGTGCCTGGCCTCAGTTTTTAAACTCAGCCTGAATGGGCTTCTCTTGCTAGCAGCTAAGAGCTCTGACCCTTAAAGCCTTCTCCCACCCAGCAGGAAGTGTTTGGATGTTTCTGGATCTAAAATCCAAGTGTCTAAGCCTACCAGTAGTTGCAAGTGCAGATGATCACACAATTTTTTGATTTTACAGTGGCACAAAAACGATCACATTAAGTAGAAACTGTCCTTCCAGTACTGATACAACCTTTCTGGTTTTTACTGTTAGTATAGTATTCAATAAACTGCATGAGGGCCAAGTGCAGTGGTTCCTGCCCTTAATCCCAGAAACCAACCGAGCCCCCTTTGACCTAACAGAAGGTGAATCAGAGCTAGTTTCAGGCTTTAATATTGAATATGCCGCAGGCTCATTCGCCCTATTCTTTATAGCAGAATACATAAATATTATCATAATAAATGCCCTAACAACCACCATCTTCCTAGCAACATCATTCAACATAACCATATCAGAAACATACACAATCAACTTTATAACTAAAACCCTCCTATTAACCACCCTATTCCTATGAATTTGAACAGCATATCCTTGATTCCACTATCATCAACTAATATACCTCCTATGAAAAAATTTCTTACCTCTTACACTAGCACTATGCATATGATATATTTCAATGTCCATCTTAATATCCGGCATCCCACCACAAACATAAGAAATATGTCTGACAAGAGTTACTTTGGTAGAGTAAATTATAGAGGTTTAAACCCTCTTATTTCTAGGATTTTAGGAATTGAACTCATACCTGAGAACTCAAAACTCTCCGTGCTACCTATTACACCATATCCTAAACAGTAAGGTCAGCTAAATAAGCTATCGGGCCCATACCCCGAAAATGTTGGTTAAATCCTTCCCGTACTAATATCAACCCCCTAGCCCACCTCATTATTTCCTTAACCATCCTAACAGGAACCACAATTACAATTCTAAGCTCACACTGATTTCTAGGCCTAGAACTGAATATATTAGCCATCGTACCAATTTTAGCCAAAACCACAAACCCCCAATCCACAGAAGCTTCTACTAAATACTTCCTAATCCAAGCAACAGCATCAATAATTCTCCTAATAGCCATTTTCCTTAATAACTTAACCTCCGGACAATGAACAATCAACCCACCCCATAACCAAATTTTATCCACAATAATACTGATTGCCCTAGTAATAAAAATAGGAATAGCCCCCCTCCACTTCTGACTTCCAGAAGTAACCCAAGGAATCCCCCTAATTCCAGCCATAATTGTTCTCACATGACAAAAACTTGCCCCCTTGTCAATCATATTTCAAATCTTCTCATCAATAAATATGAACATTATCCTAATGATCTCAATCCTATCAATTATGGTTGGCAGCTGAGGGGGACTTAACCAAACACAACTACGAAAAATTCTAGCCTACTCCTCAATCACCCACATGGGATGAATAATAGCAGTGCTATACTACAACCCAAGCATCACCATTCTAACCCTTATTATTTATATCTTCCTAACAATCTCCACATTCATAATTTTTTACCTAAACTCAAACGTAACAACCCTATCACTATCGCACACTTGAAATAAACTAACATGAATAATACCCATAATTCCACTAATAATAATATCCTTAGGAGGCTTACCCCCACTAACAGGCTTCTCCCCTAAATGAGCTATTATACAAGAACTTACAAAAAACAATAACCTAATTATCCCACTCACAATAGCCATATTAACACTAATAAACCTCTACTTCTGTATACGCCTAACATACTCCATCTCAATAACAATATTTCCCACATCCAACAACACAAACATTAACTGACAACTAAAACACATAAAACCAATGCCACTCCTACCCCCACTCATAACTTTTTCCACATTACTACTACCTTTAACCCCACTAATACTTATAAACTAGAAATTTAGGTTAATAAGACCAAGAGCCTTCAAAGCCCTTAGTAAGTAAACTTTACTTAATTTCTGCACCATTATAAGGACTGCAAAACTTTATTCTGCATCAACTGAACGCAAATCAATTACTTTAATTAAGCTAAGCCCTTCCTAGATTGATGGGACTCTAACCCACAAAAATTTAGTTAACAGCTAAATAACCTAATCAACTGGCTTCAATCTACTTCTCCCGCTGTCAGGGAAAAAAAGGCGGGAGAAGCCCCGGCAGAGTTGAAGCTGCTTCTTTGAATTTGCAATTCAATATGATATATCACCTCGGGGCTGGTAAAAAGAGGGGTTACTCCTCTGTCTTTAGATTTACAGTCTAATGCTTACTCAGCTATTTTACCCCTAACTATGTTCATAAATCGCTGATTATTTTCAACCAATCACAAAGACATCGGAACTCTATACTTATTATTTGGTGCATGAGCAGGAGCAGTAGGAACAGCCCTAAGCCTCCTAATCCGAGCAGAATTAGGCCAACCGGGAAGCCTAATAGAAGATGATCACGTCTACAATGTTATTGTAACGTCTCACGCATTTATTATAATTTTCTTCCTAGTAATACCAATCATAATTGGAGGCTTTGGGAACTGACTTGTCCCTTTAATAATTGGTGCTCTCAACATAGCGTTTCCCCGAATAAACAACATGAGCTTCTGACTTCTACCCCCTTCACTCCTTCTCCTACTCGCATCCTCTACCCTAGAAGCTGGTGCCGGAACTGGCTGAACAGTTTACCCACCCTTAGCAGGTAACATATCACACCCAGGAGCTTCTGTAGACCTAACTATTTTTTCGTTGCATTTAGCAGGTGTCTCCTCCATTCTAGCGGCTATTAACTTTATTACAACAATTATCAACATAAAACCCCCAGCCATGACCCAATATCAAACCCCCCTATTCGTATGATCTGTCCTAATTACAGCGGTCCTTCTTCTACTTTCCCTTCCAGTCCTAGCTGCCGGAATTACTATATTACTAACTGATCGTAATCTCAATACTACTTTCTTCGACCCTGCTGGTGGCGGAGATCCCATTCTATATCAACATCTATTCTGATTTTTTGGTCACCCTGAAGTGTATATTCTCATTCTACCAGATTTTGGAATAATTTCACACATTGTAACATATTATTCCAATAAAAAATAACCATTTGGCTACATGGGTATGGTCTGAGCTGTAATATCCATTGGCTTCCTGGGATTTACTGTATGGGCCCACCATATGTTCACAGTAGGAATAGATGTAGACACTCGCGCATATTTCACATCAGCTACTATAATCATCGCAATCCCCACCGGAGTAAAAGTATTTAGCTGACTAGCTACACTACACGGCGGTAATATTAAATGATCCCCTGCAATACTATGGGCCTTGGACTTTATTTTTCTTTTCACCGTGGGCGGATTGACAGGAATTGTATTAGCCAACTCATCATTAGACATTGTATTACACGACACTTTCATTACGTATTATCTATGGGAGCAGTATTTGCTATTATGGGAGGCTTTATTCACTGATTTCCACTGTTTTCAGGCTACACACTTGAGCAAATCTATGCTAAAGTTTATTTTACTATTATGTTTGTAGGAGTAAATCTAACCTTTTTTCCGCAGCCCTTCCTTGGCCTATCCGGAATACCTCGACGATACTCAGACTATCCAGATGCATATACCACATAAAACATTGTCTCATCTGTGGGATCTTTCATCTCACTAACAGCAGTTATTCTTATAATTTTCATAATTTGAGAAGCATTCTCCTCAAAGCGAAAAGTTTCTACCATCGAACAACTATCTACCAATCTAGAATGACTATACGGCTGCCCTCTCCCCAGGGAGGCTGAGGTGGGAGGATGGCTAAAACCCAGAAGTTTGAGGCCAGCCTGGGAACATACTGACATCCTCTCTTTATAAAAAAGATAAAAATTAGCCACGTGCAATTGTTTACACTTGCAGTCCCATCTACTTGGGAGGCTGAGGCAGGAGGGGTCACTTGAGCCCAAGAGATTGAGGCTGCAGTGAGCTATAATCAAGCCACTTCAGCCTGGGTAACAGAGCAGAACCTCGTCTCTGACAAAACAAAAAATGTAGGCCGGGCATGGTGGCTTACGCCTGTAATCCCAACACTTTGGGAGGCTGAGGTGGGTGAATCATGACGAGGTCAGGAATTCGAGACAAGCATGAGAAACACGGTGAAACCCCGTCTCTACTAAAAATACAAAAATTAGCTGGGTGTGGTGGCATGTACCTATAATCCCAACTCCGGAGGCTGAGGCAGGAAAATTGCTTAGTACCTGGGAGGCAGAAGTAACAGTGAGCCGAGATTGCGCTACTGTACTCTATCCTGGGAGACAGAGCAAGACTCGGTCTCAAAATAAATACATACATACATACATACATACATACATACATACATAAAAATTAAAAAGTAGGTAAACTATTGCTTCATGAGGACAGCATTCTATTTGGGATGTTGAGAAAGTTTAGAAACAGATGGTGGCACTGGTTCCACAATATTGTGAATCTACCAAATGCCATTGAATTGTACACTTAAGTGTGGGTACATTAATCCAAGTTTATTACCTATTTCTACAAACATTCATGAAGGCTGGACCCCTGAAATGTCAAAGTCATGATCCAAGGTGGGGAAGGGTGAGTGGGTTTTGTTCTCCTTTTACTACTGCTTGCTTGTTCTCTACCCAAAGTCGGCTGGGCTAACCTCCAATACTTGGTAGGGTAGGTGTATCACATGCATTTGCGGGCCGGGTATGGTGGCTCACACATGTAATCCTTGCACTTTGGGAGGCTGAGGTGGGCAGATTGCCTAAGCTCAGGAGTTCAAGAGCAGGCTGGGCAACATGGTGAAATCCTGTCTCTACTGAAAATACAAAAAGTAGCTGGGTGTGGTAGTGTGCTTGTAGTCCCAGCTACCTAGTAGGCTGAGGCAGGAGAATCACTTGATCCCGGGAGGCAGAGGTTGCAGGCAGTGAGCCAAGATGGGATCACTGTACTGCAGCCCGGGAAAGAGAGCCAGACTCCACCTTCAAAAATAAAAATAAATAGGCCAGGTACAGTGGTTCATGCCTGTAATCCCAGCACTGGAACCTGATAGGCAGAGGTTGCAGTGAGCCAAGATTGCATCACTGCACTCAAGCCTGGATGACAGTGTGAGACTGTCTCAAAAAATAAATAAATGCATTTTCAACTTAGTATATTTTCACTTTTTTTCCCCCACATAGAGATAGAATCTCTCTATGTTGCCCAGGCTAGTCTTGAACTCCTGGGATCAAGCAATCTTCCCACATTGACCTCCCAAAGTGCTGCGATTGCTGATGTGAGCTACTGGACTTGGCTGCTATTACAAATTTATGACAGATTTATGGGGACATGACACCATCATGAGTTAAGGAGCATCTGTATTTATGCTGAAAATGAGGGTGGCTTGTGTGAGGATATGGGGGAGTGTCACAAAACACAACGGGACCAGGGCCTCCAGGGGGACACCACAGGCTGACTCTGGCTCAAACCCAGGGCTCCCTCCTTTGTGTCTCCTGCTGCAGGACAGACCCCAGGCTCACAGCTCTGCAAATCCATGCTGTCTGCACTGCAGGACTTTGAATCCATGGCTGGGGATTGGGGGTGATGTTGGAGCATGAGCAGGAGCAGGGAAGGGAGGACACATCGGGGTTGCACCTGCAGCAATATTTGCAGAGCAAATTCCTTTTCTTTTTTCTTTTTGAAACAGAGTTTTGCTCTTGTTGGCCAGGCTGGAGTGCAATGGCATGATCTCGGCTCACTGCAACCTCAGCGTCCCATATTCAAGAGATTCTCCTGCACCACCCTCCTGAGTATCCAGGATTACAGGCATGCACTAACATGCCTGGCTAATTTTGTATTTTTAGTAGAGATGGGGTTTCACCATGTTGGCCAGCTGGTCTCAAACTCCTGACCTCAAATGGTCCACCGGCCTTAGCCTCCCAAACTGCTGGAATTACAGGTGTTAGCCACCGCACCTGGCCCTGGTTGCCCTGTCCTGTCTCCTGGCTCTGTACAGCCTCAGCTTCTCTTCCCCCGACCCCTAGCTGATAGAGAGCAACCCCCACTCTCTGGGGTTCTAGGCCACTTTCTATGAGAGCGGTTACAAGTTACATGGGAACACCAAGTACAATCTGGTGAGCTATGTCCACACCAAACCTTGCTGCATGTCCCCTGAGGGCCCCCTCTTCCTTCTTTCCTTACCAGCATAAAAAGCTGAGGAATTTATAGACAACACAGACCCCAGCCCTGCCCTGTGGTGAGAAGATATTCAGGCAGCCATCACCTACACACCAGACTTCACTGAAGTGTCACACGGGAACAGCGCGGTGTGAGCTGGTAATCCCAGCACTTTGGGAGGATGAGGCGGGTGGATCACAAGGTCAAGAGTTTGAGACCCACCTGACCAACATGGAGAAACCTGTCTCTACTAAAAATACAAAAATTAGCAGACCGTGATGGCCTCCTACTCAGTAGGCTGAGGAAGGAGAATCACTTGGACCCTGGAGGCAGAGGTTGCAGTGAGCTGAGATTGTAGCACTGCACTCCAGCCTGGGTGATAGCGTAAGATCCTGTCTCAATAAATAAATAAATAAATAAATAAATAACAGGAGATTCCCACATGGAGTGACAGCGAGGAGCCTAACCCAGCCTGGGGCAGAGCTATAGAGCTGAGTTAGCTGGGTAAACTGAGGCATAAGGAATTAGTAGGGGCAATTTCCACAGGGACGGGACCTGATCAGCTGCAAGTCAGCAACAGTAAACTTCTTTGACCAGGCTCATCACATCCAGATGAGTGAGGAAAACAATCACTTCTCACTGTGGGTCCCCAGAACTCCAAGAGCAAGGGAGTGGGAGAAATCATACTGGGGCCATTGTTTCTGTAAGCTCCCAGAGGCCTTTCACAGACAGTAGAATTAGAACGGAGCAGGGCTTGGCTGAGCGCAGTGGCTCACGCCTGGAATCACAGCACTTTGGGCGGCCGAGGTGGGTGGATCGCCTAAGGTCAGGAGTTGGATACCAGCCTGGCCAACAGGGCAAAACCCCAGCTCTACTAAAAATGCAAAAATTAGCCAGGTGTGGTAGCACTCACCTGTAGTCCCAGCTACTCAGGCCGGTGAGGCAGGAGAATCTCTTGAACCTGAGAGGTAGAGGTTGCAGTGAGCCAAGATTGCATCACTGCATTCCAGGCTGGGTGAAAGAGCAAGACACCATCTCAAAAAAAAAGTTGGGGCAGGGGACAGAGTGGGGCTAAGTGGCCTCCAGGTTTACCTCTCCTCCAACACCCCATCTCTCCCACAGTCTTGAGTTGGGGGATGCCCATGGTGTTTCATATGTGCACTTGGTATTTCCTCTCCTGAACCCACAGGATATTTACCTAAAACAGAAGCAGCACTGAGGCAGGACTGACCCAACTTCACTTCCAGGTATGCTGTCTCCTGGACAGAGGCAAGGACTGGGCTGCCTACGGGGAGTCCCTTAGCAGGAACAGAGAGAAGCAGGGTTGAGATCATAACCCCAGGTGAAGAACAGTAAAACAGGATGATTAAAACACTTCACAACAGCCAGGGGAGGTAGCTCACACCTGCAATCCCAGCACTCTGGGAGGCCGAGGTGGGTGGGTCACCTGAGGCAAGGAGTTCGAGACCAGTCTGGCCAATATTGTGAAACCCTGTCTCTACTAAAAATACAAAAATGAGCCAGGTGTGGTGGCAGATGTCTGTAATCTCAGCTACTCAGGAGGCTGAGACATGAGAATGGCTTGAACCTGGGAGGAGGTTGCAGTGAGGCCAGATCATGCCACTGCACTCCAGCCTGGGTGACACAGTGAGACTCCATCTCAACAACAACAACAACAAAACACTTTATGAATGGTGGTCCCTCAAAACACTTCCACACAGCATTACCATTGGCTCTAACAAAGCCATTGCCATCCATGCCAAAAGAATAGAAAGCAGAAACTTCGAGAGGGATTTCCACACCTGTGCTCACAGCAGCACAATTCACAAAAGCCAAAAGACAAAATCAACCAACGGGTCCACCAGCAGATGAAAAAAAAACACAGTGTGATCCATCTGCTAAGCAGAATATGACTCAGACTTAAGAAGGAAGGGAGGCCAGGTGAGGTGGCTCAAACCTATCATCCCAGCACTCTAGGAAGCCACAGTGGGTGAAGACTCTGTCTCAACATAATAAATACATCCAAATAAAGAGAAATAACAAAGGAAGTGAGAATATATCGTGAGTGACTCTAATAAGTGAGGACTGAAAGCGTTCTCAGCTGCTGATAGCATTACTTCCAACCAGTTCAGTTTTGTTCCTTTTCCCGGCTGGGAAGACCTGCACTTGTCCCCCGGGACTCACCTTTCTTTACACCAGGCCAGTGATGGCAGACAGCAGCCTTATCTGCAGCACCTTAATCTGGTACGTGTTCTCCTGCTCAAACAGCGTCTGCAGGCAGGTAGAGAGGAACATCAGCATCGCGAGGAGGTAGCCCTTCCAGGCTGGAGACTTGGGATCACCAATAAACTCCAGAAAAAGGCTTGCAGGGGAAGGAGGGAGAAGATACAGCTGGTGAGAGTAGATGCCCATGTGTGTTGCCTTTGCCCAAACCAGGCCAGGTGTGGAGGATCGGTCGGCGTGGTTGACTTTTTCGCAATCGTGATCTCGGTTATTTCCCCCACTGTCCATGCTTCTTTTCAATCTTACTGCAGCTCCTCAAGATCAACAGATGGTGTTTTTCTCTCCCCTTGTTATGAGGTAAATTGTGTCCTCACAAAATTTATATGTTGAAGCCCCAACCCCCGGTACCTCTGAATGTGACTGTGTTTGGAAATAGGGCCTTTAAAAAGGCAATAAAGTTAAAATGAGGTCATTAGGCTGGGCCTTCACCCATTCTGGACTCCTGATAAGAGGAGAACATGTAGACACACAGGGAAACACCTGGGTGGTTACAGAGGAAAGACCATATGAGGACACAGGGAGAAAGTGGCCAACTGCACACCAGAGGCAGAAGCCTCAGATGGAACCAACTTGCAGATACCTGATCTGGAACTCACAGCCACCAGAAACAAGAGGAAAATACATTTCTGTTGTTGAAGCTACTCAGTCTGTGATACTCTGTTATGGCAGCTGAGCAGACACAACTTGGACCTGGGCTGGCCACAAAACCACCTTTGACCAAGAGTAGAGTGGAGGTAAAGCTATGCCAGCTGTGAGCCTCAAGAGAAAATGTAGCTTTTGGCCTATTGCTTAGAACCCTCCCTACTAGCCACATGAACATGTCTGAGCTAGCTTCAGGCACAACTACACACACATGAGAAAACCCAGCCAAGAAAAGAAAGCCCACCCAGCTGAGCCCAGTCCACGTTACTGACCCACATTACTATAAACTAAATAAATGAATGCTTATAACTTTAAGCCACTTATTTGGGGGCATTTTACAACAAAAGCTAATTTATACAGTCAGGTAAGAGCTTACTTATTTGCCCCTGTGGGGGACAGTTACTTTCTCATTAATCATTTTTCTTTTTCAGTATCCTTCCCACCCACCCTCCAGTGTCCCGAGCACCAGATCTATAGGCAGAGGCATGAGAGCTGAAGCCCCCGGACTCTGAATGGATGCCATTAAGAGACCACAAGCCTTAGCGAGATCCTGAAGTCTGGACTCACCTAAGCAGCTTGGGGACAGTGAACCTGAAGACATCACTGATGAAGAGGCTGTGGGTCCCATGAGGAAGGTAGAATGAAACACTTGCCAGATAACCCTCAGCAGGGGGCCCCACTGCCTCCCTTTTTGCTGTAGGAATGCCACTGCCTCTTTTCATTTTAAACACCATTGCCTTGATGTGCCTTACAGGAAGGGAGAGGCTGCCTCTGGGTCCCGTTTTATACTCTCAGCCGCCAGCAGCAGCAGGGCCAGGCACTAAAAGCTTGTTTTCCTAACAATGGGCGTGGGTGGGTGTGGAGCCAGCGTGGCTCCCTCACCTGTGCCTCCTTATCACCTTGAGTACCCATTTAAGAGGCAGTCACAGGAGTTGTGGGGGAAGGGCAGGAAGGCAGCCCTGAGGACTCTTAGATGGCCATGGGAAAGCACAAACGTTGAGCACCTACTAAGTACCAGACACTCCCCAGTCATCCTAAGACCGCCGGCAAGCCAGATGTTGTTCCCATTTCACAGATGAGAAAACTGAAGCTCTGAGAAGCCAACTTGTCCAAGGGCACACAGCTGAGAAGTAAAAGCTGGGATTCAATTCCATCTCTCTACCTCCAGAGCTCATGCACTTTTCTTTCCTTTTTTTTTTTGAGACAAAGTCTCACTCTGCCACCCAGGCTGCAGTGCAGTGGTGATATCTCAGCTTATTGCAACCTCTACTTCCTGGATTCAAGTGATTCTTCCACCCCAGCCTCCTGAGTAGTTGGGATTACAGGCAATGTAATCCCACAAATGCCACCACACCCAGCTAATTTTTGTATGTTTAAGAGATGGGTTTCACCATGTTGGCCAGGCTGGTTTTGAAATCCTACCTTAGGTTATCCACCAGCCTCAGCCTCCCAAAGGGCCAAAATTACAGGCCTGAGCCACTGCACCCAGCATCCCATGTATTTTTCAATCTATCATGTTGTCAATCTGGAGGAAGAACAGCACCCCCTCTTCCAAATGCACAACCAGCCAGCCCTTAGGTGGTTTTGTGGCCTGATCTGGTGTTTGGTTTGGCATCTGTGGAGGGTTGTGGCTCAGCTCTGTTACTGAGTGGGCATGGCCTGCTGCTCACGGGTATTTTAGCATTTGCATCTCAAAGCCAAGAAGATGCCCCTTCCATGCAGAGAGAATCCCTGAACACCCTTCCTGTGTGACCCCACCATTTCATTCATTGCCTTCACAGCCTTGCCCACAGCACCAACCCTCTCATTGTCTTGTTAGAACCCCAGGGGGGTAGATTTTGCCTGAGATTTTTACCAAGATATCCATAGTATTGAGTCCAGTTTATGCACACAGTAGAAGCTCAATAAATACTTGTCAAAAGAATGGGAAAAGCAGACTGAGTGATATGTGTAAAAGAGCCTAAGAGTGCCCAGCACATACTGTTATAAACATTTATAGAAGGAAGGATGGAGCCTGGCTGGGTGAACAGCACTTGGCTTTGGAGCCAAAAGACTATTGTCCAGTGCCTGCTCTGTCTCCTCCCCTCTGAGCCTTAGTATTTCAATCTGTAAAATGGGGTTAGGGATGAGTTGAATGAGAAGTTTTTTTTTGGCTGGAGATTTTACTCAGTTCTGTTCTAGCTGTTTGCCTGAAGAGTGACTGTGTTCAGCCTGCAGGCTCCATAGCAGGCATTTCCCTCTTGTGGAGGTCTCATCTTTGATCAAGGAAGAGGTCCAGATTGCTGTCTGATGTCTGGTCTCTGGACTGAAGGCTATTTAGTGCAGGACTCAAAAGTGACTGTGGGGAAAGGCAGGGGGTATGCATGAGTGGCATGGGCAAGGTGTGAGTTGGGGGATACAAAAGGGAGCGATGGAGGCCAGGTGTGGTGGCTAACACCTGTAATCCCAGCACTTTGGGAGGTCGAGGTGGGCAGATGACCTTAGGTCAGGAGTTCGAGGCCAGCCTGATAACCTGAGCAACACGGAGAAACCCAGCCTCTAATAAAAAATACAAAAATCAGCTAGATCTCGTGGCAGGCGCTGGTGGTCCCAGCTACTTGGGAGACTAATGAAGGAGAATCATTTGAACCTGGGATGTGGAGCTTGCAATGAGGCAAGATGGTGACACTGCACTCCAGCCAGGGTGACAGAAGCAGAGAGAAGGAGGGAGGGAGGGAGGGAAGGAAGGAGGAGAGGAAGGAAGGAGGTGGGGAAGGAGGAAGGAAGAAAGAAAAAAGAAAAAGAAACAGAAAGAGAAAGAAAGAAAGACAGGAAGGAAGGAAGATAAGAGAGAAAGAAAGGAAGAGAGAAAGAGAAAGAAAGGAAGAGAGAGAGAAAAGAGGAAGGAAAGAGGAGGCCAAGAAGAGAGAAAGGGAAGGAGGGAAGGAAGATCATAGAGGAAAGAATAAGATACATGCACGCATATGCTCATTGCAGCATAAATCCCAATAACAAAGACATGAAACCAACTTAAATGCCCATCAATTCTAGACTAATGAAGAAAATGTGGTACATATACGCCACGGAATATGATGGAGCCATAAAACAGGTCATGTCCTGTTTTATGTTTTATTTATAAATGAGGTCATGTCCTTTGCAGCAACATGGATGAAGGTAAAAGCCATTATCTTATATAAACTAACAGAGGAACAGAAAACCACATACTAAATGTTCTCACAAGTAAAAGCTCAACATTGAGTACACATGGACACAACAGACACTGGGACTTATTTGAGGATGGAGGGAAGGATGATGGTCAGGACTTAAAAACTACCTATCAGGTACATGGCCTACCACATAAGTGACTAAGTAATCTGTACACAAATCCCCAGTGACACCTATATAGTAAACCTGCATAGGTACCTCTGAACCTAAAATAAAAGTTAAAAAAAAAAACTGATAAACTAAATCAAAAGAAAGCATAAGGAAAGAAAAATGTGAGATAAAAACAAAAAAACAATAGATATAATAAATACTTTGGTACCTTAAAAGAAAAGGAATAGACAAATTACTAAGAAGGGAAATAAGCATAAAAGCAAATAAAAGACAAGAAAAAAAGTATAAGTTAACTCTAATTATGAGGGACTATTCTGCATAACTCTGTGCAAATACATTTGAAATCTACGTATATTACTATCCAATACAACTTCTAAATCATAAAAATGTCCCACATCTGCACTGTTCAATATGTAGCCACTAGCTACGAGTGTTGAGTGAATACTTGTACACTTAAATGTGACTCATGTGACAGAGAAACTAATTTTTTTTGAATTATTAATTTATTTAATTTTGAATTATAATTTCATTATACTTAGTTTAAATTTGAATGGTCTCATGAAGCTAGTGGCTATTGTATCAGAAAGCATAGAAGATGAAATTTTCTTAAGACAGTGTTATTTACCAGAGTTAAATCCAAAGTGTATTTATTTAAAAAAAAAAAAAAAGCTTAAAGAGATCAACTCTATAAAGAAAAAAAGTTATTAAGGATCTCATTCTCTCCCTCTAACACACACACACACACAAACACATACACACACACACACATGTGTTACGAGGAAAAGGAAAGCTCTTCTTTATAACACAGAACAGGACTTTGACAAACTACTACTCATGGCCCAAATGCTGCTGCAGACCATTTTCCTGCAGTCCATGAGCTAATAATTTTTACACAGCTAAAGAAGAACTAGAATAAGTAACAGAGACCGTATGTGGCGCACAAAGCCTAAAATACTTAGAATGTGGCTCTTTACTGGAAAAATTGACTGGCCCCTGAGCTAGAAAAATGCCTGAATTTTAAAATCACTGTTTTACAAATACCACCAAGTTAATATGAGATTCTGGCATGAAATTACTCCTAACACTATACACTAACATATTGTTAGGAAAAGGACATTCATATATCTCTATTATCCATTTAATGTTTATTAAGTAAGGAATTTAAAATGAAGAGATGAAACTTAGCTTCACAAATATTGAGATAAAATGACATTATAAACTTCTCGATGGAATGCAATGGGAAACATAATATTTGCCTAAACATTTTGTCTAATCCAGAAGAACAGTTAGATGAATCCAGTTTGAGAAATAGTCTAAGAGACAATTAGTCTGCACTCTTCAAAAATGTCAAGGTTGCAAAAGATGAGGGAAATGGTGGAGGGGAAGCAATATTCAAGACTGATGAAAATAAGAAACATGATAAAAATTCCAATATAAGATCCCTGACTAATATAAAGAATATTTGAGAGCAAGTGGAGACATTTAAATTTAGACTGCATACTACATGATATTAATTATCAGTAGCAAATGTCTTGTGATTGTTATTGTAGTAATATAAAAGAATGTGCTAATTTTGGGAAAACTGCCTTAAGTATTCTTGTACAATCTTGATATCTGAATATTGCTTTCAGGCAGTTCAGAGCTACACAAAATGTGAGCGTATGCATGTATATGTACGTGTGTGTAAGAGAGAGAAAATGAGTGTGTATGTGAAGAGGAAAAGAGACAGAGAGACACACAAAACCAATCCCAGAAAATGTTAATTTGTGAATCTAAATAAAGGGCACATGTGTCTTTACCGTACTTCTTTTTCAACTTTTCTGTTTGAAGTTAAAAGTTGGAAGAATTTTTAAAGCCACTTGTTTATTCAGGGTGAACATGATCTTCAAATTTCTTTGCTAGATGCTGGTTTCCTGTAGTTGTTAATACTTTTGTGCCGCCTGATTGCCTTATGACAAAACAAACTTAGCTATGCAAAAAACTGTGTAGCCAAAAAGCCAAACAATTGCTTCATTGAATAGAAAATAAACTATGTAGTTTATTGCAGGTAATATTGTTATAAACTGTTATTCTCCTAGTACAATATAACCAATTATTACCTTGTAATGTTAGTCAGCATCTACTAATAAGGAGAGACCAACAGGCAGTATTTATACACAACTACATGAGATCACTTCCTTATAGCCTAAAAAACAATATGGCAAACATAATAGAAGGTACCAGAGGTGTTTTTTTAATGATTTACAGGACGAGAAATCACACTACCTTCTACTAGATGATTAACTATTCTGGGAAACATATTTGGGTTTATAGTTATAATAGACAAGAATACAAGGTGCATAAGCAACGCTGTCACCTCTCATTATTACAATCTTGCCAATCAGGAAGGAAGCAAAAAATGTCACAAGTGGATAGGGGCATTGGCCTAAGAGAAAAAAGACCAGAGTTATGGCTTCAGCTCTGCTTCCAAACAGCCCCAATATTTTGTGATAAATCACTTCCCTTCTCTGAGCTTTAGTTTCCTCATCTGTCAAATGTGGCAGCTGAACTGAATTAAGATTGCTGGATCTGCAAGATCAAGGTCCATTTATTCTTCAAGGACTGGGAGACAAGATGGCAATTTAGAACAATTTCATAAGAAATAAAAATTTAATGTGATGTGAATATTATTCATTAGAATTCAACATAGCTAAAAATTAGCATCAGCTTCAGGGAGTCACTCCCTTCTAAGACCTAGGGACTAGACTCAGTGCGGAAAGACACTTCACCAGAGGCCCGGAACCTTTTGGATGAAGAATGTCCACAAGAGGAAGGATGGAAAATACACCGGGCCAAGAAGATTTCCATTGACTCCTTGTGTAATACAACATTTTTTTTCAAAACTCACAAAAATCTTTATATTTTTGCTGGATTATACTATTTAAATGAATTCTAGAAAGAAGTAATATTTGGCAGCCAGGTAGCAACAGAAATAGAAAAGTCTCCCACAACTACGAGAGGAAACTCTGAGGAAGTAAATCCAGAAATACCCCAAAACTATGAAATTTGGGTGTATCGAGCAACCCATCATTAAACTCCATCTTAGAATAATACTGCATTCTATATTTCACATGGGACTTTGCCAACAAGGATATTTTGCTTAGCAAACAAATAAAAACGTGGCTACATAAATCTGCATTCCTATCAACAGGTTACAAGTGTTTCCTTTTCTCTACACCCTCACCACTACTTATCTCTTGACTTTTTCACAACAAGCATCTCACCAGATGTTAGTGGATAAATCATTGTGGTTTTGATTTGTATTTCCCTGTTGACTAGTGATGTTGAGCACATTTTCAGGTACTTGTTGGCCATTTTTATGTCTTCTCTGGAGATAAGTCTGTTCAGGTCCTTTACCTATTTTTTAATCAGGTTATTATTTATTTTGCTATTAGAGTTGTTTGAATTTCTTACATATTTTAGATATTAAACTTTTAAGAGAGACCATGTTTGGTAAATCTATTCTCTCAGTATTTAAGTTGTCTTTTCAGCCTCTTTGCAATTGTTTCATGATAAAAACAGTGCTGAGACAGGGATAAATCCAACTTGGTCATTATGTGTAATTTTGTTGATGTTTCTTGAGTACATTTTGCTGGTGTTCTAGTGATGATTTTTCCATCTATGTTCATCTTAGATAGTGGTCTGTAGTTTTCTTATTGTGTCTGACTTTGACACAGGAATGATGCTGGCCCCAAAATGGGTTTGACTGTATTCTCTCTAGTTCTAAACTTTAGAAAAGTTTAAGAAGAATTTGAGATATGTTCCATCAATATCTAGTTTACTGTGCATTTTTAACATGAAGGGATGTTAAATTTTATCAAAGGCTTTTACTGCATGTATTGAGATAATCATATGTGGGAGGTCTGAATGACCAGGTATGTACCACTTTAACATTCTACTATTTTATCTAACACCTGCAAAAGAGGCTGGCAAGAGGAGCCTAGCTGAGTGACTGGGAGGAAGAGAAAATGGTGTGAACAGCCCATTCTTCTTTGTCAGGTTGGCAAAAGAAGCCAGTAAATTTTTCCCATAAGAGATGCTAAAAGGAGTTATTCAGGCTGAAATGAAAGAATACCAGCATGAACTCAAGATATAAGAGGAAATAAAGAAGACTGGTAAAAGTAACTTTATATACAAGCCACTCTTATTGTACTTTTTACTTGTACTTTTTTCCCTATATGATTTAAAGGGAAAGTGTGTAAAACAATCATTATAAATCTATGGTAATGAGTTCACAATATAGAATGACATAATATGTGACAATAACAATATAAAGGGTAGGAAAGGAGATGGATAGAAGCAGAATGTTTCTATGCTATTGAAACTAAGTTGGTTATAAATTGGGTTACTGTTAAAGCTAGATAGTTACAAGTTTAAGACATTAAGTGTAATTTCCCAGAAAACCACTAAGAAAATAACTTTAAACAATACAAAATGAAAAACTGGCAAACTATAAAAAAACAACAGAATACCAAAAAATGGTGGCGGTAATAGAGAAATTGAACAACAACAACAACAACAACAACAAACCTACGGAAAACAAAATTAAATGACAGAAGTAAGTCTTTTCTTATCAGTAATTATTTTCAACGTAACTGGATCAAACCCTGCTACTCATAAGACAGAAATTGGCAGAATAAACAAAAAAAGATCCATCTACATACCGTTCACAAGAGAGTCATTGTAAATACAAAAACACAAAAAGTTTGCATAAAAACAATGGACAAATATATTTCATGCAAATGGCATCCAAAACCGAGCTGGGTGGCTATATTGCTATCATACAAAATAGATTTCAAGTCAAAAATTTTACGAGTGAAATAAAGATGAAAACACACACACACACACACACACACACACACACCTAATGGAGTCTTGCTCTGACACCCAGGCTGCAGTGCAGTGGTTCCATCTTGGCTCACTGGAACCTGTGCCTTCCGGGTTCAAGAAATTTTCCTGCCTAACCTCCCAAGTAGCTGGGACTACAGGTACATGCCACCACGCTGAGCTAATTTTTATATTTTTAGTAGAGACAGGGTTTCACCATATTGGTCAGGCTGGTCTTGAACTGACCTTGTGATCCACCCAAATCAGAGTCCCAAAGTGCTGGGATCATAGGCCTGAGCCACCACACCTGGCCAAAGACATTATATATTGATAAAAGTTGCCCTACATCAAGAAAACATACAAATTATATACCCATCTAATGACAACACTCCCAAAACATGTGAAACTAAAATTAACAGAATTGAAGGCATAGTTTAACAATAATATCTGGAGACTTAATTACTCCATTTTCAATAGTGAATAGAATAACCAGACAGAAGATTAATAGACCAATTGTATCTAATACTTAACACAATAGACCAATTTTATCTAATACTCAGAAAGCACTTCACTCAACAGTAGCAGAGTATACAATTTTCTCAAATGCATTAGGAACATTCTTTGAGGCAGATCATATGTTAAGTTCACAAAACATCTTAATAAATTTAAAAATATTGAAATCATAATTCTTTTCTGACTACTCTGCAATGTAACTACCATCAATAACAGAAGAAAAAGTTGTGAAAAACTCACAAATATGTGAAAATTTTTCTAAAAATTATGGTCTTAAGCAACATTAGATCAGAAAAAGTAATCACAATAGCAGCAAGAAATAAATTAAGGTAAAAACAAACCATAAACCACCAAAGCCTACTCTAGAAGAAGTAGGAAATATGAATAGAACTAAAAGAAACAGAGAGGTTTAATCAGTGACCTAAAACCTCCTAATGAAGAAAAACCCAAGATCAGAAGGATTCATTGGTGAAGGTGCCAAACAATTAAAGAAAAATTAACACCAGTCCTCAAACTTTTTCAAAAAGAGAAGAGGAGGAAACATGTCCTACCTCCTTCTGTGAATATAGCACTATCCTAATATAGACAAAGACCCAACAAGAAAAGGAAAACTATAGACCACTATTCCTTATCAATATAGATGCAAAAGTCCTCACAATAGTATCGATAAACTGAATTCAGAATATTGAAAGCATTGTACCCTATGACCAATTGAGATTTTTCCCAATAACAAAAGAAGGGTTCAACATATGAAATCAGTCAGTTACCTAATAGAATAAAAGAAAAACCTACATGATCATCTCAATTGATACTGAAAAAGCACTTAACAAACTTTAACACTCCTTCATGATAAAATTAATCAATATACTAGGAATATAAGAAAACTTTCTCAACATGCTGTGGCCATGTGAAAAACTCACAACTTTCATACTCAGTGGTGAAAGACTGAAAATTTTCTCCTAAAATCAAGAGTGAGACAAGGATGCCCATTTTCACTATTCTATTTAACATAATACTTAAAGTTGTAGTCAGAGCAAATATGCAGGAAAGAGAAATAAAAATATACAGATTGAAAAAGAAGTCAATCTTATAAGTCGAAAAATATAAAGAATATATATATATATATACACACACAAAGCTGTCAATACCAATAAATGAGCTCATAAAATTTCAAGATATTAAATCATTGCATAACTGGTTTATTTGGATTCCTACATACAATCAAGTGAAGGAGATTAAGAGAACGGTTGTGTTTACAGTAACATAATAAAAATAAAATACTTAGGAATAAATTTAACAAAGGAGTCACAAGACTTGTATACTGAAAACTATAAACCATTGTTGAAAGATATTTAAAAAGGCCTAAATAACTGGAAAACTGAAACCTGATTCATTAGTCAGAATCATATATCTGATTTTGTTCATATATCTGAAAAAAAGTTAATATCTTACAGCTTAATAATGTGAAGATGAAAATATTACTCAAATAATTGGCAGATTTAATGCAATTCTTATCTAAATTCCAACAGCATCCTTCACAGAAATAAAGAAAACCATTCTAAAATATATATAGAATTTCAAGGGATCCTGAATGGGTAAAACAATTTTGTAATAGATCAAATTTGGAGGTCTCAAATTTCTGATTTCAAAACTAAATATAAAGCTATAATTTAAAAAAGCAATGGGATATTGGCATAGGGACAGACCTATAAACCAATGGAATAGAATTGAGAGCCCAGAAAGAAACCCTCAAATCCATGGCCTATTGATTCATAACAATGATGCTAAGGTCCTATAGAACCGTCTTTTCAACAAATGGTGCTGAGACCACTGGATTTTAACATGCAAGAAAATAAAGTTGGACTCTTACCTTATACCATACACAGATATTAATTCAATATGGATCAGAGACCTTTATTTGAGACCACACATTATAAACTCAGAACAAAACTGCGGCAAATCTTCATGGCCACCGATTTAGCAATATTTTTTAAATATGATATTAAAATCACGGGCAACAACAAAAGATAAATTTCATCAAAATTAAAAATTTTTGTCTATGAAAAGACACTCTAAATATAGTGAAGTACAATCTACACAATGCGAGAAAATAATTGCATATTATGTATCTGATAAGGGGTTAATATTCAAAACACATAAGAACACCTATAACACAATGAGGTTGCAAAGGGCAAATAACTTGATACAAATGGACAATGAGTGCATTGAAGGCTCCTCAAAATCTTTAGTCATTAGGACAATGAAAATACAAACCACAGTAAGTATCACTTCACACCAACTAGCATGGCTCTAATAAAAAACAAAGAAATAACTAGTGTTGGTGAGGATATGGAGAACTTGATACTGCTGGTAGGAATGCAAAATAGTGTGGCCACTGTGGAAGACAATTTGCCGGTTTCTAAAATTGTTAAATACAGAATTACTACATAAGCCGATAATCCTCTCCTTGATACATACCCAACAAAATTATAAGCAAGGACTCAAGTAGTTACTTGCATGCCATTGTTCCTAATGGCATTATTCACAATAGCCGAAAGTAGAAATGTCACATGTCCATCAACAGGTAAATCAATAAACAAAATACACTATATATGAAGTATTTTCAGCCATCAAAAAACTTAAGTTCTGACATATGCAACAATATGGATGAACCCTGAAAACTTTATGCCAATGATATTTTGGTTTTGTAATTAAACAAGAGATTTCTTCCTCTCTCCCCAAAAAAGTCCTCTTTCAGTTTCTACAAACTTCCTCCTTCCCACCCCTATCCATCCACCCAGAGGAATTTTTATGTGTTCCCACCCAAGCAGATTAGAAGCCTTTGTCTTTTAATTTGAGGCCTGGGATGGAAATTAGAGGTCCAATGTCAAGAAAGAGAGGTGTCCCAGAGCCCTGTTCCATCTGAGCCTCCCACACCCAATGACTCACTTTACCCCTTAACAAACTTCCCTTCCAGTTTACCATCTGGAAGAAAGAATAAACTTATTTCTCTTATTCACCAACAATTTATATAAACCAAAGATTACAAACAAGGGTGTCCTTAGCAACCTGATCTCATTCTCTTCAAATACCAATTGCTCTCCACTAAAGGGATTATCTTTTCAGACATCAATTCACTTGGAAATCTCATTTAAAACAGAAAAGTTAAGGTCTTCAAAGGTTTGCTGTGGGCAAAACATTTGCAGGAATGCATGGGGCTGAAGGTCAAAGGCAAAGAAAACAAGGCATAAGTTATTTTGCCCTGATTTCATTTGTCCTTGTACGCCCATGGTCAGTGATTAGTAAGGTCACCTGGCAGTGACAAACATCTGCTTTTGATGGCTTTTTTTTTTTTTTTTTGGAGACAGAGTCTTGTTCTGTAGCCCAGGCAGAAGTGCAGTGGCACAATCTCAGCTCACTGCAATCTCCATCTCGTGGGTTCAAGAGATTCTCCTGCTTCAGCCTCCTGAGTAGCTGGGATTAGAGACACCCATCACCATGCCTGGCTAATTTGTGTGTTTTTAGTTAAGGCGGGGTTTCACCATTTGTCCAAACTGGTCTCAAACTCTCACAAGAGAAATGCCATGTGATCTGCCCACCTCAACCTCCCAAAGTGCTGAAATTACAGGCGTGAGCCACCTCACCCAGCCAGGTTGATTTTCTCCAATGGAAGTCACAAAACAGGTATAATCCAAAAATCACAGATATATCAAAAAATTTAAAACAGTGTTGGAGTCCAGGGGCAATGACTCATGAATATAATCCCAACACCTTGGGAGGCCAAGGCAGGAGAATCACTCGAGACCAAAAGTTTGAGACCATCCTGTCCAACACAGCGAGACCTCTTATCTATAAAACATTTTTAAATGATACTGGAAAATGCTAACTTGGGTAGGGACAGTTTCAATGCATCATTGCCTGGCCTTCTGGGTTTTGCTCTGAACCTCGTGACAGATGATTAAGTCATGTGTCCAAGCTCAGGGACTTCCTGTTGGACACAGATGATGCTCCCTGGAGCACCCTGCTCCAATCCCCCTCCCTTCAACTTGTCCCAGTGTATCATTTTCAGCCCAGACCAGGACAAGCCCCACTCATGCGTCAGCCATGCCCAGGCCAGCAGCCTAGAAAACTATCCCCATCAACCCCCACAAAGGGCAGGGTGACTCAGTTCACCCACATGGTTCAGGCCAGCTGCATGCCTTGTACTCTTTCCAGACCTGGCCCAGTGTACAAACTTCACAACCAGGGCCCCGTGCTCAGAAGGGTCCCTAACGCTTGCTTGAAGGCTCTGCTGCTTGAATCATTTTTCTTTTTTTCTGAGAATAGTCTTGCACTGTCACCTAGGCTGGAGTGCAATGGCGTGATCTGAGCTCACTCCAATCTCCACCTCCCGGGTTCAAGCAATTCTCCTGCCTCAGCCTCCCAAGTAGCTGGGATTACAGGCACCCACCACCATCCCAGCTAAGTTTTGTATTTTTAGTAGAGACAGGGTTTCACCGTGTTGGCCAGGCTGGTCTCGAACTCCTGACCTTGTGATCTGCCTGCCTTGGCCTCCCAAAGTGCTGGGATTACAAGCGTGGGCCACTGCACCCAGCCCACCTTCATCTTAATTTCTGAAAATTATTGATTTTCATTTTGTACTGATCCCTGCAAATTAAGTAGCAGTTCCTACTTCAGAGCCATTTTGGATGGCTGGAGCAGGCCAGGATTTAAAGAAGCTGGCCAGGCACAGAGCCCCTACAACAGGGAGACCTTTCCCTTGCTCTAAAGTAACCCTCTAAGAGCCATTTCCTAATGGAGTCTGAAAGAGCCTGGTGACCTGCTCTCAACTATTTTAATCACTGGCTATCCCCCTCTTCAAGAGCAGGTGCATTTCACATAAGTGCATAATTAATACTAACAAAAGGGGCTGTGCCCATGGGCTGGGGTCCTGTCAAGGGCATTCCGTGTTTGGAGTCCCTGGGAGGCACAGGACCCAGATCTGTCCTTAGAGTATGACAACAGATCACTCTTCAGTGTCCTGTCCTGAGCAAAACAAGACCTAGCAACACTTTCGGTCAATGCTGAAGCGTCTCCCAGGCATGAGCAATGGTGAAATTTACAGGATGGTTGGCAGCACTTGGCAGTAGGCCAGCTGTGCCTCAGTGGCTCTGGCGGTTCAAACCTACAACTCAGCCAACTCACCCTGGACTCCAACCAGCCTGGCTAATTGGGAACAGCTACTCCCAGCTGGACTCAGGCATCTGAAAGAAACTTCCTTTCCCACGAAGCCTCTTGCAAGGTTTCAGGAAGGAAATGGAAACAGTAAGGGGAAACCCCAAACCCATGTAACTCTAATAGCATTACCTCTTGGTCCATGGGGGTAGGGGGAGCATGCTTTCTATGTTGAATTTCATCCTGATGCCAGCCTGGTGGGGGTAGGAGCAATACCATTTGCTCCATCTCACAAACAACATTGCATCAGCCCCCCCAAGAGACAAAGCCAGGGACTGAGACTGGCTAGCAAAACCAGGACTGGAAATGACTAAGCCTTTCTGACTTGGAAGCCTTAGGGCAGGCTTTTGGTGTCTGCAGATCCCACCCTAGTGTATCCTGTGTGATCAGCCAGGGCTGAGGTTCTCTCTGCTGACAGATCTTTTCCTCTTAAGGACACTGGTGGGGCCGTGGCCCCATCAGATCATCTATCCCTGGGAACACTCTTTTCCAGAGACCTTCAATGAGAAAGCAAAAGTGGGTCCACTGACTTCCGTGTCTCTGAAAATACCCTTGTAAAAGTACATGAGGACGCAACACTGCACTTATAATCAGACAGTTCAGGACCCTCCACTCTGAGAGCATCAACATTGGCCATCTCCTTCTCCTGTTTGGGTCTCAAACTCTGCCCCTGGAGCCTTGTTTCAAAGGCTAAGTTTCCAGCCAGAAGAAATGCCCGTGCTCTTCTCTCCCAACCCCATGCCCCTGCCATAGCCAGGAAGGCTGAGGACAGACATGGTCTTTGCTCCCCTAGACAGAGCTGACCATGACTGAAGGACCCTCAGGGGCAGGCAGAGCCCTTTGTCCTTTTTTGTCACTATGCTGGCCTTCTTGGGAGCTGATTCTGCTCCTTAAACCTTCTGGGAACATTTAAGGTGCCCAGCACTGCAGAAAGGATTAACGCAACTGAGATGAGACATGTTTTTCCAATTAGTTGTAAACTACCGATGTTGGAGGTTTTCCAAAACTGACTAGTTGCTTTCCCATTACCCGAGATTCCTCATTCTTTCTGCATAAATAATTTCACAAGGTTTTCAAGTAAATTTGGTAGTAAGGCCCATGACCATGGAATAAACAGGATGCTCACAGTGAAATGCTAAAGCCAAAATCTTCTCTTCCATGTGCCATGCTATAGGAAGGAGATGGAAAGTAACTTCCACCTACCAAACTTCCCTACCTCAGGCTTAAGACACACATCAACAGGTGCAACGACATTTGTGTTGGGACATGCACCTTATTATCTATGTGCATCTTTATAAAGACATTTCCCTGTACGGTAAAAGTCTTTATAAAGATGCACATAGATAGTAAAATGCCTGTAATCCCAGCACTTTAAGAGGCTGAGTCGGGCAGATCCCAAGGTCAATAGATCAATGCCATCCTGGCCAACATGGTGAAACCCCATCTCTACTAAAAAATACAAAAATTAGCTGGGTGTGGTGGCACATGCCTGTAGTCCCAGCTACTCAGGAAGCTGAGGCAAAAGAATCGCGTCAACCTGGAAGGCAGAAGTTGCAGTGAGCCGGGATTGTGTCATTGCACTCCAGCCTGGCAACAGAGCTAGACTCCATCTCAAAAAAAGAAAATATTTTTCCACTGACATTTATTTCTTATGCCAAGTCAGGGACCTGCTGCTGCCAAACTGGGGAGGCCAAGATCCCACAGCCAATGTGCTCTCTCTCCTTAAAGGGGTGTGACACCAGCGAGAGAAGCAGACAATGTGATAAAGGCAGGGAAAACACTGTCTCACACTTACGAAGACAGAAGAGGTCTCGCAATGGGCAGGGCAGCCCTGGGAGCGGGTGACTCATAAGAGCAGAAATAGATATTATAGCAAGGGCATCAACACATGTGAGGAATTTAACAAGCCTGTTTCTTTTTTGCGATGAAGTCTTGCTTTGTCACCCAAGCTGAAGGGCAGTGGTGTGACATTGGCTCACTGCAACCTCTGCCTCCTAGGTTCAAGCGATTCTCCTTTCTCAGCCTCCTAAGTAAATGGGATTATAGGCATACACCACTGCACCTGGCTAATTTTTTGTATTTTTAGTAAATACAGGATTTCTCCATGTTGGTCAGGCTGGTCTGGAACTCCCATCCTCACGTGATCCACCTGCCTTGGCCTCCCAAAGTGCTGGGATTACAGGTGTGAGCCACTGAATCCGACCAATACATTTGTTTTTTTAAGCTCTTAAGTTTGTGGCAATTCATTACACAGCATTACCAGCTCTGACCAGAGATCTCAAGCACCAACCCCAGCTGTCATACCTTTGGAAAATGCCAAGTCCTCACATGCCTCTCCAGGCCTCCAAGAGACCTCCTGTGGTCCCATTAGGCTCCTAGAGGCCCCTTAGGGCACTGTCACTACTCTCTGCAGGAGCCAGGTGAGGGCAGTGAGAAGACGAGTGGCTGCAGAATTTGAAGATTCTAAGTCCTGGCCCCCTAGGGCCTCATGTGTCTTACCCAGGTGTGCTGTTAAAGTGGTGTATCACTTGACATTAACCCCAGCTGGCTGTCTGGGGCAGCCTGTCAGGTTTTGCCACTGTAAAGTTACTCTTATTTATCTTTCCATTCTGGAAGAAAGTCACTGTGCACAGCCCACACTGATGGAGGAGGCATCCTCAACTTTTATTTACTGAGTTTGGCAACCCTGCCTGCCACACTGGCACATTCCAAGTACTCCATAGATCCATGAGGCTGCTGACAATCACATTAGACAGTGCAGCTCTACTCTAGAACATCAAGGAAAACCAAGTACCCACACATCAGTCTCTCAGGTACTACTGTATTATTGTTTACTTAATAGTTTTCTGTAAAAGGGCTCACTTTTTTTTGAAATAAAATCTCACTCTGACAGCCAGGCTGGAGTGCAATGGAGTGATCTCAGCTCACTACAACCTATGCCTTCTCGGTTCAAGTGACTCTCCTGCCTCAGCCTCCTGAGTAGCTGGGAATATAGGCATACAGCACCACATCTGGTTAATTTTTATATTTTTAGTAGAGACAGGGTTTCACCATGTTGGCCAGGCTGGTCTCGAACACCTGACCTCAGGTGATCCGCCCACTTTGGCCTTCTAAAGTGCTGAGATTACAGGTGTGAGCCACTGCAACCAGTCACAGGGCTTTTTAAAAAGGAAACTTGATATCACTACCTTGCAACGGCCCAGTATCAAGGATGGCCCTGGACATCCAGGAGGTAGAGAAGCTCTATTCCTAAACATGGGCTTTTCCAGCCTTCCTTTCTTCTCCCCCTCACAAGCCTGGGGCAGGCAGGGACCCCTTGGTCCTAGTCCCCTGGACTCCAGGGTCCCCACTCAAGGAAGCCTTCACCAGTTCACAACCAGTGTCATGGGAAGCTCTGACCCCTCCTGTGCCCCAGGTGTCTCTGGGCCAGAAAGCTGTAGATCTGTGTCTGCCAAACCTGGTTGATGATAAGAGTCACTGGAGAGCTTTCTAAAAGCTTAGACTTTCTTGAGCCCAAAGCACGTGGCTCCTAATTGAAGATACGGGTAGGGACCAGGTAAAAACAGCTCAGGTGGAGCTGATAATTAGCTACATGCCAGAGTCCTACAAGCAGGACAACCAGGCTTAGCTGTGCTCTGGGAAAATTTTCACCTGTAAGTAATGCGCAGCTGTCCGATGGAAGACCCCAGGGCAGGCCCTGACTCCAACTCTCTTTTTTGTCTCGAGACACAGTCTCACTCTGTGGCCCAAGCTGGAGTGCACAGTCATGATCTTGGCTCACTGCAACCTCTGACTCCTGGATTCAAGCGATTCTCCTGCTGCAGTCTACACAGAAGCTAGGACCTCAGGCGTGTACTACCACGCATCGCTAATTTTTGTATTTTTAGTAGTGACAGGGTTTTGCCATGTTGGGCAGGCTGGTCATGAACTCCTGGCTTCAGCATATCTGCCCGCCTTGGCCACCCAAAGTATTGGGATGACATATGTGAGCCACCGCACCCGGCTTGATTCACTTTCTAAAATGAGCAGTACCCACTGAAGAAAAGTGTCTAGGTCAGCCTTCTCCCAAGTTCACAGGACATGGAATGAGGTGCTGACAGACCGTTTGGAGAAACTCCTTTCCCTATCCTCTGTGACCAGGAGGAAAGGAGGCTTAGTGGTCTGGTATTTCTGGGTGTACAGCTTCTTTGTTTCTTCCTTTTCTTGTCCATATCACATATCAGGTCCCTTGGATCAGGGACAGAACTAGATTATACCCCTCTGGGTGGCCGCTCACTACACTTTAGGGCCAGGTAACTGGTTTACTAAGTTCCAGGAGCCTCCCCCATGCCAGATTGAGGTGATTTAAGTGACGAGGTTTAGAGCAGATTTTGGACTCCTGAGTTGATGTTATAATGGCATGAGGCCTTGGGGCAGGGTGGATGTATTTTGTATTTGGGATGAGCACACATCTTCAGGGTCTAAAGAGCTGACTAGATAGGCAGACTGTTCCTCCCCACACAATATCCATGTCCTAATCCTGAGAACCTCTGAATATGTCACCTTATGTAGCAAAAGGGACTTTGCAGGTGGCATTAGTAAGGGGTTTGAGACAGGGAGATTGGCCTGAATAACCAGGTGAGCCCAATCTAACCACACACGTTCTTAAAAGCACAGTACTTTCTCGGGCTTAAACAGGAACAATAAAGAGGAATGGGAGGTCCAAGAAGTCACCATGCCGCACAGGGAGCAACCATGCATCTCGTTCACCTCGTGTATCCCCAGAGCCTGGAACCCAGCAGGCGTTTGGCCACAGAAAGGCAAATAAAGTGAACTTTTGTGGTTTCCTTTTGTTTTTGAGATGGAGTTTTGCTCTTGTTGCCCAAGTTGTAGTGCAATGGTGCAGTCTTGGCTCACTGCAACCTCTGCCTCCTGGGTTCAGGCGATTCTCCTGTCTCAGCCTCTCGAGTAGCATGTGCCACCACACGCAGATAATTTTTTGTATTTTTCGTAGAAATGGGGTTTCACCATGTTAGCCAGGCTGGTCTCTAACTCCTAACCTCAGCTGATCCACCCGCCTCAGCCTCCCAAAGTGCTGGGATTACAGGCATTAGCCACTAAACTGAACATTTAAGCACTGGATTCCAGCTAGCAGCCATGAATTATTTAACCTCTCTGACCCCCTGTCATCCAGAAGTAAGGGCACTGAAATAACCCACCCAACGTTATCCAATGAATGAACAGTGGGGCTGGCCCCACTGCAAGCTCCTCAGAACCCTTCTGGTTGACAAATCTGACAACTCTCCACCCCCACCTCGGCCTGGCCAAAATGGGCAGAATTTCTGGGTAAACAGAAGTGAAGCTTCTCATGGCCCCATTTTGTTTCTTTGCTTCATTCTGTGCCTTTGCTTTCTGGTGACTGGTTGTCATTCTATTTCCCGAGCACAGACCAGAAGAGTGTGCCAGTGCTCGTGCAGAGATCTTCAGCTCCCAGAGCTGCCCTGGGGAAGAGCTGCTGTATGGAAGGGCCTGCTTCTGACCACCCACAAGTGTCCTTAATGATGAGGGGCACCTACTGGTTCATAACCTGGCTCTGTGACTGGAGAGAGCCCCTGGACAAAGGACTTCATCTCCATGGCTGCAGTTTTCATGGCTGTGAAAGGGGACAGGGGAAATGCACCTCTTTGGGGTACAGGGACAGTAAAATGAAGCAACTTATGAGACGGCTTCTTTCACAGTCCCTGGCACTTCATTCTTTGTTAAACTTCCATTCTTTTTGTTTTGTTTTGTTTGAGACAAAGCTTTGCTCTGTTGCACAGGCTGGAGTGCAGTAGCAGTCTCAGCTCATTGCAACCTCCACCTCCTGGGTTAAACTGATCCTTCTGTGTCAGCCTCCTGAGTAGCTGGGATTACTGGCACCCCCCCACACACACACACACACCATGTCTGGCTAATTTTTGCATTTTTAGTAGAGACGTGATATCGCCCCGTTGGCCAGGCTGATCTTGAACTCCTCACTCCAGGTGATCTGCCCACCTCAGCCTCCCAAAGTGCTGAGGTTACAGGTGTGAGCCACTGAGCTTAGCTGAATTTGCATTCTTTATCAAGAGTCAATCTTGAAGGCCTCTCATTTCAGATTGTGAACAAACAACATGAATCATTTTTTGGACTCAGCTGACTATCTCCTTTTCCTCCATGCTTTTATGTCTTTACCAAGTCTTCCCTCTGTACTTAAAGAGCACTCCCCAACAGTCTAGCCATCATCCTCAGGTTAACTATAAACTATACAGGGGGCCCAATTCAAAAGGCCCTTCTAAGCAGGGAGCTCCTTTCATTTGAATACTGCTGCAGGCCACGTGTAAATGCAAGGCACTGCCTTTGCTTGTATATTTCCACTGTCTTCCAGCCTAAAACCCAGCCAGTCCTGACACTGAATGACTGCCCATGTATGTTATGTAAGACCCCATGCTGGGCAGGGATACTGAGATAAGTAAGAAACAATCACATATCACTGGAAGCACCTCCAACAGAGACAGAGATTGCAACAGATGATTTCAGAACAGCATATGTGCCTGTCTACAGACACCCACTCTTAAGAGGGGAACATTAATTCAGTTCCCAAGAACCTACCAGGTACCACCCTTCAAAGGAAGAGATCTCCATTTCACAGACTGACTTTCAAGGCCAAAGTCAAAAAGGAACCAACAAGACCAGGACCGGACCCCAGGTTTGTCTGACATCACTATCTCCCTTCATGCAAGGAGGCAGAGGCCCCTTGAGGATGTCCTTTTGCACAAGCTCCAAAGTGTCAACTAAATGTAGGTCATTATGGCTGAAAATGCATTTTCTCCTTGTCCTTGCATATGCTCTGTAAGTTTGGGCTTTGGCCTGATGTTCATCTGCCTCAGCCCTAGCCAACTGCTGGCCAACAGATCACAGGGTTGTGACCCTTGGAATTGGAAGCCATTCTACACACAGTGTCTCTTCTAGGTCCTTTTTCTCATCAACCATTAAACCACAAAAAGGCCAAGTGACAAAGCACTCAGTTCCTTCACACGGTCATTCCTTCCCCCTCTTGCTTCACCTGATGCAGAAGAATTTGTCAGTCAAACTTGAGCATTACAAGAATATGCAACAGAAAGAAATAGAGAACTCAGCAATCCAAAAGCTGCTAAATGAGGATTTTCTGCATTTTTGGGAGTAATGCAAAGGAGTTCCAAGAAAAGTGAAGTCACAGCCTCTGCAGCTTATTTTCAGTTCTTAGAAAAGAGCCAGTGTCAAAGGGAAAGCGGCTCTGCCCCAGCACACAGACTCCATTGTCTGGCAGGGGGTGTCTTCTGATAAACCAGCTTGGTTTTGGCACCAGAAACCAAAAAATTCTGACATTTTTTTAGTTGGTGATATCAAGGAGGAAACACAAGCCAAAGCAGTGAAAGTTATTAACATTCAGGGAAACCACACAGCTCAGCTAACATGTTGGGGTGACACCCTTCCATCACCAAGGCACCAGCAGTTTTGAGGTGACTGTTAGAAAAAACACAGTGGCCTCCTTTTCCTACCCCATGCCCCCACACATTCCTGAGATGTGTTATCACTCAGGTCACCATGTAGACCCAACCAGCATTTTTCAATGGACATTATTTACCAAAAGATGGGGGAGGACAAATGGGTCAGGATAAGGTACAGGTGGTTTTCAGCAGCTTGGGTCTGCTTTCTGGCATACAAGCAGGTTTAGCCACAGTAGGGCAGACTTTAGGTTAAGATCTTGGGAGGCTACTACACATCCAGCTCAGGCGCTACAACCAGGTGCCCTATAATAATTTTGTGAATAAGGTTTGCCTTTTATTTATTTATTTATTTGTTTGTTTGTTTGTTTATTTGAGACAGAATCTGGCTTCATCTTCCAGGCTGGGATACAGTCGCACAGTCTCAGCTCACTGAAACCTCCACCTCCTGAGTTCAAGAAATTCTCACGCCGCAGCCTCCAGAGTAGCTGAGATTACAGATGTGTGCCACCATGCCTGGCAAACATTTTTCTATTTTTAGTAGAGATAGGGTCTCATTATGTTGCCCAAGCTGATCTCAAACTCCTGGCCTCCAGTGATGAGTATGCCTCGACCTCCCAAAGTGTTGGGATTACAGACATGTGCCACTGCACCCAGCCATTGTGAGTAAATTTTAACCTAAGAATTCTGTAACAGAGATCTCATTGTCTTCACCAAAATTTAATTTCAATGTAATCAAAAGAAACTCGAGTGACCCAGCCAGGAAGAGTGCCTAAGGAGAAATGATGATGAGATGGAATGTTATGTCCCAGATGAGACATTGGAACAGGAAAGGACATTAGGAATAATCCCAAGAAATCTGAATGAAGTAGAGACTTGGGTTAATAAAAGCATCTCAATATTTGTCCATTAATTTTAACAAATGCACCTTACTAATGTAAGATGTTAATTATAAGGGAAGCTGGGTACAGGTACACGGGAACTTTTTGTATAATCTCTGCAATTTCTCTGTCTCTCTCTCTCTCTCTCTTTCTGTATGTGTGTGTGTGTATGTGTGTGTGTAGACAAGCAAGAATGTACTTATACTCCCAGAAATAATGATTTGGTGCCTACCAAGTGTCACATACCATGTAAAAGTGATCTACACATATCTTCATTTATTCCTCACACCAGTGCTATGAGCTGGGCATAGTCTGCATTTTACAGATAAAGAAATTGAAGAACAGAGATGCTAGAATACCTTGCTCATAATCACATGGCAAGGTTACTGGCAGATAAAGGGCTCAAATTCAGGTTGACAGGACAGCTCAGCAATATTGCCTAATATATCCCAAACTGTGAACATAAAACAGTTCAAAACAAGCTGCATGAGGGCTATGAAAGCAAGGCACACTTTCAAGTCTACCCCATATTAGAAAAAAAAGAGTTTAAAAGCAGAGCACATGCCAGGCACAGTGGCTCATGCCTATAATCCCAGCACTTGGGGAGGCCGAGGCAGTTGGATCACGAGGTCAAAACATTGACACTATCCTGATCAACATGGTGAAACCCCATCTCTACTAAAAACACTTTTTAAAAACATTATCTGGGCATTGTGGCAGGTGCCTGTAGTCCCAGCTACTCAGGAGGTTGAGGCAGGAGAATTGCTTGAACCTGGGAGGTGGAGGTTGCAGAGAGAAAAAATTATGCCACTGCACTCCAGCCTGGCAACAGAGTGAGATTCAGTCTCATAAAAAACAAACAAAAAGCACAGCACACCCAAGACGCAACACTCAATGCTGGAGAGGATGTCCATAAGTCCACCAATATCACGATACATTCTGTGCAATCAAGAAACTTACTTGGATGGGGGTGGGGTAGGCTCCTGTGTGTAATTCCAGCACTTTGGGAGGCCAATGCCGGTGGATTACCTCAGGTCAGGGGTCTGAGACCAGCCTGGTCAACAGGGCAAAACCCCATTTCTATCAAAAATACAAATATAGCCTGCTGTGGTGGCACACTCCTGTAATTCCAGCTACTCGAAAGGCTGAGCTGGAGAAATGCCTGAGCCTGAGAGGGGGAGGTTGAAGTGAGCTGAGATTTTACCACTGCACTCCAGCCTGGGAGACACAGTGAAACTCCCTCTCGAAAAAAAAAAAAAGAAAAAAAGGAGAGCCATGTGCGGTGAGTCACACCTGTAATCTCAGTACTTTGGGAGGCCAAAGTGGGTGGATCACCTGAGGTCAGGAGTTTGAGACCAGCCTAATCAACATGAAGAAACCTAGTTTCTACTAAAAATACAAATATATACATATATAAATATATGCATATATATAGATATATACATGTACATACATACATACATATATATATATATATATATTAGCCAGGCAGTGGCACCACTACCCTATTCATCACCAGTGTTTGTTGATTGATGTCCCTTCCTCTCTCTCTCTCTTTTTTTTTTTTTTTTTGGAGTTGGAGTCTGGCTCTGTAAAGCCTCCTAGGCTGGTGTGCGGTGGGGTGATCTCAGCTCATTGCAACCTCCACCTCCTGGGTTTAAGTGATTCTTCTGCCTCAACCTTCCAAGTAGCTGGGACTACAGGCATGCACTACTACGGCTGGTTAATTTTTGTATTTTTAGTAGGGATGGGGTTTCACCATGTTGGCCAGGATGGTCTCAAACTCCTGACCCCTCCAGTGATCCACCTGCCTTGGGCTCCCAAAGTGATAGGATTACAGGAATGAGCCACCATGCCCCCTTTTTACTTTTTTTGAGTTGGGGTCTCCCTATGTTTCCCAGGTAGGCCCTCAAGCGATCCTCCCACCTCAACCTCCTGAGTTGCTGAGATTGCAGGTGAGTGTCACCTTGCCTGCCATGATTTTGTCACCACAGACCCCTCTCATTCCCTTTCATAGGAAATCACTGAGAATCGGAAAGCTTGAGCCAAGAACTAGGGAAACTGATATTTGAACTCATTTCTGTTGGGTGCCAAATTTTTCTGTGCCTCTTTCTGTGAAAATTGGAGGTGGCAAGATCCAGTGGCTCACACATATAATCCCAACATTTGGGAGGCCTAGGTGGGTGGGATCACCTGAGGCCATTGCACAGCAGTTTGGACAACAAGAGTAAAACTCTATCTTGAAAAACAGAAAGAAAGAGAAAGAAAGGAGAGAGGAAGAGAGAATGAGAGAGAGAGAAAGAGAGTTAGAGAGAGAAGAAATAAAGGAAAAAAAAAATCAGAGGTTTTGGTCCCTTGATCTGACATTCTGGAGTAATTCTGTTCCTGCTTGAATGTGATCTCCTTGAGGCAAAGTCTGGGTCTCCTTCCTCTTGCGTGCCCACCCTGGCCTGTCTGCCCCACACTAGCTGCTCAATGAAGGCTAGCCCATGTAGAGTATGGGTTTGAGGCATCCCAAGACTTGGAGTTGTAGAAGATATAAATGAGAAGCCTTGGAATTCTGTGCCCATTAGAAAATGTGTATATCCCACAGTTCATCCAAGAGACTGCTCCCTCCGATGCCAGTGCTCAGAGCTCCCCTACTCAGGGTAAAACCTTGGATGGCCAAGTACATTGGCTCAATATTTGCCTTGAGTAGCTGGGTGCAGTGGCTCCAGCCACTGTTGGATCTGTAATCTTAGCACTTTGAGAGGCTGAGGCGGGTATTCAAAATATGATAAACGTAATATCTGCAATGTTTTGAGTGTAACACAAAATTTGAAAGAAATTTTTAAAATTAGATGTAATTCCTTTACATCAATATAAAAAATCCCCTCATGGCAAAACACGGTAAGCAACATCGAAGGACAAACAACAAACTTAAAAGCAACAGTATAAGTCATATCGCCAAGAGCTAATTTGCTTAATATATCTAAAGCTCCTACATATCATCAATAAAACAGTAACCATATAATAGAGAAATAGGTTGCACATACGAACAGTGAGTCCTCAGAAAAAGAATTACAAATGACTCATTCACATGAAAAGATGCCCAAACTCTGTAATAAGAGATATATAAGTTAAAAATCAGAAGAAAATAACATTTTCGCCAATCAGATAAACTCTAGTAGCACTCTGTATTGTTGAGTGTATAAGGAAAGAGACACACTAAAACCTTGTTGGTGGAAGTACATAACGATAAAATGTTAATGGAGAACAATTTGGAAATGTGAGAGATAATGTATTTGCATGTAAGTATTATGTACTTCAGCATAGATATAACAGGAAAAGTGGCGGGGACAACTAAAACATGTTACATTCAGTCGATGGAGTGAATACTCTACAGCCATCACAAAGAATGAGGCAGTCTCGTAAGTACCAAGATGAAGTGATCTCTTAGATACCCAGAGCAGCAGATCTTCTTCCTTGTTGGCTTCACAACTGGTAGAGTCATCTTTGGTAAGGTAAAGCAGAACATCTAAATCAAGAATATGACTTCCCATAAATACTGAAGAAGAATTCAAAGCTACCAACTGAGGAAAGAGCTTTTTATAAAGCAGTGTAAAAATCTACAAATTACCTAGAAAACAGAACATCCTGCAGAAAATTCTAAAAACATCCAAAATGGAATTCTTTACTGCACTTGCATGCTAACCTGTGTCATCATCCTACCGTATCTGCTTCTATTCCTCCTCAGACAACCCCAGATAACAGCACAGAGAGCCCAGAAATCCTTAAACTGCATGTAAGCTCATGATGTTAAAAACACCCAGAGGGTGATTAACTCATGTGTGTTCTCAGATCATCCACAGGAACAAGAAAGCAGTCAACTTTTCCAAATGCATAGAAACAGAAGCAGAAAGCAAGTGATTTAATCAAGACACCACAGAGATTAAAGGTAAGCATCTACTTACCACATGAATGAGTGTTTGTCTCATTTTGATCTCTGTCGTAACCAACTATACAAAATTCCTATGAACTGAGCAAAGGGTTATTATACTCTCTTGTGAAATCAGAGGTACTAGATTAACTGAATCCATAACTGCTAAACTATGAAACACAACTAAAGGCTAAACTATGAAGCTTCAGTTTTATTTTAGGCAACCTCCTGACATAAACACAATCTATATTTAAAAAAAAAAAGCTCAACAACATACACACATTCCCAAAAAAATCACACAGAACACAAACACACAGAAAGGGTGGGCCTGCTTCCTATCCACAGCACTGTCAAGCTTGCTCTGGTAAATGAAAGCCAGCAGAAAGCTCATCCCTGAACAGGATGAAGGGGATGAATACAAGAACAAGGAAGCCCTTCTATGAAGAGAGTTTGGAATGTGTCTCTGTGTGTATATGTACTCACATTTTTAGTCTCTTTGGTGTGTGAAAGGAAAATAAATCTTGGGGCCCCTAAATCAGTAAGCTAGAGGGAAAAGCCAAGCCGGGAACTGCTTAGGGATAACCTGCCTGTCACTGAGATACATGCATAGCTGATTGCCTCCTTTAAAAAGGCTAATCAAAAACTCAAAGAATGCAAGCACTCCTCTCTTTCACCTATCTGTGACCCAGAAGCTCCTTCCAACTTCAAGTCTTTTTTCTGTCTTTGCTTCACGTTGTCCTGCCTTTCTGGACACAACCATTGTACTTCTTACATATGTTGGCTGATGTCTCACGTCTCCCTAAAATATATAAAACTAAGCTGTGTCCCGACCACCCTGGGCACATGTTATCAGGACTTCCAGAGACTGTCTAAGAAGGGTGCATCCTCAAACTTGGCAAAATAAACTTTCTAAATTAACTGAGACTTGTCTCAAATTTTCAGGATTACAAATAATACCAGCAAATCCTGAGACCCACTGAAGGGAAAAAAGAAGGTAGTCTAACTTCATTATGACTGCAAAAATGCATCTGGTATATACATACAATAGGATATTACTTAGCAAACGGAAGAAAAAGAACTACTGACACAAAAAACACCATGGATGAATCTCAAAATAATCACGTTGAATGAAAAAAGCCAGAAAAAAAGAATACCTACTGTATGATTCTATTTATATAAGTTAGAAAATGAAAAGTAATCTACAGTTACAAAAAGCTTATCAGTGGTTGTCTATGGATCAGAGGCAGGAGGGAGACAGTACTGAAGGGTACACGGAAACTGTTGGGATGATAAGTATGTCTATTATCTCTAGTGGTGACAGCTCTATGGCTGAATACCTATGTGAAAACATCTAACTTTACACTTCTAATATGTGCAGCTTGGGTGTCACTTGACTCCTCAATAAAGCTGTTTAAAATGTTTTGATAAAAATAAGTTCATATTGACCACCAATTGGGTTTAACTGAAACCTTACAAAATGAAGATTATTTTCACTTTCAGAAGGATATCTGATCGCAGTTACATATTATGCTTTGTAAACAAGCCATTTCAGAATAAATACAGATTTCCAATACTTAAAATGTCTGTATTTCTTCCCATTCAATTTCATTATTTTAAAGCAGCTACAGCATTTTACAAAAAAAATTCCATCACTTCAAGTTTCTTACAGAGACTCTCTGAAATTCAATAAACAGTTAACTTTTTGAAGAAGATGAGACCTTAAACACCATCCTGTCCAACTTTCTCAATTTAAGGAAGTAAACTGAGCCCCTCCCCTTGTAGGGAGTTCATCCTGTCTCATGGCTTTGAAGTCAGCTCTATGTTGCTGACACCTACCTTTGTCATTTTAATCTTGACCTCACCACTGAACTACAGATATTTATTCCACTGCCCACTAAACCACCTCACTTGACTATCTAATAAGTATCTAAAACCAATTGTGGCCAAAAGGTATCTTCTGATTCCCCTCACCACCAACTTCTCCTCGAATTTTCCCCATCTTAGTAATTGAACCATCATACATTCAGTTGCTCAACTAAAACCTAGGAATCAACTCTTGACTACTCATCTCCTGCCTTCCACATAGAATCCACACTTAAGTTCTTAGCTCTGTCTGCAAAGTACATTGCTAAAGCTGGCCCAGGCTCCATCTACACAGCTACTATGGCTTCTTACCCAGACAACAGCTCTGAAAGTTCACCATTTTCTCTTCTACCTCTACCAGTCATCACTACACAGTAGCCACAGTCATGAGCCCATCAATCCCCAGACCTAGAACACTCTACAGACTTGCTGCCATCATTAAAGTGACATCCTAACTCCTTATTCTACCCTAAAATATCAAGGCCCTTTCCACCTCTCTAGCCTCATCTACTACTATTTCTTCTCTGGATACATTCCAACATTTCCTACTGACAGTCTCAAACACCCTAAACTCATTTCCACCCCAAAACCAATGCTTTGCCACCTCCATACCTGGAATGCATACAGATACTTCATCATTCATATCTCAACTCAAATAACGTCTTCAAAAGCTTCCCAAACCTCGCAATCTTCAGAAGCATCCCCTAGTGAGAAGTTGGTGGTAAGGGGAATCAGGAGCCCTCTGACCACAATAAGTTTGGAAATGTATTAGGTATTCAAGTAAATATTTAATTCACTTATCATAGACCCCATTTTACTGATGTTATGGTACTTATCACTATCTCAAATTATCTTGTAAAGTTCTTTACTTATTTATTATATATGTTAATAAAATTCATTCATTCATTCCTGCTATGCCTATCAGAAGCACTAGCCCAAATAAGAACTGTGATCTTTTCTTATTTCACTTGAAAGCATTAATTTTTGGGTGCCTGGTACTACTGGTTAAAAAGTACCCATGTGCATTTTTTTACGTCTATTTTAGTTCTTTTTTAATTCCTAAGTATGACGATTGGGTTTCCCCACTCAAACCTAAGTGTGAACATTTTTACAACATCAGCACGTTACCAGTCTGACGTTTAAAAATAAAGGTCAATTTCAGGACTGAAATAAAAATAAATAAAGGAATGCACATTCCTTAAAATATCAGTGATAAAATATATATAGTCACAGTAAGATATATAATCACACTAATACATATATGTCGTGTAATATCACCAAAAAGTATGTATTGTACACATTAGGTATGTATTAGGTACATATGTATAGTGCACATATGATGAAAATATGTATCATGATAACACCGTATGTACACGTATACAAATATGTGCCTACTATTTAAACAATGTACACATGCAGAAATAGGTGCAAACTACATACCTATGCACAGCAGGCTATTACTAAAGTTCTGGTCGTAGCAGCCTCAATGCCCACCCTGGCTGCTTAAATGCCCATAGCTCACTGCAGCCCCAAACTCCTGAGCTCAAGTGACCTTTCTGCCATGGCCTCCTGACAGAAGCTGGGCCAACAGGGCAGCAGGTATGCATCCCCACACCCAGTAATTTTTTTTTTGAGAGATGGGGTACCGCTATGTTGCCCAGACTGCTCTCAAATTCCTGGCCTGAAGCAATTTTCCCATATTAGCCTCCTAAATTTCTAGGATTACAGGTGTGAGCCACTGTGCCCAACAGGTGTTCTAAATGCAATTTCCACACTGCTATTCTGAAGAAGGGCAAGAAGCAAAGAGACCCTCCTTGAAACATAGAAAATAAAAGCATTCACTATTAAGTGGAGGCAGAGTTGATGATCAGCCAAAACTACTTCAACTGTAATCCGGAAGTCCCATTGATACAGGAGTTCTAAAGGAATTATTTAGTCAGAGATTGAAAGTAAGGAAGTCTTTGGTAAGGTTTCCTTTGAATAAAAAGCAGCCCCAAAACCATTTCTAACAAAGAGTTGCCTGTAAAATCGAGCTGCAGATATAGACAAGCAAGCTGGAAGCTTGCACAGGCGAATGCCAGCAGCTGTAACAATAGGAAGCTACTTGGGTGCCAGGCATGCTCAACCCGACGGCTTCATCTTCCTTTTTCTTTATCAACCACAAGTGCAGTAAGGGACAGACCAACATGCACTGGCCAAGTAAAAAACCTATACGCATAAGGAGATTCGGGTGGATAGCCAGCTTCTTCACGAGCTATGTAAAGCTCTCACCTGGTCCAACCCTTATTTGGACACTATGTAAATCAAACACCACCTCCTCAACAAGTCTATAAAACCTTGTGCAGTTCACCGGAAAACCAGAAAACACAGTCTTTATTCAGAATCGGCCGAATACATTCAATGCATTCAGGAGATTGGGAGACATTGTTTAAATTTTCCCCAAAACCCAGAAGAACTCAAAAGTACTCATTGTCTTGGCCTTATTGGTATTTGACTATGAATACAATAGATCCCACAGAAGCAAGTCTAGTAGAGTGGCCTTGGCAAAAGGCTAGGATTTAGGAGCAGGTTTAGGCAACTCAAGCCTTCTCGGCTTCCATTTTCTCATCTGTACTTTCATCATTCTGATTTTTAAGAGCACCTTTGTTGAAAGTAAAGGTTCAGTGAAACAGCACAGATGAAGTCCTTCCTATTTGGTCTGGCAGGTAGTAGTTGCTCAACACGTCTTGTCTATTAATGACGACCACAATGATCATAGTGGACTAATAATGAATTGATAAAATATGATTATGTAAGTTCAAATGAGTTTTGATCTCGCCCCCTCCTCTGTTTCAGAGGCTGTATGGTTTTTATGTTCTACATTGTATGGCTTAACGTTGGCAGGTGGGGGATTTTGATAGACACATGATAAAATCAGAAGCCCCAAGACTTGTATTTTCATCACAGAAATGTATTACTTCCTTGAGTTGTGACCTGGAGAGAGTTACTTTGTCTAAGTTAACCTTACTTTTAAAAATAATCATAAATATACCTGCCCTTTCTCATCATCTCAGCCTCTCCGCAGTCAGTGTGAGGTACCATTGGTATAGTGTATATGAAGGGGTTTGCAAGCTCTGGAGTGCTATCTGTATGCTATTTTGCCTCTTCAATTGTGAGTGGTGTTTTCCCATTCTCCTTAAATGACCCAACACTACGCTCTTGGTAAAATAAATGCATTTGTGCATGAACATTTGGCAAATAATAAGAGCTGCATTTGCAAGAATTTTTCCCTTGAACAGCCAAGTGAGGCACTTGGCTGAAAAAATAGATTTTTTTCGATTCGCGTAAAATTTGAATTTCGGTATTTTACATGAGAGAGCATACTGAGTTGGTGTATATACTCCAAAAGAAAGTAGAATAAGGCATTGTATATTTTTTCTAACATACTATATTCCGAGCCATTTTCTTTTAACTTTGGGGCGCCTAGATATTATTTAGATTTTTTTCGATACGCATAAAATTACAATTTCTGCATTTTACATGAGAGAGCCTATTGAGTTGGTGTATATCCTGCAAAACAGAGTAGAAAAGGGCACTGTATATAGAATGCTTAGCGCCTGCTTTCAGCTTTGCTGCAAACTAAAACACTGACTGACTTTGGTTAACCCCCTAACCTCTTTGAGCCTCAGTTTTTTCATCTGAAAAAATCAATGATGGTTTGAATTTCTTCCGAATATGACATTCAGTTATCTCTCTCTCCATTGTGGAAGCACTGGGAGCTATTGTTCTCCTGTGTCTGGTGGCCGTTATGACTTCTGCATTATCAAGGGGCCCTCTCTAACCTAAATAACCCCCCAAAGAAATTAAGTTTGTAATCATTTCTGCCTGGTAAGCGAAATGACAAGAGAAAAGAGCTAGTTGTCAATAGCCCTGTGGATGGCGAATTAATGGGATCTGTGCAAACAGTTGCTTATAGAGCCATAATTTGCCTTTCGTTTTCCTTTGCAACTCAGAAAAAAAGTGAATAATTTTCAAAGAGCCGCTCATTGAACATATTTTTTAAAAACATGTCATTGGCAAAAGGGGCACTTGGTTGCTTGATTGCCATATATCTCTGAGTATGTGGAACAGTTATTTTTAGCTGGGGGTAACTAGCTGAGAAGAAAGCTGCAGCATCTTGGAGGCAGAAGAATCTTTGTATGTCTTATGTTGGCATGGAGAAAGCAAAGCGAAAGGGCAGAGTATAAAAGGTTGTTAACTAGATAAGGGGTCAGCTGCATTTCCTCTGGCTGCTCAGAGGTGAGTTCCTAAAGCAATGGAGACCACATTGTGGGTGGGAATGTGTTTGCAGGGTCTAATTAGTTTACTCAAGAAGAGCAAAAAAGAGAAAGGGCTAAAAATATATAGATTGTAAAATTCATGGCTTCATTTGCTCTTCTTTGCCTTTGAAACCTTTTTAAAACCTTATAGTAGAACAATTTGTAATCCTTGAAGCCTTTTTGCTACCACTCTTGTCAGCTTGTCTAAGGCCACCGTAACTTATCAGCTACTGGGGAAAGTTGTTTAAACTCTCTAAGCCTCCTTTTTTCCCACTGGTTCACTTAGGGGCACTAATTCCTAATGTTTCTGCCTGAGTTATTGTTTTTCAGATCCCATAATTGTTTGCATATGTGCTCTATAAGATGCATCACCTAGCACACATTGTGGGCAACCTCAGGTGTAGAAGTTAGGACATCTTTGTGCCTGGATTTGGCTGTTACTAACAAGACGGAACGGGGAGGAAGGGCAGAGTAGACTACTGTAGAATTTTTCTGGATTCTTTTGGTTTCTCCAGAAAATGATACTGTTCTTATATTTAAAGATAACTATCTGCCTAGGTGTATTGAAATTCTAAGGTTGACACCACTTTGCATTGATCCTAGGGCAGGGTTTCAGGATTGCTGGAGCAGCATCATCCTTTTACAGTATAGATTTCAGTCAGCAGGCTGGTCATGGCCTCCTCAGTGTGCAATCTTCTTACTGATGGTGGGCGTCAGTGGGCTGGACTCACAGTTTCCATCTCTTAGGCTGGGCAGGCCCATGGTGGCAATGGAAAAATTTCATGGGAACATACATCAGAAGTAATAAGAAATCCATCTTCTTAAAGCCTTCATAGGAGATTTACTGAAGATTTATAAAAGGCACTTCATTGATCAAATGACTCTGATGTTTCCCCTCACTGGAAGAAATTCAGGTCACCAGCCCACTTAAAATCATTGTGTTCTCCTTTTGCAATAACCTCTGCTCATATAATTTCTTTATGGCATATTATATACTATTAACTTAATATCCTGATTAGTGGAGCTAGCAAACACTCAGTATCACTATACACTGCAGTATCATAACTGACTTCCTTTAAAAATCATCTAATGTTTCTTTAAAATCACTGGTGCTTTTGTAAAGTAGTTCATATTTAGGAATATGAACATTTTATCATGCTGGAAAATTATTTGAATTCCTTTTCATTTAAAACCTATAGCTTTCTATTTAATCTAGCTTTCACAAATATTTTATTTGCCCACTATAGAAAAATCGAGTTTAGAGATAAATGTAAAGTCACTCATAGCTCCATCCAAAAGTCAACAACTCTTAATATCATTATTTTTGTTCTTGTTCTCAGTATTTTTGCTGAATCTATGTTTCGTAGAGTTTCATCATATGTCAGATAAAACTGCATATATATGAGTTTTTAAACAATACATTTTTATTGTCATAAATGAAATACACATTTAATATGGTATGACTAGGACATATAGAGAGATATAACAAAGAAAATTAAAGTCATTTAAAATCTTACCAAATCTAATAACCATAAACCTTTCGATGTATTTTCTCAGAATACTTTTTCCTATGCCTTTTATATTTTCTTGATTATCAAGTACTTCAAGCGTATAGAAAAGACAGAAACTAATATAAGCAGCAATGGAAAATTTTAAAATATGGGTATTTTTCTGCATGTGTTTCAGATTGTTTAGTTTTTGTTGTCCTTTGCCCTCCCCACGTGTCCCTTTATTTTCCTGGCAAAACAAAGCATTACAGATATAGTTGCAGCTTCCTATACTCCATTTTATTTTTCTAAAACTTATTGATATTGAAATGTCTACCTCTGGTCTACTTACTTTCCCTGCCGAATAATACTTTACCATATGGAAATACCACGATGTACAATTACATGCATAGTGCCATATACATTTGTTTACAGGTTTCTTGGGAAGAATCTCTCTTACTGTGTTCCCAGAAGAGGGATTGGTAAATTGTAGGGGAGGCTTGTCTTCATTTTTACTATGAATTTCCAATTGTTTAAAGTAGTTGTAACAATTGGTATTCCCACAGGAAATGTGGGGAAACTTGTTTTGTGTTTGGCTTCACTTGATATTCCTAGGCTTTACTTTTTGTTTGTCAATCTTATGAATGTAAAATGGTATGTTTTAATTTATATTGTGCACAGACTTATTATTCGGGACACATGTAACCTTTCTCATGCACCACTGTCATGGATTTGTTTTCAATTTAACTCATTTATTAAGCAAGGAAAATTTTGAGGTTTCTCAAAGATGGCGATGAGAACTGCTGATGGATTTGCTGCATTAGATCCACCCTCTCCAGCTCTGGCCCTCTAGTGTCAGTATTTCTGCCTTCCATTTCTAGTGCTTCCTCTTTTCAGGTTCTGGGAACATTCTGGCTGTAGAAATCAGTTGCAGTAATTGGAAGAACTTTTACTAAAGTGACTTACTTGTCTTCTTACCTAGTAATTATGCAGACTGTAAAATATATTTATGAAAAATTCAAGTTATATACAAAACCAGACACTACCAAAGCATATACAAGTTCATAATCTCTTTTATTTTTCTCTTCTTCCTCTTCCAATATATAACCACTTGTAGAGAGCCCCTACTATTTCCTTTGTATTTATGTTTATGTCCAAATGCAATAGATATTCTCTAACATATCTCCTTGGATCCATAAGAAGAAGGTGAATGTAATTTTTAAAAATGAATATGATATCTCTACATCAGCACAGTATTGCATTATACGGAAATAAGAGAAAGAATCTAACTCTTCCATGGACATTTAGGTTGCTTGTAGTTTTCTATTATTTTAAACAGTGTTGTGGAAAACGTTCTTGTAAATGTCTTTGGACATCGATGTGAAAATTGTCTTAGGAGATATTTGTAGAAATGCTATTTACATGGTCTTTTTTGCCTACTTTATTCATTTTTATTTAGAACATTTTATAGAACTTTAGGAATTGGTGACTTCTAAGTAGGTGTAAAACACAGTACCGGGCCAGGCATGGTGGCTCACACCTGTAATCCCAGCACTTCGGGAGGCCGAGGCAGGTGGATCACGAGGTCAAGAGATCGAGACCATCCTGGTCAACATGGTGAAACCCCATCTCTACTAAAGATACAAAAAATTAGCTGGGCATGGTGGTGCGTTCCTGTAGTCCCAGCTACTTGGGAGGCTGAGGCACGAGAATTGCCTGAACCCAGAAGGCGGAGCTTGCAGTGAGCCGAGATCACGCCATTGCACTTCAGCCTGGGTGGCATGAGCAAAACTCCATCTCAAAAACAAAACAAACAAAAAAAAAAACACAGTACCTGGATTCTCTGAGCTTTATGTTCTGTTTGAAGCAGGGGAAGTGACAGTAACTACCTGTTAGGGTGATTTTGAGGATTAAATGTGATACTGTGTACAAAGTGTATAGCATGGGTTTTGGATCACAGCAGAGAGTAAAAAGTTCACTTTTGCCTCCTCTTAGTCGGTCCCGAACCCAAATATACTTTTAAATATTCTTTCAGCACAGATTTTAAAGTTTGATAGAAATAGAATTATATTGTGATCACTCCATATGTAAGGTTTGTTTTAGTCAAGAAAATGTTTTTGATATTCAGCCATGTTTTTGCACATGTCAATAGTTCTTTCCTTTTTTATCCTCCTATCTCAGGTCTTAAAAAAGGAATACTGCAAAAAAAATGAAACAATATTTCCACTTGTATTCGGTTTTGGTCTACAGTTGACATTGTTCTCAAGTATCACTAACAGGTTCCCATGGAGAGAAAAATTTATTTTCTGTCCACAACATAACAGGAATTATAACAGATGCAGAAGGCCTACTAGCCCTGTGTGAAAATCATCATGGTGACTATATTTCTCAAAAGTTAAACTCACGTGTATGGGCAGCTGTCAGTCTTTGTTTCCTCACTATCAATCCCACCACTTTTATTTTTTCATTTGGGGAAAAATAATAATGACTGTAAGAACAATGAAAAATAATAAAAGGACAGTAAAAAGGTTGAATGCACTGACTGTGGCAGGGAGCAATCAGAAATGGTTTGTTATTTCCCTTCACTTTATCAAAGTTGCTACGTGGACTCATTCTTACCCACCTGTTGGGTAGAATCTTTGATATTTTCTATTTCACTGAGCAATTTAAGATATTAAGAAATTCTGTCTAGTTCAAAACAGGAGCAGAAAACCAAGCACCACACTTTCTCACTCATAATTGGGAGTCGAACAGTGAGAACACATGGACACAGGGAGAAAACAACACACATTGGGGCCAGTTGGGGGTCAGAGGAGTGTGAGACGGGGAGACCATTAGGACAAATAGCTAGTGCATGTGAAGCTTAAAACCTAGATGAACGGTTGATAGGTGCAGCAAAGCACCATGGTACACATATACCTATATAATAAACCTACACATTCTGCACCTGTATCCTGGAACTTAAGAAAAATCCTGTTTAGTTTAATTTCCAAACTCAAAAATCTCATTCAGCTGAAAACTTAACCCTTTTTTTACATATTTTAACACATAAAATAATCAACAATGAAAACAGGTAGAGGTTGAGCATCTCTGATCCATAAACCCCAAAATCCAAAATATTCCAAGATCTGAAATTCATCCACATCGATGGCTGAGGTAGCGATATGTGTGCTTTCTGATGGTTCAATGTATACAAACTTTGATTCGTGCACAAAATTGCTAAAAATATGTAAAATTTTATTTGCGTTATGTGTATGAGGTGTACGTAAACATAGGTGAATTTTGTGTTTAGACTTCAGTTATATCTTTAAGAGATCTCTTTATGTATATGTAAATGTTCCAAAATATGAAAAAAGTTTAAAATCCAAAACTCTTCTAGTCCCAAGGAATTCAGATAAGGAATATTCAACCACTACATCTAATAAGTCATGGATACTTTAAAATGAAATTTTAAAAGTATTTAAAGAGTCCAAAAGACATCAGGAGAAAAGGGACAGGACAAAAAGTGGGGAAGGGGATGCAAACGAAAACAAACAAAATAATGAAACAAACCATTCAATTGTAAGCTTGAATCCAATTACATCATTCGACCACTAATAAATCTATATTTAATAACGTTAAATGTTATTGAATCATACCACATACTCCAATTAAAGTGCAGAGATTGCCAGAATTGATTTAAAATACCCACAAGACCCAGTGCTGTATATGAAATACACACTTTGAATAGAAAAAAAGAAGACAAATATACGTAGGTCTAAATAAGTACATTTGAATTTTTTTAAGACAGTGTCCTACTCTATCCCCTAGGCTGGAGTACAGTGGTGCAATCTCTGCTCACTGTAAACTCCGCCTCCTGGGTTCGAGCAATTCTCCTGCCTCAGCCTTTTGAGTAGCCGGGAATACAGAAACCTGCCACCACGCCTAGCTAAATGTTGGGGTATTTTTAAGAAAGCTGGGGTTTCACTGCATGGGATAGGCTTGTCCTAAACTTTTGACCTCAAGTGATCTACCTGCCTCAGCCTCCCAAAGTGCTGGGATTGCAGGTGTGAGCCACTGTACCTCACCCTAAATGAGTACATTTAAAATGATATACTATGCAAACAGTCAGCAATGGAAGTGTGAAGAAGCTATATTAATACCAAATAAAATGTGCTTAAGTCAAAACAGTATTTCCAAAGATAAAGAGGGATAGTTCATGATTACAGAAGAGTCATTTCATCAAAAAAATGGATTAAAAATAATTTGTGCATCAATTTGCACAAAACAAAATTGAACTAAAGGAATAAACAAACAATCCACAATTTTGATTGGTGATTTTAATACCCATCTCCCAAGCAGTTGATAGATAAACTAGACAAAATCTTAGTCAAGATGCAGATGACCTGAACCACACTCTCCACCATCTTAAACAAACCAATGGAAGACGACACCCAATAACCACAGAATACTGTATGTTTCAAGTACATGTAGTGTTCACTAGGATAGGTCACATGCTAGGTCGTAAAACAAGACTGAATAGATTAAATCAAATTGAATTCATGCAGTGTATGTTACCTGACCACAATAGGATTAAAACAGAAATTAACAATAAGAGAACTAGGAAAGCTCCAAGTACTTGGAGATTAAATATAATACACAAGCCCAAGAAGAAATCAAAAGGTAGAATATAAAATATTTTATTCTAAGGGATAATCAAAATACAACATGCCAACACTTATGAATTACAGCTATGGGAGTTCCCAGAGGGAAGTATAGCCGTACATGCTTATACTGCAATAGAAGAAAAAGAGAAAGGTCTAAAATCAATGACGTAAATGTTCACCTAAAGAAGATTGAAAACCCACACACACACACACACACACACACACACACACACACAGAGCAAAGAAAACTCCAACGAAGTAGTAAGAAGGAAACAATAAAGGTAAAAGTGCAGAGATAAACCAAATTGAAGACAGACAAAATAATAGAGAAAACTAACAAAGCAAAGAAGCTGGTTGTTTTAAAATATCAACATTAATAAACCTTAAGCTACTCTGATCATGAAAAAAAGAGAGGAAACACAAATGGTCAGTATCAATATCAGAAGTGAAAGCGAAGTGAAACTATCACTACAGATCCTGCAGACGTGAAAAGGATAATAAGAGACTATCATAAACAACGTCATGGTGACAAATTCTGCAACTTAGATGAAATGAACAAAGTATCTGAAAAATACAACAAAAACTAACACGAATTTTGCAGAAAATGTGTCCGGGAAAATTAAAAGATACATTAAACAAAAGAATATGCAAGCCACAGCCTGACAGAAAATGGTCATAAATCTATTTTCAGTAAAGAGCCTGATTTCCAGAATATAGAAAGCAGTTTTATAACCTGAAAATAAGGCTGGGCACAGTGGCTCACACCTGTAGTGCCAGTACTTTGGGAGGCCGAGGAGGATGAATGGCTTAAGGCCAGGAGTTTGAGACTAGTCTGGGAAACATGGTGAGACCCTGATACCTAGTATAAGTACAAAAAATTAGCCTTGTATGTGGGCTAATATCAATACAAAAAGTTAGCCTGGTATCAGCTAATTGGGAGACTGAGGTGGGAGGATCGCTTGAGCCCAGGAAGCAGAGGCTGTAGTGAGCCAAGATTGCACCATTGCCTTCCAGCCTGGATGACAGAACAACTAAAAGAAAAAAAGATAACAATTACTGTTTAGAAGGGGAAAAAATTGGGGGAGCCACTTTGCAAAGATAATATACAAGTGGGACAAAATGGTTAACATCAAGGAAATGCAGATTAAAACCACAGTGAGATACTACTACACACCCCACAAAATAACTAGGTTGGGAAAGACTAAACACCAAATGTTGGCAAGAATACAGCACAACTACAACTATTGCTAATGGGACTATAAAACAGTACAACTACTTTGTCAAATTTCTGGAATTTTCTTATAGAACGAATATACATCTCATCTATAATAAATTTCCGAGTTAGGAATCTACCCCAATTAGTGAAAATACATGTTAATAAAAATACTTACAGAAGACCACAATAGCTTTACTCATAATAATCAAAAGTTGAAAATATTTCTGGTGACCACAAATAGAGGATCAGGTAGCGAACTACGTTATTTCATAGCATGAAATACTACTCAGCAATAAAAATGAAAGAGATACTGATATGTGTAACCTGACTGATAAATATAAAAATTATTTTGTGGACTGAAAAGAGCCTTATATATAGGGTTATCACAACATGATTCAAGTTATGTGGAATTTCTAAAGTTGGCAAACTTAGTCGACAATGAAAAAAATCCAAGGGTACAGAGCTGGAGACTGAGACAAGTCATGAGGAAACTTTCTGGGATTGTATTAGTCCGTTTTTTCACTGCTGATAAAGACATACCTGATACTGGGTACTTTATTCAAAAAAGGTTTAAGGGACTCACAGTTGCACCTGGCTGGGGAGGCCTCATCATCACGGCAGAAAGTCAAAGGGACATCTTACATGGTGGCAGACAAGAGAGAAATGAGAAACAAGCAAAAGGGCTTTCCTCTTATAGAAGCATCAGCTCTTGTGAGACTTATTCACTATCACAAGAACAGTATGGGGGAAACTGTCACCATGATTAAATTCTCTCCCACCAGGTCCCTCCCACAACACGTGGGAATTCTGGGAGCTACAATTCAAGAAGAGATTTGGGTGAGGACACAGCCAAACCATATCAGGGATTATAGTAATGTTCTTTATTTGATAGAGTTTTGGGTTACACATATGTATACTTTTGTCAAAATTCGGTAAATACATACTTAAAATTTTTGCATTTCATCATTTGTAAACTTTACACCAAAAGGAAAAAAAAGGTACCAAATTCTAGTTAATGCACGTTGAGTTACTGATGTCTGCAATTTACTTTAAAATGCCTAAAAACTATAATGGATTACTGGATGGATAGAAAGATGGATCTATGGATGGACATGAGATAAAACAAGACTCCAAGTTGGTGGAGATACAGTTAAAGTGTTCACTGTAAAGTTTTTTCAACTTTGTTGTACGTTCATAAATGTTCATCATAAAATATCAACGAAAACAATTTTCATCCCTCCTCCTCTGTGACAGCCTCAGCCTGAGAAACCCACAGTGGGAAGGGAAAGGAGGACAGTGTGTTTGTTTATGACCACCCACCCTCACTTCTTAGCAGTGCTTTCTGGCTCTTCTAGGGTTGGATAGGGGCAGGGAGAAAGGAGAGACAGAGGAACAGATAGGGCTTTATTGAATAGTTCAGCTGTATTATGGTGTCACATTTTAGGAGCAGTCATGCAGTTTTGGGCCCTTTCTCATGCGTTCCTGAGAAATTCTCCTGGTAGGGATCTCTGACAGCAGTTCACTACCTCAGGTAATACAGTTTCTAGGAAGCCACTAAGAGCCCTCCTACCACCTGCCTCTGGGGGTCCTGGGCAGCCTCTTCCTTACCCCTGGCAGGAAGCTTTTCAGGGCAGCGTCCTCCTTAAAATCAATGGTTTTCTCTATTATGGAATTCCTATTTGGCCCATATAAAACATGCAAACACCTTTGTTTGGCTTAACTTGAAGTACGGGCCACTCCCAGCTCCAGTCTTTATCGCTTCTATCTGCCCCATTATTTCAACTTGGCCACAGCCTTTTGCCTTTGGATTGTATTCAGATGGGATAGCAGTTCCCGTGTTCTCCAGCCTTCAGGGACAGGAGCTAATCAGTTTGAATTGTTAATTAGAAGTTCCTGTTCATGCAGCTCGTTAGCTTTAAAATGAAGCAGCAGCATTTTCCCATCCATGAGAATTGGGTGAGGAAGGAGTTCATACAACACACAACCCTTTCAAAAGTCTTCAGTGTAATTAAAAAAAAATGCCCAGTGTAGTGGCTCACATCTGTAATCCCAGTACTTTGGGCAGCTCAGGTAGGCAGATCATAAGGTCAGGCTTTGGAGACTACCCTGGCAAACACGGGGAGACATTCATTCCCAAAGCAAAATTTTGGAATTGTAATTCCAAAAGCAAAAATCCAACCACAAAAGATAAAGTCTTAATCAGTAGAGCTTTACAGAAGGAAGTAATGTAGGTAGTAAGGGCACTTTCGGAAATGTCTGGAATCAGAGGAGTCGATGTATCACCTGTTAGAAATTGTACTCGCTTGGTAGCAAAATTTTCCTTGTGTTCACTTAAAATAATAGTCTTGTTGTTTTAAAACCAACGCACAGTCAGAGGGTGACTTGGATGTTTATTTTTTATTCTCTTTGCCTTCTTGTTTTAAGAATGGATTTTTCCTAAATTCTAATTATTATTGTAACTTACATAAGTGCAGCCGATTTTGCTTTTAAGGATAAAACTACATTTAAGTAGCTTTGTCTGGATTATCAAAACCAGGCCCTGAAGAAGTGAGTTCCTAAAGGGTAGGAACTTTGCTTATGTCTATATCTCAGTTGTGTTAAACAGAATAACTGGCGCAAATTAGCAAATGATGCACTGAGGAATCATAGAACAAAAGACTTTATGAAGAACTAAGTTTCAGATTCAGGGTGACGCTAAGGAGCTAGTGTACCAGAGGATGGTATGCCTTCTGCAATCACAAAAGCAGCATTCAGTCTGATCTGGGCTCTAAGAAGTGCTCCTTGAGACATGAAATTTTATCCTAACACTGCCACTAACAGGTTAAGTCAGAAAGAGTTCACTTCCCAGAGCTTTCGATTTCTGGTTTCCAAATCAGCACAATGAGAAACTGAAAAGAAGGAAAGAGGAAAAAAAGAGAGGGTCAGAGATCCCTCCTGCTTGTACAATGCCATGATTTGGACACAGGGTTTGGGCAACCATGGCCCATCCACCAATTCCTGCCTGTCGTCTCTTGTCAGACAGCTCATGAGCCACGAATGTGAAAGAATTCAAAAAAGTAACAATATCTTGGGACATGTCAACAATTATATAAAATGCAATTTTCAGTTCTCATAAAAGTACTTTGGAACTCAGCCCCACTCCTTTATTACCCATTTCTATGGCTGCTTTCACACCACAACCACAGAGATGAGTAGCTGTGACAGAGACCATATGGGCTGCCAAGCCTAAAATATTTACTGCCTAGACCTTTCCAGAAAAAAAAAAAGGATTGCTGATCTTTTACACAGACAATCAAGCAAGCGATCACCTGAGAACATTAAAATCTGTGTCTAGGACAAATGGGGCCTATATAAACTAGGGAATAATCTTCCCCACTACTTATGCAAGAACATTCACCGTTGAGAGAGCAGGCTACATGGCTTGGCAGCACTACTGCCACCAGTCCAGACTTCCCCTCACCTGTGCCCTATAAGCGACCAGCATTTCTAGGCATCCGTGGAGCAGCGGGGTGCATTCTCATGGCTGGCCCCACACCTTCCCTTCCTCCTGCTTCCTCACATTCTATTTTCTGAGTGGTTGTCAAAGGAACGCTGAATTTTGCTGTCACTTTTTCAGACCCCAATTCCACTTATGACAGTCTTGGTACCAGGAAGCATCCCGAGCTCCTATCTCATCACCACAACCGCCTGCTTCTCACTTAGTCCAGACGAGCTTGCCACAGTGCACTTGCTTTTTAATCGCTCTCTCTCTTCTTGCCTTCACCTCCTCTCCCTCCCTCTCTCCCTGGCTCTTTCTGTCACACGGGTGTGTGCACATACACAAGTTCCGATTAGATAAAAGAAGAAACACTTTTTAAGTTTCTTTCTAGGCCTAATAGAAAATTCTTTTTTTTTTTTTTTTTTTACAAAAACAGAGCTGTTTTTTTCCATTGCAAAAAATAATAAAATAGATTTATGAGGTACAGAGGCGTGCAGAAAAGTATTTTAGAAGTGGAGTCAGAACTCTACTGTGGAAAGGGGGCTTTCTTTGAGCCCCTCGCACTCATGGACGCCATCTCTAATGCACCGTTCACGCCTAGACCCACGCCTCAGCCTTTCCGGGGGTCGTTCAGAGCCACCTGCCAGGCAGGCACTACCACGCCGGCCTCTCCGGAGCACAGACTTCTGCTCCGTCTACATCCCAGCCTGTGCACCCGAAGGGACCCAACAGCTGAGTCCCAGCCCCACTGCGGCAGAGGGCAGGGACCAGCACGCACACCCTCAAGTCTACATGAAGACCCTCGCCGAGACTGTCGCCAGCACCTACCCCTGGATCACCCCGGCCCTGGGCGACGGATGGGGGTCTGGGGCGCATGCCCCAGAGGCATGGAGGCAGAGAGGAGGCCAGCGGAAGTTAGAGGTCACTGGGACAGGCTTGTCTTCCCCTCCCTTCCAGCAGTGGCGGGCCCCAGTCCCCACCCCTCTCCCAGGCCCCCGGTCTGGTGGCACCATGGCCACAAAGGGCAGCGAGGGTGCGTGCCCGACGCCTCGGTGCCTCGTGGTACCTCAACCCACTTGGTCGAGTGGCAGCTGCACCGCATCGCCGAGGGGCCGCAGCAGGGTGGAGTCCGTGGTACTGGCGGTGCCGGAGGGCGATGGAAAGTCTTAGACTAGGGACTGCTCTCCACCTTGCGCCCAGTGCCGCCCGCGCTCATTGCGAGTGACCGCTCCCTCGCCTCCAACTTCCAGCAACTCCCAACGCTGGTTCTCCACGTTGTGCACGCAGGCGCCGACAGCCGCCCACAGCCGCCCACAGCACAATCCCGGCTGGAACCCTGACGCGGCAGGCAATCAGAGAGCGCCGGCTGCACAGCGCCCCTCCCCCGTGCTGAGGGGCGGGGCAAAGGGAGGAGGCTCACGGGAAGGTTGTAGCCTGAGGGCGCCTCCTGGGCCGAGTGGGATGCCTTTCTGGGGTGAAACTTTAGAAGGGTGTCGTTGCCCCTTCGCCCCTCCCTTTTTGCTCCCTGGAATGTCATGGCCATCCACCTCTCTCTAGGAGGGACAGCACGCAACCTAGGGGTGGGCAGTGGCCCCCCAAAAAAACAGCAAAGTGAGGGACGTCCAAAGCATTGCTGGGGACATTGGGGACCAAGCTTGGGCCTGGGAGGAGGGGAACGGTGAACCAAACCTAGCTGAAAAGCCCTTTTGTCTTCAAAACTGCTGTGTAAAAGCCCAAAGTGGAAAACAATCCCGTGGTCTGACCCTTTCAGTCCCCCTCCAGCTGCACCTCAGCCATCCAGGCGGAGCCAGGTGTTCCTGGGTTGGATGCCTGTGGTTGCGGGGAGATGGACTCACCTTTGTTGCGTTAAAATTTAGTTCTTTGGTAGCCACCCGCTCTTATTGAACGTCCTGCCTTCCTCCTCAAAGAGGTGGTTTCTAAGCATCCCTTCACCCCCTGAGCACAGTCACCCTCAGACTTTTGAATTCTGCATGTCCGCATACCTTCTGGGTGTTGAGGGAGGGTTATATACATGTGTAATTCATTTGCCCCAAACTTCATAAAAGTAATCCATTTGGGCTCTTTGAAAATGCAACATCAAGTTTTGTTCAGCAGACGTTTAGAAGAGGAATGCCACAGGAGGGTTCCTAATTCCCCTTGGGAGCTCAAGACTTAAGGGATTGGCAGTTTGTGATTTGGGTAAAAATAGTGTTTACTGGGAGTTTAACTACATGTTTTAATACTTTTGGTAGAATAGGTCAATAATAAAAAAGATTTTATTACATTCAGGACTGAATAAAGACTGTTAGAAAAAATACACAATGCCTTATTCTACTTAGTTTTGGATTATATACACCAACTCAGTATGCTCGCTCAGGGAAAATACCGAAATTTTAATTTTATGCGAATCGAAAAAAATCTAAATATTATCTAGGCACCCCAATGTTAAAAGCAAAATTGCTGTGAATATAATCTGTCAGAAAAAATATACAATGCCCTTTTGTACTCTGTTTTGGAGTATATACACCAATTCAATATGCTCTCTCATGTAAACTACCAAAATTCTAACTTTATGCGAATTGAAAAAAATCTAAATATTATCTAGGCACCCCAATGTTAAAAGGAAAATTGCTCTGAATATAATCTGTCATAAAAAATATACAATGCCCTTTTCTACTGTGTTTTGCAGTATATACACCTACTAGATATGCCCTCTCATGTAAAATACCGAAATTTTAATTTTACGCAAATCGAAAAAAATCTAAATAATATCTAGGCCTCCCACAGCTAAAAGAAAATGGCTCTGAATATAGTCTGTTAGTTAAAATATACAATACCTTATTCTACTCTGTTTTGGAGTATATACAGCAACTCCGTATGCTCTCTCATGTAAAATACAGAAATTCTAATTTTACCCGAATCGAAAAAATCTAAATACGATCTAGGCAACCCAATATTAAAAACAAAATTGCTCTGAATCAAATCTGTCAGAAAAAATATACAATGCCCTATTCTACTCTGTGTTGGAGTATATACACCACCTCCATATGCTCTCTCATGTAAAATACAGAAATTCTATATTTAAGCGAATCGAAAAAAATCTACATTTTATCTAGGCACCTTAATGTTAATAGAAAAATTGCTCTGAATATAATCTGTCAGAATAAATATACAATGCCTTACTCTACTCTGTTTTGGAGTATATACACCAACTCAATATGCTCTCTCATGTCAAATACCGAAATTCGAATTTTACGCGAATTGAAAAAAATCTAAATAATATGTAGGCACCCGAAAGCTAAAAGAAAATGGCTCTGGAAATTTTCTGTAAGAAAAAATATACAATGCCCTATTCTACTCTCTTGGAGTATATACACCAACTCAGTATGCTCTCTCATGTAAAATAGCGTATTTCTAATTTTACGTGAATCAAAAATAATCTAAATTTTTTCAGGCACCCCAAAGATAAAAGCAAAATTACTCTGAATATAATCTGTCAAAAAAAATATACAACGCCCTATTCTACTCTGTTTTGGAATATATGCACCAACTCCGTATGCTCTCTCATGTAAAATACAGAAATTCTATATTTAAGCGAATCGAAAAATATCTAAATATTATCTAGGCACCTCAATGTTAAAAGCAAAATTGCTCTAAATATAATCTGTCAAAAAAAATATACAATGCCTTATTCTACCCTGTTTTGGAGTATATACACCAACTCAGTGTGCTCTCTCATGTAAAATACCGAAATTCTAATTTTACGTGAATTGAAAAAAATCTAAATATTATCTAGGCACCTGAATGTTAAAAGCAAAATTGCTCTGAATATAATATGTTCAGAAAAAATATACAATGCCCTTTTCTACTCTGTTTTGGATTATATACACCAACTCAATATGCTCTCTCATGTAACAAAACGAAATTCTAATTTTACGTTAATCGAAAAAAATCTAAATAATATCTAGGTGCGGCAAAGTTAATAGAAACTGGCTCTTAATATAGTCTGTTAGAGAAACTATACAATGCCTTATTCTACTCTGTTTTGCAGTATATACACCAACTCCATAAGCTCTCTCACGTAAAAAACCGAAATTCTAAATTTACACGAATCGAAGGAAATCTAAATAATATCTAGGCGTCCCAAAGTTAAAGGAAACTGGCTCTGAATATAGTGTGTTAGAGAACATATACAATGCCTTATTCTACTCTGTTTTAAAGTATATACACCAACTCAGTATGCTCTCTCATGTAAAATACAGAAATTCTAATTTTACCCGAATCGAAAAAATCTAAATATTATCTAGGCACCCCAATGTTAAAAAGAAAATTTCTCTTAATATAATTTGTCAGAATAAATATAAAATTCCCTATTCTCTTCTGTTTTGGAGTATATACACCAACTCCATATGCTCTCTCATGTAAAATACAAAAATTCTATATTTAAGGGAATCAACATAAATCTAAATATGATCTAGGAACCCCAATGTTAAAAGCAAAATTGCTATGAATATAATCTGTCAGAAAAAATATACAATGCCTTATTCTACTCGGTTTTGGAGTATATACACCAACTCAGTATGCTCTCTCATGTAAAATACCAAAATTCTAATTTTACGTGAATCAAAAAAAATCTAAATAATATCTAGGCACACCAATGATAAAAACAAAATTGCTCTCAATATAATCTGTCAGAAAAAATATACAATGCCCTATTCTACTCTGTTTTGGAGTATATACACCAACTCCATATGCTCTCTCATGTAAAATACAGAAATTCTATATTTAAGCGAATCGAAATAAATCTAAAAAATATCTAGGCACCCCAATGTATTAACCAAAATTGCTCTGAATATAATCTGTCAGAAAAAATATACAAGGCCCTTTTGAACTCTGGTTTGAAGTATATAAACCAACTCAATATGCTCTCTCATGTAAAATACCGAAATTCGAATTTTACGTGAATCGAAAAAAATCTAAATATTTTCTAGGCACCCGAATGTTAAAAGCAAAATTGCTCTGAATATATTCTGTCAGAAAAAATATACAATGCTTTTTTCTACACTGTTTTGTAGTATATACACCAACTCAGTATGCTCTCTCATGTAAAATACCGAAATTCTAATTTTACGTGAATCGAAAAAAATCTAAATAACATCTAGGTGCCACAAAGTTAAAATAAACTGGCTCTGAATATAGTCTGTTAGAAATAATATACAATGCCTTTTTCTACTCTATTTTGGAGTATATAAAACAACTCAGTATGCTCTCTCATGTAAAATACAGAAATCGTAATTTTACCCAAATCGAATAAATCTAAATGATTTCTAGGCACCCCAAGTTTAAAAACAAAATTGCTCTGAATATAATCTGTCAGAGAAAATATACAATGCCCTATTCTACTGTGTTTTGGAGTATATATACCAACTCCATATGCTCTCTCATGTTAAATACAGAAATTATATATTTAAGCGAATCGAAAAAAGTGTAAATATAATCTAGGCACCCAATATTAAAAGCAAAATTTCTACTAATATAATCTGTGAAAAAAATATACAATGCTTATTCTACTTGGTTTTGGAGTATATACGCCAACTCAGTATGCTCTCTCATGTAAAATACTAAAATTCTAATTTTACGGAAATCGAAGAAAATCTAAATAATATCTAGGCACCCCAATGTTAAAAGAAAATGGTTCTCAATATAGTGTGTTAGAAAAAATATACAATGCCTCATTCTACTCTATTTTGGAGTATATACGCCAACTCAGTATGCTCTCTCATGTAAAATACCGTATTTCTAATTTTATGTGAATCAAAAATAATCTAAATTTTTTCAGGCACCCCAATGATAAAAGCAAAATTACTCTGAATATAATCTGTAAAGAAAAAATTTACAATGCCCTTTTCTACTATGTTTTGGTGTATGTACACCAACTCAATATGCTCTCTCATGTAAAATACCGAAATTCTAATTTTATGCGAATCGAAAAAAATCTAAAAAATGACTAGGCGCCCCAAAGTTAAAATAAAATGGCTCTGAATATAGTCTGTAAGAAAAATTATACAATGCCTTATTCTACTCTGTTTTGGAGTATATACACCAACTCCTTATGCTCTCTCAGGTAAAATAGAGAAATTCTATATTTAAGCGAATCGAAAAAAATCTAAATAATATCTAGGCACCCCAATGTTAAAAGCAAAACTTCTCTGAATATAATCTGTCAGAAAAAATATACAATGCTGTTTTCTACTCTGTTTTGTTGTATATACACCAACTCAATATGCTCTCTCATGTAAAATACCGAAATTCTAATTTTATGAGAATCGAAAAAAATCTAAATAATATCTAGGTGCCCCAAAGTTAAAAGAAAATGGCTCTGAGTATAGTCAGCTAGAAAAAAATATACAATGCCGTATTCTACTCCGTTTTGGAGTATATACACCAACTCAGTTTGCTCTCTCATGTAAAATACCGAAATTCTATTTTAACGTGAATCGAAAAAAATCTAAATAATATCTAGGTGCCCCAAAGTTAAAAGAAAATGGCTCTGTATGTAGACTGTTAGAAAAAATATACAATGCCTTATTCTACTTAGGTTTGGATTATATACACCAACTCAGTATGCTCGCTCAGGGAAAATACCGAAATTTTAATTTTATGCGAATCGAAAAAAATCTAAATATTATCTAGGCACCCCAATGTTAAAAGCAAAATTGCTGTGAATATAATCTGTCAGAAAAAATATACAATGCCCTTTTGTACTCTGTTTTGGAGTATATACACCAATTCAATATGCTCTCTCATGTAAACTACCAAAATTCTAACTTTATGCGAATCGAAAAAAATCTAAATATTATCTAGGCACCCCAATGTTAAAAGGAAAATTGCTCTGAATATAATCTGTCATAAAAAATATACAATGCCCTTTTCTACTGTGTTTTGCAGTATATACACCAACTAAATATGCCCTCTCATATAAAATACCGAAATTTTAATTTTACGCAAATCGAAAAAAATCTAAATAATATCTAGGCCTCCCACAGCTAAAAGAAAATGGCTCTGAATATAGTCTGTTAGTTAAAATATACAATACCTTATTCTACTCTGTTTTGGAGTATATACAGCAACTCCGTATGCTCTCTCATGTAAAATACAGAAATTCTAATTTTACCCGAATCGAAAAAATCTAAATACGATCTAGGCAACCCAATATTAAAAACAAAATTGCTCTGAATCAAATCTGTCAGAAAAAATATACAATGCCCTATTCTACTCTGTGTTGGAGTATATACACCACCTCCATATGCTCTCTCATGTAAAATACAGAAATTCTATATTTAAGCGAATCGAAAAAAATCTACATTTTATCTAGGCACCTTAATGTTAATAGAAAAATTGCTCTGAATATAATCTGTCAGAATAAATATACAATGCCTTACTCTACTCTGTTTTGGAGTATATACACCAACTCAATATGCTCTCTCATGTAAAATACCGAAATTATAATTTTACGTAAATCGAAAAAAATCTAAATATTATCTAGGCAACCGAATAATAAAAGAAAAATTGCTCTGAATATAATCTGTCAGAAAAAATATACAATGTCCTTTTCTACTCTGTTTTGGAGTATATACACCAACTCAATATGTTCTCTCATGTAAAATACGGAAATTCTAATTTTACGTGAATTGAAAAAATCTAAGTGTTATCTAGGTGCCCCAAAATTAAAAGAAACCGTCTCTGAATATAGTCTCTAAGAAAAAATATACAATGCCTATTTCTACTCTTTTTTGGAGTATATACCCCAACTCAGTATGCTGTCGCATGTAAACTACCAAAATTCTAATTTTACGTGAATCGAAAAAAATCTAAATATTATCTAGGCACCCCAATGTTAAAAGGAAAATTGCTCTGAATAAAATCTGTCATAAAAAATATAAATTGCCCTTTTCTACTCTGTTTTGCAGTATATACACCAACTAAATATGCTCTCTCATGTAAAATACCAAAATTCTAATTTTACGCGAATCGAAAAAAATCTAAATAATATCTAGGCCTCCCACAGCTAAAAGAAAATGGCTCAGAATATAGTCTGTTAGGTAAAATATACAATACCTTATTCTACTCTGTTCTGGAGTAGATAAAGCAACTCCGTATGCTCTCTCATGTAAAATAGAGAAATTCTAATTTTACCCGAAACAAAAAAATCTAAATATGATCTAGGCACCTGAATATTAAAAACAAAATTGCTCTGAACAAAATCTGTCAGAAAAAATATACAATGCCATTTTCTACTCTGTTTTGTAGTATATACACCAACTCAATATGCTCTCTCATGTAAAATTCCGAAATTCTAATTTGGCGCGAATCGAAAAAAATCTAAATAATATCTAGGTGCCCAAAGTTTAAAGAAAATGGCTCTGAATATAATCTGTTAGAAAAAATATGCAGTGCCCTATTCTACTCTGTTTTGGAGTATATACACCAACTCCCTATGTTCTCTCATGTAAAATATAGAAATTCTAATTTTACCCGAATCAAAAAAATCTAAATATGATCTAGGCACCCCAATGTTAAAAGCAAAATTTCTCTGAATATAATCTGTAAAAAAAAATATACAATGCCCTATTCTACTCTGTTTTGGAGTATATACACCAACTCCATATTCTCTCTCATGTAAAATACGGAAATTCTATATTTAACAGAATCGAAAAAAATCTAAATATTATCTAGGCACCCCAATGTTAAAATAAAAATTGCGCTGAATATAATCTGTCAGGGAAAATATACAATGACCTATTCTACTCTGTTTTGGAGTATATACAACTACATATGCTCTCTCATGTAAAATACCGAAATTCTAATTTTACGTGAATCGAAAAAAATCTAAATAATATCTAGGCGCCCCAAAGTTAAAAGAAAATGGCTCTGAATATAGTCTGTTAGACAAAATTTACAATGCCTTATTCTACTTTGTTTTGGGGTATATACACCAACACACTTTGCTCTCTCATGTAAAATACAAAAATTCTACATTTACCCGAATCGAAAACATCTAAATATTATCTAGGCACCCCAATGTTAAAAACAAAATTGCTCTGAATATAATCTGTCAGAACAAATATACAATGCCCTATTCTAATCTATTTTGGATTATATACACCAACTCCATGTGCTCTCCCATGTAAAATAAAAAAATTCTATAATGAAGCGAATCGAAAAAAATCTAAATACTATCTAGGCACCGCAATGTTAAAAGCAAAATTGCTCTGAATATGGTCTGTCAGAAAAAATATACAACGCCCATTTTTACTCTGGTTTGGAGTATATACACCAACTCTATATGCTCTCTCATGAAAAATAATGGAATTCTACAGTTACGTAAATCGAAAAATAACTAAATAATATCTAGGCGCCCCAAAATTAAAATAAATTGGCTCTGAATATAGTCTCTTAGAAAAAATATACAATGCCTTATTCTACTCTGTTTTGGAGTATATACACCAACTCAGTATGCTCTCTCATGTAAAATACAGAAATTTTTATTTTACCCAAATTTAAAAAATCTAAATATTATCTAGCCACCCCAATGTTAAAAACAAAATTGCTCTGAATATAATCTGTCTGAAAAAATATACAATGGCCTATTCTACTCTTTCTTAGAGTATATAAAAAAACACCATATGCTCTCTCATATAAAATACAGAAATTCTATATTTAAGCGAATCGAAAAAAGTCTAAATATTATCCAGGTACTCCAATGTTAAAAGCAAAATTGCTCTGAATATAATCTGTGAAAGAAAAATTTACAATGCCCTTTTAAACTATGTTTTGGTGTATATACACAAACTCAGTATGCTCTGTCATGTAAAATACCGAAATTCTACTTTTATGTGAATCGAAAAAAATCTAAATATTATCTAGGCAACCGAATAATAAAAGTAAAATTGCTCTGAATATAATCTGACAGAAAAAATATACAATGTCCTTTTCTACTCTGTTTTGGAGTATATACACCAACTCAATATGTTCTCTCATGTAAAATACGGAAATTATAATTTTACGTGAATCGAAAAAATGTAAGTATTATCTAGGTGCCCCAAAATTAAAAGAAACCGTCTCTGAATATAGTCCCTAAGAAAAAATATACAATGCCTATTTCTACTCTTTTTTGGAGTATATACCCCAACTCAGTATGCTCTCTCATGTAAAATACCGAAATTTTAATTTTACCCTAATCGAAAAAAACTAAATATGATCTAGGCAACCCAATGTTAAAAACAAAATTGCTGTGAATATCATCTGTCAGAAAAAATATACAATACGCTATTCTACTCTGCTTTGGGCTATATACACCAACTCCATATGCTCTCTCATGTAAAATACTGAAATTCTATATTTAAGCGAATCGAAAAAAATCTAAATATTATATAGGCACCTTAATGTTAAAAGCAAAATTGCTCTGAATATACGCTGTCATAAAAAATATACAATGCCTTATTCTACTCTGTTTTGGAGTATATACACCAACTCAGTGTGCTCTCTGATGTAAAATACCGAAATTCTAATTTTACGCTAATCGAAAAAAATCTAAATAATATCTAGGCACCCAAAAGTAAAAAGAAAATGGCTATGAATATAGTCTGTTAGAAAAAATATACACTGCCTTATTCTACTCTGTTTTGGAGTATATACACCAACTCAGTGTGCTCTCTCATGTAAAATGCAGAAATTCTAATTTTACCCGAGTCAAAAAAATCTAAATATAATCTAGGCACCCCAATGATAAAAACAATATTGCTCTGTATATAGTCTGTAAGAAAAATTATACCATGCCATATTTTACTTTGTTTTGGAGTATATACACCAACTTGATATGTTCTCTCATGTAATATACAAAAACTCTATATTTAAGCGAATCGAAAAAAATCTAAATATTATCTAGGCACCCCAACGTTAAAAGCAAAATAGCTCTGAATATAATCTGTCAGAAAAAAATATACAATGCTTTTTTCTACTATGTTTTGTAGTATATACACCAACTCAAAATGCTCTCTCATGTAAAGTATCGAAATTCTAATTTTACGTGAATCGAAAAAAATCTAAGTAATATCTAGGCACCCCAAAGTTAAACAAAAATGGCTCTGAATATAGCCTGTTAGAAAAAATATACAATGCCTTATTCTACTCTGTTTTGGATTACATACACCAACTCCATATGCTCTCTCATGTAAAATAACGAAATTCTTATTTCACGTGAATCGAAAAAAATCTAAATATTATCTAGGCAACCCAGTGTTAAAAGCAAATTTTCTCTGAATATAATCTGTCAGAAAAAATATACAATGCCCTTTTCTACTCTGTTTTGGAGTACATACACCAACTTTATATGCTCTCTCATGTAAAATACAGAAATTCTATATTTAAGCAAATCGAAAATAATCTAAATATTATCTAGGCACCCCAATGTTAAAAACAAAATTGCTCTGAATACAATCTGTCAGAGAAAATATACAATGCCCTATTCTACTCTGTCTTGGAGTATATACACCAACTCAATATGCTCTCTCATGTAAAATATCGAAATTCTAATTTTACGTGAATCGAAATAAATCTAAATAATATCTAGGCACCCCAACGTTAAAAGAAAATTTCTCTGAATATAGTCTGTTAAAGAAATATACATTGCCTTATTCTACTCTGTTTTGGAGTATATACACCTTCTCAGTATGCTCTCTCATGTTAAATAACAAAATTCTAATTTTTTGCAAAACGAAAACAATCTAAGTAATATCTAGGCGCCCCGAAGATAAAAGAATATGGCTCTGAATATAATCTGTTAGAAAAAATACACAATGCCTTATTCTACTCTGTTTTGGAGTATATAAACCAACAAAGTATGCTCTCTCATGTAAAATACAGAAATTCTAATTTTACCCAAATTGAAAAAATCTAAATATTATCTAGGCACCTCAATGTTAAAAAAAAAATTGCTCTGAATATAATCTGTCAGAAAATATATACAATGCCCTATTCTACTTTCCTTTGGAATATGTACACCAACACCATATGCTCTCTCATATAAAATATAGAAATTCTAGATTTAAGTCAATCGAAAAAAATCTAAATATTATCCAGGTACTCCAATGTTAAGAGCAAAATTGCTCTGAATATAATCTCTGAGAGAAAATACACAATGCCCTATTCTACTCTGTGTTGGAGTATATACACCAACTCAATATGCTCTCTCATGTAAAATACCGAAATTCTAATTTTATGCGAATCGAAAAAAATCTAAATAATGTCTAGGCGCCCGAAAGTTAAAGGAAATGGCTCTGAATATAGTCTGTTAGAAAAAATATACAATGCCTTATTCTACTTTTTTTTGGAGAATACAAACCAACGCAGTATGCTCTCTCATGTAAAATACCGAAATTCTAATTTTACCCAAATCAAAAAAATCTGAATATTATCTAGGCACTTCAATGTTAAAAGAAAAATTTCTCTGAATATAATCTGTGAGAAAAAATATACAATGCCCTATTCTACTCTATTTTGGAGTATATACACCAACTCCATATGCTCTCTCATGTAAAATACAGAAATCCTCTATTTAAGCAAATCGAAAAAATCCTAAATATTATCTAGGCACTTCAATGTTAAAAGAAAGATTTCTCTGAATATAATCTTTCAGAAAAGATATACAATGCCCTATTCTACTCTGTTTTGGAGTATATACCCCAACGCCATATGCTCTCTCATGTAAAATAGAGAAATTCTATATTTACCTGAATCGAAAAAATCTAAATATTATCTAGGCACCCCAATGTTAAAAACAAAATTTATCTGAATATAATTTGTCAGAAAAAATATAAAATTCCCTATTCTCTTCTGTTTTGGAGTATATACACCAACTCCATATGCTCTCTCATGTAAAATACAGAAATTCTATATTTAAGCGAATTGAAATAAATCTAAAAAATATCTAGGCACCCCAATGTATTAACCAAAATTGCTCTGAATATAATCTGTCAGAAAAAATATACAATGCCCTTTTGAACTCTGGTTTGAAGTATATAAACCAACTCAATATGCTCTCTCATGTAAAATACCGAAATTCTAACTTTACGTGAATCGAAAAAATCTAAATATTTTCTAGGCACCCGAATGTTAAAAGCAAAATTGCTCTGAATATAATCTGTCAGAAAAAATATACAATGCTTTTTTCTACACTGTTTTGTAGTATATACACCAACTCAGTATGCTCTCTCATATAAAATACCGAAATTCTAATTTTACGTGAATCAAAATAATCGAAATATTAACTAGGCAACCGAATGTTAAAAGCAAAATTTCTCTGAATATAATCTGTCAGAAAAAATATACAATGCTTTATTCTACTCTGTTTTGAAGTATATATACCAACTCAGTATGCTCTCTCATGTAAAAAACCGCAATTCTAATTTTACACGAATTGAAAGAAATCTAAATAATATGTAGGTGCCCCAAAGCTAAAAGAAACTGGCCCTGAATATAGTCTGTTAGAGAAAATATACAATGCCTTATTCTACTCTGTTTTGCAGAATATACACCAACTCAATATGCTCTCTCACCTAAAAAACCGAAATTCTAATTTTACGTGAATCGAAAAAAATCTAAATAATATCTAGGCGCCCCAAAGTTAAAAGAAACTGGCTCTGAATATAATCTGTTAGGGAAAATATACAATGCCTTATTCTACTCTGTTTTGCAGTATATACACCAATTCAATATGCTCTCTCACCTAAAAAACCGAAATTCTACTTTTAGGCGAACCGAAAAAAATCTAAATAATATCTAGGCACACCAAAGTTAAAAGAAACTGGCTCTGAATATAGTCTGTTAGAGAAAATATACAATGCCGTATTCTACTCTGTTTGGGAGTATATACACCAACTCAGTATGCTCTCTCATGTAAAATACAGAAATTCTAATTTTACCACAATCTAATAAATCTAAATGTTTTCTAGGCACCAATATGTTAAAAACAAAATTGCTCTGAATATAATCTGTCAGAAAAAATATACAATGCCCTATGCTACTCTGTTTTGGAGTATATAAACCAACAAAGTATGCTCTCTCATGTAAAATACAGAAATTCTATATTTAAGGGAATCGAAAAAAATCTAAATATTATCTAGGCACCCCAAAGTTTATAGAAAATGGCTCTCAATATAGTCTGTTAGAAAAAATATACAATGCCTTATTCTACTCTGTTTTGCAGTATATACACCAACTCAGTATGCTCTCTCATGTAAAATACAGAAATAATAATTTTACGCGAATCGAAAAAATCTAAATATAATCTACGCACTTCAATGTTAAAAACAAAATTGCTCTGAATATAGTCTATCAGAAAAAATATACAATGCCATATTCTACTGTGTTTTGGAGTATATACACCAACTCCATATGCTCTCTCATGTAAAATACCGAAATTTGAATTTTACGCGAATAGAAAAAATTATAAATAATATCTAGGCACCCGAAAGCTAAAAGAAAATGGCTCTGAAATTAGTCTGTTAGAAAAAATATACAATGCCCTATTCTACTCTCTTGGAGTATATACACCAACTCAGTATGCTCTCTCATGTAATATATTGTATTTCTAATTTTACGTGCATCAAAAATAATCTAAATTTTTTAGGCACCCCAATGTTAAAAGCAAAATTACTCTGAATATAATTTGTCAGAAAAAATATACAATGCCGTTTTCTACTCTGTTTTGGAGTATATACACCAACTAAATATGCTCTCTCATGTAAAATACCGAAATTCTAATTTTACGCGAATCGGAAAAAATCTAAATAATATCTAGGCGCCCCAAAGTTAAAAGAAAATGGCTCTGCATATAGTCTGTTAGAAAAGATATACAATGCCTTATTCTACTCTGTTCTGGGGTATATACACCAACTCAGTATGCTCTCTCATGTAAAATACAGAAATTCTATATTTAAGCGAATCGAAAAAAAATCTAAATATTATCTAGGCACCTCAGTGTTTAAAGCAAAATTGCTCTGAATATAATCTGTCAGAAAAATTATACAACGCCCTATTCTACTCTGTTTTGGAATATATGCACCAACTCCATATGCTCTCTCATGTAAAATACAGGAATTCTATATTTAAGCGAATCGAAAAAAATCTAAATATTATCTAGGCACCCCAATGTTAAAAGGAAAATTGCTCTGAATATAATCGGTCAGAAAAAATATACAATGCCTTATTCTACCCTGTTTTGGAGTATATACACTAACTCAGTGTGCTCTCTCATGTAAAATACCAAAATTCAAATTTTACGTGAATTGAAAAAAATCTAAATATTATCTAGGCACCCGAATGTTAAAAGCAAAATTGCTCTGAATATAATCTGTTCAGACAAAAATATGCAATGCCCTTTTCTACTCTTTTCTGGATTATATTCACCAACTCAATATGCTCTCTAATGTAAAGAACCGAAATTCTAATTTTATGCGTATTGAAAAAAATCTAAATAATATCTAGGCGAAAAATTTTAAATATTATCTAGGCATCCGAATGTTAAAAGCAAAATTGCTCTGAACATAATCTCTTCAGAAAAAATATACAATGCCCTTTTCTACTCTGTTTTGGAATATATACACCAACTCAATATGCTCTCTCATGTAAAAAAACGAAATTCTAATTTTACGCGAATCAAAAAAAATCTAAATAATATCTAGGCGCCCCAAAGTTAAAAGAAACTGGCTCTAAATATAGTCTGTTAGAGAAAATATACAATGCCTTATTCTACTCTGTTTTGCAGTATATACACCAACTCCATATGCTCTCTCACATAAAAAAACGAAATTCTAATTTTACACGAATCGAAAAAAATCTAAATAATATCTAGGCGTCTCAAAGTTAAAAGAAACCGGCTCTGAATATAGTGTGTTAGGGAACATATACAATGCCTTATTCTACTCTGTTTTGGAGTATATACACCAACTCATTATGCTCGTTCATGTAAAATACATAAATTCTAATTTTACCCGAATCGAAAAAATCTAAATATTATCTAGGCACCCCAATGTTAAAAACAAAATTTCTCTGAATATAATTTGTCAGAAAAAATATAAAATTCCCTATTCTCTTCTGTTTTGGAGTATATACACCAACTCCATATGCTCTCTCATACAAAATACAGAAAATCTATATTTAACGGAATCGACACAAATCTAAATATGATCTAGGCACCCCAATGTTAAAAGCAAAATTGCTCTGAATATAATCTGTCAGAAAAAATATACAATGCCTTATTCTACTCGGTTTTGGAGTATATACACCAACTCAGTATGCACTCTCATGTAAAATACCAAAATTCTAATTTTACGTGAATCGAATAAAAATCTAAGTAATATCTAGGCACACCAACGATAAAAAAAAAAATTGCTCTGAATATAATCTGTCAGAGAAAATATACAATGCTCTATTCTACTCTGTTTTAAAGTATATACACCAACTCCATATGCTCTCTCATGTAAAATACAAAAATTCTACATTTAAGCGAATCGAAATAAATCTAAATATTATCTAGGCACCCGAATGTATTAACCAAAATTGCTCTGAATATTATCTGTCAGAAAAAATATATAAAGCCCCGTTCTACTCTGTTTTGGAGTATATACACCAACTCAATATGCTCTCTCATGTAAAATACCGAAATTCTAATTTTACGTGAATCGAAAAAAATCTAAATAATATCTAGGCGCCCCAAAGTAAAAGAAACTGGTTCTTAATATAGTCTGTTAGAAATAATATACAATGCCTTTTTCTCCTCTGTTTTGGAGTATATAAACCAACTCAGGATGCTCTCTCATGTAAAATACAGAAATTCTAATTTTACCCGAATCGAATACATCTAACTGTTTTCTAGGCACCCCAATTTTAAAAACAAAATTGCTCTGAATATAATCTGTCAGAGAAAATATACAATGCCCTATTCTACTGTGTTTTGGAGTATATACACCAACTCCATATGCTCTCTAATGTAAATACTGAAATTCTATATTTAATCGAATCGAAAAAATCTAAATATAATCTAGGCACCCCAATATTAAAAGCAAAATTTCTATTAATATAATCTGTCAAAAAATATACAATGCCCTTTTCTACTTTGTTTTGGATTATATACACCAACTCAATATGCTCTCTCATATAAAATACTGAAATTCTAATTTTCCAGAAATCGAAGGAAATCTAAATAATATCTAGGCACCCCAATGTTAAAAGAAAATGGTTCTGAATATAGTCCGTTAGAAAAAATATACAATACCTTATTCTACTCTGTTTGGGAGTATATACACCAACTCAGTATGTTCTCTCATGTAAAATACCGAAATTCAAATTTTACGTTAATCGAAAAATTTTAAATATTATCTAGGCATCCAAATGTTAAAAGCAAAATTGCTCTGAATATAATCTGTCATAAAAAATATAAAATGCCCTTTTCTACTCTGTTTTGGAGTATATAAACCAACTCAAAATGCTCTCTCATGTAAAATACCGAAATTCGAATTTTACGTGAATCGAAAAAAATCTAAATAATATTGAGGAGCCCAAAAGCAAAAAGCAAATGGCTGTGAATATAGTCTGTTATAAAAAATATACAATGCCTTATTCTACTCTGTTTTGGAGTATATACACCAACTCAGTTTGCACTCTCATGTAAAATACCTAAATTCTAATTTTACGTGAATCAAAAAAAATCTAAATATTATCCAGGCACCATAATGGTAAAAGCAAAATTGCTCTGAATATACACTGTCAGAGAAAATATACAATGCCTTATTCTACTCTGTTGTGGAGTATATAAAACAACTCAGTATGCTCTCTCATGTAAACTACCGAAATTCTAATTATATGTGAATCGAAAAAAATCTAAATATTATTTAGGCACACTAATGGTATCAGCAATATTGCTCTGAATATACACTGTCAGAAAAAATATACAATGCCCTTTTCTACCCTTTTTTGGGGTATATACACCAACTGAATATGCTCTCTAAAGTGAAATACCGAAATTCGAAATTTACGTGAATCGAAAAAAATCTAAATATAATCTAGGCAACCCAATGTTAAAAACAAAATTTCTCTGAATATACTCTGTCAGAAAAAATATACAATGCCCTATTCTACTCTGTTTTGGAGTATATACACCAACTCCATATGCTCTCTCATGTAAAATACAGAAATTCTATATTTAAGCAAATTGAAAAAAAATCTAAATATAATCTAGGAACCCCAATATTAAAAACAAAATTGCTCTGAATATAATCTGTCAGAAAAAATATACAATGCCTTATTCTACTCTGTTTTAAAGTATATACACCAACTCAGGATGCTCTCTCATGTAAAATAACGAAATTCTAATTTTACGTGAATCGAAAAAATCTAAATATTATCTAGGCAACCGAACGTTAAAAGCAAAATTGCTCTGAATATAATCTGTCAGTAAAAATATATAATGCCCTTTTCTACTCTGTTTTGGAGTATACACACGAACTCAATATGCTCTCTCATGTAAAAAAGAGAAATTCTAATTTTACGTGAATCGATAATAATCTAAATATATCTAGGCACCCCAAAGCTAAAAGAAAATGGCTCTGAAAATAGTCTGTTAGAGAAAATATACAATGCCCTATTCTACTCTCTTGGAGTATATACACCAACTCAGTATGCTCTCTCATGTAAAATAACTTAATTCTAAATTAAGTGAATCAAAAATAATCTAAATATTATCCAGGCACCACAATGTTAAAAGCAAAATTACTCTGAATATAATCTGTTCAGAGAAATATACAATGTTCTTTTCTACTTTGTTTTGGAGTATATGCACCAACTCCATATGCTCTCTCATGTAAAATACACAAATTCTATATTTAAGCGAATCGAAAAAAATCTAAATATTATCCAGGCGCCCCAATGTGAAAAGCAAAATTGCTCTGAATATAATCTGTTCATAAAAAATATACAATGTTCTTTTCTACTCTGTTTTAAATTATATACACCAAGTCAATATGCTCTCTCATGTAAAAAACCGAAATTCTAATTTTACGCGAAACGAAAAAAATCTAAATAATATCTAGGCTCCACAAAGTTAAAAGAAACTGGCTCTGAATATAGTCTGTTAGAGAAAATATACAATGCCTTATTCTACTCTGTTTTGCAGTATATACACCAACTCAATATGCTCTCGCACGTAAAAAACCGAACTACTAATTCTACGCGAATCGAAAAAAATCTAAATAATATCTAGCAGCCCCAAAGTTAAAAAAAACTGGCTCTGAATATAGTCTGTTAGAGAAAAAACAATGCCTTATTCTACTCTGTTTTGCAGTATATACACCAAGTCAGTATGCTCTCTCATGTAAAATACAGAAATTCAAATTTTACCAGAATCTAATAAATCTAAATGTTTTCTAGGCAACCCAATGTTAAAAAAAAATTGCTCTGAATATAATCTGTCAGAAAAAATATACAATGCCCTTTTCTACTTTGTTTTGGAGTATATACACCAACTCAATATGCCCTCCCATGTAAAATAACGAAATTCTAATTTTACCCGAATCGAAATAATCTAAATATATTCTAGGCTACCCAATGTTAAAAGCAATATTTCTCTGAATATAATCTGACATAAAAAATACAAAATGCCCTTTTCTACTCTCTTTTTTTGTATATACACCACCTCAATATGCTCTATCATGTAAAATACAGAAATTCAAAATTTACGTGAATCCAAAAAAATCTAAATAATATCTAGGCGCCCCAAAGTTAAAAGAAAATTGCTCTGAATATAGTCTGTTAGAAAAAATATACAATGCCTTATTCTTCTCTGTTTTACAGTATATACACCAACTCAGTATGCTCTCTCATGTAAAATACAGAAATTATAATATTACCGGAATCGAAAAAACCTAAATATTCTCTAGGCACCCAAATGTTAAAAACAAAATTGCTCTGCATATAATCTCTTAGAAAAAATATACAATGCCCTTTTCTACACTGTTTTAAAGTATATACAACAACTCAATATGCTCTCTCATGTAAAATACCGAAATTCAAATTTTAAATTAGTCGAAAATAAACTAAATAATATATAGGCGCCCCAAAGGTAAAAGAAAATGGCTCTGAGTATAGTCTCTTAAAAAAAATACACAATGCCTGATTCTATTCTGTTTTGGAGTATATAAACAAACTCAGTATGCTCTCCCTCATAAAATACAGAAATTCTAATTTTACCCTAATAGAAATAATCTAAATATTATCTAGGCACCCCAATGTTAAAAACAAAACTGCTCTGAATATAATCTGTCTGACAAAATATACAATGCCCTATTCTACTCTGTTTTGGAGTATATTCACCAACATCATATGCTCTCTCCTGTAAAATACAGAAATTCTATATTTAGCGAATCGAAAAAAATCTAAATATTATCTAGGCACCACAATGTTAAAAACAAATTGCGCTAAATATAATCTTTGAGAAAAAATATACAATGCCCTAATCTAATCAGTTTTTACGTATATACACCAACTCCATATGTTCTCTCAGGTAAAATACAGAAATTGTATATTTAAGCGAATCGAAAAAAATCTAAATATTATCTAGGCAACACAATGTTAAAAAAAATATTTCTCTGTGTATAATCTGTCAGAGAAAATATACAATGCCTTTTTCTACTCTGCTTTGTAGTATATACACCAACTCCATATGCTCTCTCATGTAAAATACAAAAATTCTAATTTTACCCAAATCGAAAAAATCTAAATATTATCTAGGCACCCCAATGTTAAAAACAAAATTGCTCTGAATATAATCTGTCAGAAAAAATATACAATGCCCGATTCTTCTCTGTTTTGGACTATACACCAACTCCATATGCTCTCTCATGTAAAATACAGAAATTCTATATTTAAGAGACTCGAAAAAAATCTAAATATTATCTAGGCACCCCTATGTTACAAAAAAAAATTCCTCTGAATATAACCTGTCAGAACAAATATACAATGCCCTATTCTACTCTGTTTTGGAGTATATACAACAACTCTGTATGCTCTCTCATGTAAAATACCGAAATTCTAATTTTAAGTGAATCCATAAGTTTCTAAATATTATCTAGGCACTGCAATGTTAAAATCAAAATTGCTCTTAATAAAATCTGTCAGAAAAAATGTACAATGCCCTTTTCTACTCTGTTTTGTAGGATATACACCAACTTCATATGCTCTCTCATGTAAAATACAGAAATTCTTATTTTCCGAGAATCGAGAAAAATCTAAATATTATCTAGGCACGCCAATGTTAAAAAAAAATTGCTCTGAATATAATATGTCCGAAAAATATACAATGCCCTTTTCTACTCTGTTTTGTAGTTTATACACCAACACAATATGCTGTCATGTAAAATACAGAAATTCTAATTCTACCTGAATCAAAAAAATCTAAATATTATTTAGTCAACCCAATGTTAAAAACAAAATTGCTCTGAATATAATCTGTCAGAAAAAATATACAATTTCTTATTCTACACTGTTTTGGAGTATATACACAAACTCAATATGCTCTCTCATGTAAAATACAGAAATTCTATATTTAAGCGAATCAAAAGAAATCTAAATATTATCTAGGCACCCCAATGTTAAAAGCAAAATTGCTCTGAATATAACCTGTCAGAAAAAATATACAATGACCTATTCTACTCTGTTTTGGAGTATATACACCAACTCCATATGCTCTCTCATGTAAAATACAAAAATTCTGTATTTAAGCGAATGGAAAAAAATATAAAAATTATCTAGGCACCCCAATGTTAAAAGCAAAATTGCTCTGAATATAATCTCTCATAAAAAATAGACAATGCCTTTTACGACTCTGTTTTGTAGTATATACACCAAGTAAATATGCTCTCTCATGTAAAATACCAAAATTCTGATTTTACGTAAATCAAAAAAAATCTAAATAATATCTAGGCGCCCCAAAGTTAAAAGAAAATGGCTCTGAATATAGTCTGTTAGAAAAAATATACAATGCCTTATTCTACTCTGTTTTGGAGTATATACACCAACTCAGTATGCTCTCTCATGTAAAATAGAGAAATTCTAATTTTACGCGAATCGAAAAAAATCTAAATATTATCTAGGCACCCTAATGTTAAAAACAAAACTGCTCTGAATATAATCTGTCAGAAAAATTATACAATGCCCTATTCTACTTTGTTTTGGAGTATATACACCAACTCAGTATGCTCTCTCATATAAAATACAGAAATTCTATATTTAAGTGAATCGAAAAAAATCTAAATATTATCTAGGCACCCCAATGTTAAAAACAAAATTTCTCTGAATATAATCTGTCAGAGAAAATATACAATGCCCTATTCTACTCTGTTTTGGAGTATATACAACAACTCTGTATGCTCTCTCATGTAAAATACCGAAATTCTTATTTTATGTGAATCCATAAGTTTCTAAATATTATCTAGGCACCGCAATGTTAAAATCAAAATTGACCTTAATAAAATCTGTCAGAAAAAATGTACAATGCCCTTTTCTACTCTGTTTTGTAGGATATACACCAACTCCATATGCTCTCTCATGTAAAATACAGAAATTCTAATTTTCCTAGAATCGAGAATAATCTAAATATTATCTAGGCCATCCAATGTTAAAAAAAAAATTGCTCTGAATATAATATGTCCGAAAAATATACAATGCCCTTTTCTACTCTGTTTTGTAGTTTATACACGAACACAATATGCTCTGTCATGTAAAATACAGAAATTCTAATTCTACCCAAATGAAAAAAATCTAAATATTATTTAGTCTACCCAATGTTAAAAACAAAATTTCTCTGAATATAATCTGTAAGAAAAAATATACAATTCCTTATTCTACACTGTTTTGGAGTATATACACAAACTCAATATGCTCTCTCATGTAAAATACCGAAATTCTATATTTAAGCGAATCGAAAGAAATCTAAATATTATCTAGGCACCCCAATGTTAAAAGCAAAATTGCTCTGAATATAAACTGTCAGAAAAAATATACAATGCCCTATTCTATTCTGTTTTGGAGTATATACACCAACTCCATATGCTCTCTCATGTAAAATACAAAAATTCTGTATTTAAGCGAATTGAAAAAAATCTAAAAATTATCTAGGCACCCCAATGTTAAAAGCAAAATTTCTCTGAATATAATCTGTCAGAAAAAATATACAATGCCTTTTACGACTCTGTTTTGTAGTATATACACCAAGTAAATATGCTCTCTCATGTAAAATACCGAAATTCAGATTTTACACAAATCAAAAAAAATCTAAATAATATCTAGGCGCCCCAAAGTTAAAAGAAAATGGCTCTGAATGTAGTGTGTTAGAGAAAATATACAATGCCTTATTCTACTCTGTTTTGGAGTATATACACCAACTCAGTATGCTCTCTCATGTAAAATACAGAAATTGTAATTTTACGTGAATCGAAGAAAATCTAAATATTATCTAGGCACCCGAATGTTAAAACCAAAATTGCTCTGAATATAATCTGTCAGAAAAAATATACAATGCCCATTTCTACTCTGTTTTAAAGTATAAAAACCAACTTAATATGCTCTCCCTTATAAAATACAGAAATTCTATATTGAAGCGAATCGAAAAGATCTAAATATTATCTAGGCACCCCAATGTTAAAAAAAAATTGCTCTGAATATCATCTGTCAGAAAAAATATACAATGCCCTTTTCTACTTTGTTTTGGAGTATATACACAAACTCAGTATGCTCTCTCATGTAAAATACAGAAATTCTAATTTTACGTGAATCGAAAAAAATCTAAATATTATATAGGAACCGCAATGTTTAAAGCAAAATTGCTCTGAATATAATCTGTCTTACCAAATATACAATGTCCTTGTCTAGTCTGTTTTGGAGTGTATACACCAACTCTATATGCTCTCTCATGTAAAATACCGAAATTCTTATTTTATGCGAATCTAAAGAAATCTAAATAATATCTAGGCACCCCAATGATAAAAACAAAACTACTCTGAATATTATCTGTCAGAAACATTATACAATGCCCTATTTTACTCTGTTTCGGGGTATATAAAACAACTCCATATGCTCTCTCATGTAAAATACCGAAATTCTAATTTTACGTGAATCGAAAAAAATCTAAATATTATCTAGGCGCCCCAAAGTTAAAAGAAAATGGCTCTGAATATAGTCTGTTAGAAAAATATACAATGCCCTATTCTACTCTGTTTTGGAGTATATACACCAACTCAGTGTGCTCCCTCATGTAAAATACTGAAATTCTAAATTTTCCCGAAACGAAAAAATCTAAATATTATCTAGGCAACCCAATGTTAAAAAAAAAAAATGCTCGAAATATAATCAGTCAGAAAAAATATACAATGCCCTATTCTACTCTGTTTTCGAGTATCTACACCAACTCAGTATGCTCTCTCATGTAAAATACAGAAATTCTATATTTAAGCAAATCGAAAAAAATCTAAATATTATCTAGGCACCACAATGTTAAAAGCAAAATTGCTCTAAATATAGTTTGTCAGAAAAAATATACACTGCGATTTTCTACTCTGCTTTGTAGTATATTCATCAACTCAATATGCTCTCTCATGTAAAATACAGAAATTCTAATTTTAAACAAATCGAAAAAATCTAAATATAATCGAGGCACCCTATGTGAAAAACAAAATTGCGTTGAATATAATCTGTCGGAAAAAATATAGAATGCCCTATTCTACTCTGTTTTGAAGTATATACACCAACTCCATATGCTCTCTCATGTAAAATACAGAAAGTCTATATTTAAGCGAATCGAAAGAAATCTAAATATTATCTAGGCACCCCAATGCTAAAAACAAAATTGCTCTGAATATAAACTGTCAGAAAACATATACAATTCCCTATTCTACTCTGTTTTGGAGTATATACACCAACTCAGTGTGCTCCCTCATGTAAAATACTGAAATTCTAAATTTTCCCGAAACGAAAAAATCTAAATATTATCTAGGCAACCCAATGTTAAAAAAAAAATGCTCGAAATATAATCAGTCAGAAAAAATATACAATGCCCTATTCTACTCTGTTTTCGAGTATCTACACCAACTCAGTATGCTCTCTCATGTAAAATACAGAAATTCTATATTTAAGCAAATCGAAAAAAATCTAAATATTATCTAGGCACCACAATGTTAAAAGCAAAATTGCTCTAAATATAGTTTGTCAGAAAAAATATACACTGCGATTTTCTACTCTGCTTTGTAGTATATTCATCAACTCAATATGCTCTCTCATGTAAAATACAGAAATTCTAATTTTAAACAAATCGAAAAAATCTAAATATAATCGAGGCAACCCTATGTGAAAAACAAAATTGCGTTGAATATAATCTGTCGGAAAAAATATAGAATGCCCTATTCTACTCTGTTTTGAAGTATATACACCAACTCCATATGCTCTCTCATGTAAAATACAGAAAGTCTATATTTAAGCGAATCGAAAGAAATCTAAATATTATCTAGGCACCCCAATGTTAAAAACAAAATTGCTCTGAATATAAACTGTCAGAAAACATATACAATGCCCTATTCTACTCTGTTTTGGAGTATATACACCAACTCCATATGCTCTCTCATGTAAAATACAAAAATTCTGTATTTAAGCGAATGGAAAAAAATCTATAAATTATCTAGGCACCCCAATGTTAAAAGAAAAATTGCTCTGAATGTAATCTGTCAGAAAAAATATACAATGCCTTTTTCGACTTTGTATCATAGTATATAAACCAAGTTAATATGCTCTCTCATGTAAAATACCGAAATTCTGATTTTATGTGAATCAAAAAAAGTCTAAATAATACCTAGGCGCCCCAAAGTTAAAAGAAAATGGCTCTGAATATAGTGTGTTAGAGAAAATATACAATGCCTTATTCTACTCTATTTTGGAGTATATACACCAACTCAGTATGCTCTATCATGTAAAATACAGAAATTCTAATTTTACCCGAATCTAAAAAATCTAAATATTATCTAGGCACCCCAATGTTGAAAACAAAATTGCTCTGAATATGATCTGTTAGAAAAAATATACAATGCCCTATTCTACTCTGTTTTGGAGTACATACACCAACTCCATATATTCTCTCATGTAAAATACAAACATTCTATATTTAAGCGAATCGAAAATAATCTACATATAATCTAGGCACCCCAATGTTAAAAGCAAAATTGCTCTGAATACAATGTGTCAGAAAAAATATACAATGCCCTTTTTTACTCTGTTTTCAAATATATACACCAACTCAATATGCTCTCTCATGTAAAATACCAAAATTCTAATTTTACGCAAATCGAAATAAATCTAAATAATATCTAGGCACCCCAAAGTTAAAAGAAAATGGCTCTGAATATAGTCAGTTAGAAAAAATATACAATGCTTTATTCTACTTTATTTTGGAGTATATACACCAACTCAGTATACTCTCTCATGTGAAATACCGAAATTCTAACTTAACCGAATTGCAGAAATCTAAATATTATCTAGGCACCCCAATGTTAAAAACAAAATTGCTCTGAATATAATCTGTCAGAAAATATATACAATGCCCTATTCTACTCTGTTTTGGAGTATATACACCAACTCCATATGCTCTCTCATGTAAAATACAGAAATTCTATCTTTAAGAGAATCGAAAATATCTAAATATTATCTTGGCACCCTAATGTTAAAAACAAAATTCCTCTGAATATAATATGTAAGAAAAAATATACAATGCCCTTTTCGACTCTGTTTTGGAGAATATACACCAACTGCATATGCTCACTCATGTAAAATTGAGAAATTCTGTATTTAAGCGAATCGATAAAAGTCTAAATATTATCGAGGCACCCCAATGTTAAAAGAAAAATTTCTCTGAATATAAACTGTCAGAAAAAACATACAATGCCATTTTCTACTCTGTTTTTTAGTTTATACACCAAATCAATATGCTCTCATATAAAATACCGAAATTCTAATTTCACGTGAATCGAATAAAATCTAAATATTATCTAGACACCCCTATGTTAAAAGCAAAATTGCTCTGAATATAATGTGTCAGAAAAAATATACAATGCCCTTTTCTACTCTGTTTTGGATTATATACAGCAATTCAATATGCTCTCTCATGTAAAACACAGATATTCTATATTTAAGCGAATCGAAAAATATCTAAATAATATCTAGGAGCCTCAAAGTTAAAAGAAAATGGCTCTGAATATAGTCTGTTTGAGAAAATTTACAATGCCTTCTTCTACTCTGTTTTGGAGTATATACACCAACTCAGTATGCTCTCTCGTGTACAATACAGAAATTCTGATTTTACCCGAATCGAAAAAATCTAAATATTATCAAGGTACCCCAATGTTAAAAACAAAACTGCTCTGAATATAAACTCTCAGAAAAAATATACAATGACCTATTCTACTCTTATTTGGAGAATATACACCAACTCCATATGCTCACTCATGTAAAATACAGAAATTCTAATTTTACCCGAATCAAAAAAATCTAAATATTATCAAGGCACCCCAGTGTTAAAAACAATATTGCTCTGAATATAATCTGTCAGAAATAATATACAATGCCCTATTCTACCTTTTTTTGGAGTATACACACCAACTCCATATGCTATCTAATAGAAAATACATAACTTCAATATATAAGCGAATCGAAAAAAATCTAAATATTATCTAGGCACCCCAATGTAAAAAGCAAAATTTCTCAGAATATAATCTGTCATAAAAAATATACAATGCCCTTTTCCACTCTGTTTTGGAGTATATACACCAACTCAGTATGCTCTCTCATGTAAAATACCAAAATTCTAATTTTACATGAATTGAAAATAATCTAAATATTATCTAGGCACCCCAATATGAAAAGCAAAATTGCTCTGAATATAATCTGTCTGACAAAATATACAATGCCCTATTCTACTCTGTTTTGGAGTATATACACCAATGCAGTATGCTCTCTCATGTAAAATAGCGAAATTCTAATTTTACCCGAATCGAATAAATCTAAATATTATGTAGGCAACCAAATGTTAAAAGCAATATTGCTCTGAACATAATCTGACAGAAAAAATATAAAACTCCCTTTTCTACTCTCTTTTGTAATATATACACCACCTCAATATGCTCTCTCACGTAAAATACAGAAGTTCGAAATTTACATGAATTGAAAAAAATCTAAATAATATCTAGGCACCCAAAAGTTAAAAGAAAATGGCTATGAATACAGTCTGTTAGAAAAAATATACAATGCCTTATTCTTCTCTGTTTTAAAGTATATACACCAACTCAGTATGCTCTCTTATGTAAAATACTGAAATTATAATATTACCGGAATTGAAAAAATCTAAATATTATCTAGGCACCCCAATGTTCAAAAAAAATTGCTCTGAACATATCTGTCATAAAAAATATACAATGCCCTATTCTACTCTGTTTTGGAGTATATACACCAACTTCATATGCTCTCTCATGTAAAATACAGAAATTCTATATTTAGCGAATCAAAAAAAATCTAAATATAATCTAGGCACCCCAATGTTAAACACAAAATTGCTCTGAATATAATCTGTCAGAAAAAATATACAATGCCCTATTCTAATCGGTTTTTGCATATATACACCAAATCCATATGCTCTCTCATGTAAAATACAGAAATTCTATATTTAAGTGAATCGAGAAAATGTAAATATTATCTAGGCACCCCAATGTTGAATACAATATTGTTCTGAGTATAATTTGTCAGAGACAATATACAATGCCCTTTTCTACTCTGTTTTGTATTATATACACCAACTCAATATGCTCTTTCATGAAAAATACAATAATTCTAATTTTACATGAATCGAAAATATCTAACTATTATCACAGCACCCCAATGTTAAAAACAAAACTGCTCTGAATATAATCTGTCAGAAAAAATATACAATGACCTATTCTACTCTATTTTGGAGTATATACACCAACTCCACATGCTCTCTAATGTAAAATACAAAAATTCTAATTTCACCCGAATCGAAAAACTCTAAAAATTATCTAGGCACCCCAATGTTAAAAGCAAAATTGCTCTTAATATAATCTGTCAGAAAAAATATACAATTCCCTATTCTACTCTGCTTTAAAGTATATACACCAACTCAATATGCTCGCTCATGTAAAATACAGAAATTCTAATATTAAGTGAATGGAAAAAAACCTAAAGAATATCTAGGCACCCCAAAGGTAAGAGAAAATGGTTCTGAATATAGTCTGTAAGATAAGAAAAACAATGCCTTACTCTACTCTGTTTTGGAGAATATACAGCAACTCAGTATGCTCTCTCATGTAAAATACCGAAATTCTAATTATACGCGAATTGAAAAAAATCTAAATAATATCTACGCGACCCAAAGTTAAAAGAAAATGGCTCTGAATATAGTCTGTTAAAAAAAATATACAATACCTTATTCTACTCTGTTTTACAGTATATACACCAAGTCAGTATGCTCCCTCATGTAAAATATCGAAATTCGAAACTTACGCGAATCGAAAAAAATGTAAATAACATCTAGGCACCCGAAAGTTAAAAGAAAATGGCTCTGAATATAGTCTGTTAGACAAAATATACAATGCCTTATTCTACTCTGTTTTGGAGTATATACACCAACTCAGTATGCTCTCTCATGTAATATACAGAAATTCTAATTTTAAGTGAATTGAAAATAATCTAAATAATATCTAGGCACCCCAAAGTTAAAAGAAAATGGCTCTGAATACAGTATGCTCTCTCATGTAAAATACAGAAATTCTAATTTTACCCGAATTGAAAAAATCTAAATATTATCTAGGCATCGCAATATTAAAAACAAAATGGCTCTGAATATAATCTGTCAGAAAAAATATACAATGCCCTATTCTACTCTGTTTTGGAGTACATACACCAACTCCATATGCTCTCTCATGTAAAATACAGAAATTCTATATTTAAGGGAATCGAAAAATTCTAAATATTATCTGGGCACCCGAAGGTTAAAAGAAAAATTGCTCTGAATATATTCTGTCAGAAATAATATATAATGCCCTATTCTACTTTGTTTTGGAATATATACACCAACTCCATATGCTCTCTCATGTAAAATACTGAAATTCTAATTTTACGTGAATGGAAATAAACCTAAAGAATATCTAGGTGCCCCAAAGTTAACAGAAAATGGCTCTGAATATAATCTGTAAGAAAAAATATACAATGCCTTATTCTACTCTGTTTTGGAGTATATACACCAACTCAGTATGCTCTCTCATGTAAAATACAGAAATTCTAAATTTACTCGAATCGAAAAAAATCTAAATATGATCTAGGCACCCTAAAGTTAAAAAAGAAATTGCTCTGAATATAATCTGTCAGAAAAAATATACAATGCCCTATTCTACCTGTTTTTGGTGTATATAAACCAACTCAGTATGCTCTCTCATGTAAAATAGAGAAATTCTAAATTTACATAGATCTAAAAAAATCTAAATATTATCTAGGCACCCCAAAGTTAAAAGCAAAATTGCTCTGAATATAATCTGTCAGAAACAATATACAATGCCATATTCTACTCTGTTTTGGAGTATATACACCAACTCCATAAGCTCTCTCATGAAAAATACAGAAATTCTATATTTAAGCGAATAGAGAAAATCTAAATATTATCTAGGCACCCAAATGTGTAAAACAATATTGTTCTGGGTATAATCTGTCAGAGAAAATATACAATGCCCTTTTCTACTCTGTTTTGTAGTATATACACCAACTCAATATGCTCTTTCATGTAAAATACAAAAATTCTAATTTTACCCGAATCGAATATATCTAAATATTATCAAAGCACCCCAATGTTAAAAACAAAACTGCTCTGAATATAATCTGTCAGAAAAAATATACAATTCCCTATTCTACTCTGCTTTGGAGTATATACACCAACTCAATATGCTCTCTCATGTAAGATACAGAAATTCTATATTTAAGCGAATCGAAAAACATCTAAATATTATCTAGGCACCACAAGGTTAAAAGCAAAATTGCTGTAAATATAATCTGTCAGAAAAAATATACAATGCCCTTTTCGACTCTGTTTTGGAGTATATGCAGCAACTCAACATGCGATCTCATGTAAAATACAGAAATTATAATTTTATGCGAATTGAAAAAAATATAAATAATATCTAGGCACCCCAAAGTTAAACGAAAATGGCTCTGAATATAGTCTGTTAGAAAAAATATACAATGCCTTATTCTAATCTGTTTGGGAGTATATACACAAACTCAATATGCTCTCTCATGTAAAATACCGAAATTCTAATTTTAAGTGAATTGAAAATAATCTAAATAATATCTAGGCGCCCAAAAGTTAAAAGAAAATGGCTCTGAATATAGTCTGTAAGAAAAAATATACAATGCCTTATTCTACTCTGTTTTGGAGTATATACACCAACTCAGTATGCTCTCTCATGTAAAATACCGAAATTCTACTTTTACCCGAATCAAAAAAATCTAAATATGATCTAGGCACCCCAATGTTAAAAACAAAATTGCTCTGAATATAATCTGTCCGAAAAAATATACAATGCCCTATTCTACTCTTTTTTGGTGTATATAAACCGACTCAGTATGCTCTCTCATGTAAAATAGAGAAATTCTAAATTCACGTGGATCTAAAAAAATCTAAAAATTATCTAGACACCCCAAAGTTAAAAGCAAAATTGCTCTGAATATAATCTGTCAGAAAAAATATACAATGCCCTATTCTACTGTGTTTGGAGTATATACACCAACTCCATATGCTCTCTCATGTAAAATACAGAAATTCTATATTTAAGCGAATAGAGAAAATCTAAATATAATCTAGGCAATCCAATGTTAAAAGCAAAATTGTTCCGAATATAATCTGTCAGAAAAAATATCCAATGGCCTTTTCTACTCTGTTATGGTGTATATACACCAACTCAATATGCTCTCTAATGTAAAATACCGAAATTCTAAGTCTACGTGAATCGAAAAAAACTAAATAATATCTACGCACCCCAAAGTTAAAAGAAAATGGCTCTGAATATAGTCTGTTAAAAAAATATACAATACCTTATTCTACTGTGTTTTACAGTATATACACAAACTCAGTATGCTCCCTCATGTAAAATACCGAAATTCTAAATTTACGCAAATCGAAAAAAATGTAAATAACATCTAGACGCACCAAGTTAAAAGAAAATGGCTCTGAATATAGTCTGTTAGAAAAAACATACAATGACTTATTCTACTTTGTTTTGGAGTATATACACCAACTCCATATGCTCTCTCATGTAAAATACAGAAATTCTATATTTAAGCGAATCGAAACAAATATAAATATTATCTAGGCACCCCAAAGTTAAACACAAAATTTCTCCGAATATAGTCTGTCAGAAAAAATATACAATGCCCTATTCTATTCTGTTTTGGTGTATATACACTAACTCAGTATGCTCTCTCATGTAAAATAGAGAAATTCTAAATTTACGTGAACCTAAATGAATCTAAATATTATCTAGGTACCCCAAAGTTAATAGAAAAATTGCTCTGAATATAATCTGTCAGAAAAAATATACAATGCCCTTTTCTACTCCGTTTTGGAGTATATGCAGCAACTCAATAAGTGCTCTCCTGTAAAATACCGAAATTCCAATTTTACGTAAATTAAGAAAAATATAAATAATATCTAGGCACCCCAAAGTTAAAAGAAAATGGCTCTGAATATAGTCTGTTAGAAAAAATATACAATGCCTTATTCTAATCTGTTTTGGAGTATATACACCAACTCAGTATGCTCTCTCATGTAAAATACCGAAATTCCAATTTTACATGAATCGAAAAAATCCTAATATGATCTAGGCACCCTAATGTTAAAAACAAAATTTCTCTGGATATACTCTGTCACAAAAAATATTCAATCCCCTATTCTACTCTGTTTTGGTGTATATACACCAACTCAGTATGCTCTCTCAGGTAAAATAGAGAAATTCTAAATTTACGTGAATCTAAAAAAATCTAAATATTATCTAGGCAGCCGAAGTTTAAAGCAAAATTGCTCTTAATACAATCTGTCAGAAAAAATATACAATGCCCTATTCTACTCTGTTTTGGAGTACATACACCAACTAAATATGCTCTCTCATGAAAAATACAGAAATTCTATATTTAAGCGAATCAAAAAAATCTAAATATTATCTAGGCACCCGAAGGTTAAAAGCAAAATCTCTCTGAATATAATCTGTCAGAAATAATATATAATGCCTTATTCTTCTCTGTTTTGGAGTATATACACCAACTCCATATGCTCTCTCACGTAAAATACTGAAATTCTAATTTTACGTGCATGGAAAAAAACCTAAAGAATATCTAGGTGCCCCAATGTTAAAAGAAAATGGCTCTGAATATAGTCTGTAATAAAAAATATACAATAATTTATTCTACTCTGTTTTGCAGTATATACACCAACTCAGTATGCTCTCTCATGTAAAATAACGAAATTCTAATTTTACCCGAATCGAAAAAATCTAAATATAATCTAGGCACCCCAATGTTAAAAACAAAATTACTCTGAATATAATCAGTCAGAAAAAATATACAATGCCCTATTCTACTCTTTTTTGGTGTATATAAACCAACTCAGTATGCTCTCTCATGTAAAATAGAGAAATTCTAAATTTACATAGATCTAAAAAAATCTAAATATTATCTAGGCACCCCAAAGTTAAAAGCAAAATTGCTCTGAATATAATCTGTCAGAAACAATATACAATGCCATATTCTACTCTGTTTTGGAGTATATACACCAACTCCATAAGCTCTCTCATGAAAAATACAGAAATTCTATATTTAAGCGAATAGAGAAAATCTAAATATTATCTAGGCACCCAAATGTGTAAAACAATATTGTTCTGGGTATAATCTGTCAGAGAAAATATACAATGCCCTTTTCTACTCTGTTTTGTAGTATATACACCAACTCAATATGCTCTTTCATGTAAAATACAAAAATTCTAATTTTACCCGAATCGAATATATCTAAATATTATCAAAGCACCCCAATGTTAAAAACAAAACTGCTCTGAATATAATCTGTCAGAAAAAATATACAATTCCCTATTCTACTCTGCTTTGGAGTATATACACCAACTCAATATGCTCTCTCATGTAAGATACAGAAATTCTATATTTAAGCGAATCGAAAAACATCTAAATATTATCTAGGCACCACAAGGTTAAAAGCAAAATTGCTGTAAATATAATCTGTCAGAAAAAATATACAATGCCCTTTTCGACTCTGTTTTGGAGTATATGCAGCAACTCAATATGCGATCTCATGTAAAATACAGAAATTATAATTTTATGCGAATTGAAAAAAATATAAATAATATCTAGGCACCCCAAAGTTAAACGAAAATGGCTCTGAATATAGTCTGTTAGAAAAAATATACAATGCCTTATTCTAATCTGTTTGGGAGTATATACACAAACTCAATATGCTCTCTCATGTAAAATACCGAAATTCTAATTTTAAGTGAATTGAAAATAATCTAAATAATATCTAGGCGCCCAAAAGTTAAAAGAAAATGGCTCTGAATATAGTCTGTAAGAAAAAATATACAATGCCTTATTCTACTCTGTTTTGGAGTATATACACCAACTCAGTATGCTCTCTCATGTAAAATACCGAAATTCTACTTTTACCCGAATCAAAAAAATCTAAATATGATCTAGGCACCCCAATGTTAAAAACAAAATTGCTCTGAATATAATCTGTCCGAAAAAATATACAATGCCCTATTCTACTCTTTTTTGGTGTATATAAACCGACTCAGTATGCTCTCTCATGTAAAATAGAGAAATTCTAAATTCACGTGGATCTAAAAAAATCTAAAAATTATCTAGACACCCCAAAGTTAAAAGCAAAATTGCTCTGAATATAATCTGTCAGAAAAAATATACAATGCCCTATTCTACTGTGTTTGGAGTATATACACCAACTCCATATGCTCTCTCATGTAAAATACAGAAATTCTATATTTAAGCGAATAGAGAAATTCTAAATATAATCTAGGCAATCCAATGTTAAAAGCAAAATTGTTCCGAATATAATCTGTCAGAAAAAATATCCAATGGCCTTTTCTACTCTGTTATGGTGTATATACACCAACTCAATATGCTCTCTAATGTAAAATACCGAAATTCTAAGTCTACGTGAATCGAAAAAAACTAAATAATATCTACGCACCCCAAAGTTAAAAGAAAATGGCTCTGAATATAGTCTGTTAAAAAAATATACAATACCTTATTCTACTGTGTTTTACAGTATATACACAAACTCAGTATGCTCCCTCATGTAAAATACCGAAATTCTAAATTTACGCAAATCGAAAAAAATGTAAATAACATCTAGACGCACCAAGTTAAAAGAAAATGGCTCTGAATATAGTCTGTTAGAAAAAACATACAATGACTTATTCTACTTTGTTTTGGAGTATATACACCAACTCCATATGCTCTCTCATGTAAAATACAGAAATTCTATATTTAAGCGAATCGAAACAAATATAAATATTATCTAGGCACCCCAAAGTTAAACACAAAATTTCTCCGAATATAGTCTGTCAGAAAAAATATACAATGCCCTATTCTATTCTGTTTTGGTGTATATACACTAACTCAGTATGCTCTCTCATGTAAAATAGAGAAATTCTAAATTTACGTGAACCTAAATGAATCTAAATATTATCTAGGTACCCCAAAGTTAATAGAAAAATTGCTCTGAATATAATCTGTCAGAAAAAATATACAATGCCCTTTTCTACTCCGTTTTGGAGTATATGCAGCAACTCAATAAGTGCTCTCCTGTAAAATACCGAAATTCCAATTTTACGTAAATTAAGAAAAATATAAATAATATCTAGGCACCCCAAAGTTAAAAGAAAATGGCTCTGAATATAGTCTGTTAGAAAAAATATACAATGCCTTATTCTAATCTGTTTTGGAGTATATACACCAACTCAGTATGCTCTCTCATGTAAAATACCGAAATTCCAATTTTACATGAATCGAAAAAATCCTAATATGATCTAGGCACCCTAATGTTAAAAACAAAATTTCTCTGGATATACTCTGTCACAAAAAATATTCAATCCCCTATTCTACTCTGTTTTGGTGTATATACACCAACTCAGTATGCTCTCTCAGGTAAAATAGAGAAATTCTAAATTTACGTGAATCTAAAAAAATCTAAATATTATCTAGGCAGCCGAAGTTTAAAGCAAAATTGCTCTTAATACAATCTGTCAGAAAAAATATACAATGCCCTATTCTACTCTGTTTTGGAGTACATACACCAACTAAATATGCTCTCTCATGAAAAATACAGAAATTCTATATTTAAGCGAATCAAAAAAATCTAAATATTATCTAGGCACCCGAAGGTTAAAAGCAAAATCTCTCTGAATATAATCTGTCAGAAATAATATATAATGCCTTATTCTTCTCTGTTTTGGAGTATATACACCAACTCCATATGCTCTCTCACGTAAAATACTGAAATTCTAATTTTACGTGCATGGAAAAAAACCTAAAGAATATCTAGGTGCCCCAATGTTAAAAGAAAATGGCTCTGAATATAGTCTGTAATAAAAAATATACAATGATTTATTCTACTCTGTTTTGCAGTATATACACCAACTCAGTATGCTCTCTCATGTAAAATAACGAAATTCTAATTTTACCCGAATCGAAAAAATCTAAATATAATCTAGGCACCCCAATGTTAAAAACAAAATTACTCTGAATATAATCAGTCAGAAAAAATATACAATGCCCTATTCTACTCTTTTTTGGTGTATATAAACCAACTCAGTATGCTCTCTCATGTAAAATAGAGAAATTCTAAATTTACGTGGATCTAAACAAATCTAAATATTATCTAGGCACCCCAAAGTTAAAAGCAAAATTGCTCTGAATATAATTGTCTAAAAAAATATACAATGCCCTTCTCTATTCTGTTTTGGATTATATGCAGCAACTCAATATGCGCTCTAATGTAAAATACCGAAATTCTAATTTTACGCGAATTGAGAAAAATATAAATAATATCTAGGCACCCCAAAGTTAAAAGAAAATGGCTCTGAATACAGTCTGTTAGAAAAAATATACAATGCCTCATTCTAATCTGTTTTGAAGTATATACACCAACTCAGTACGCTCTCTCATGTAAAATACCGAAATTCTCATTTTACCCGAATCGAAAAATCTAAATATTATCTATGCACCCCAATGATAAAAACAAAATTGCTCTGAATATAATCTGTCAGAAAAAATATACCATGCCCTTTTCTACTCTGTTTTGGAGTATATACACCAACTCCATATGCTCTCTAATGTAAAATACAGAAATTCAATATTTAAGCGATTCAAAGAAAATATAAGTATTATCTAGGCACCCCAATGTTAAAAACAAAATTGCTCTGAATATAATCTGTCACAAAAAATATTCAATCCCCTATACTACTCCGTTTTGGTGTATATACACCAACTCAGTATGCTCTCCCATGTAAAATAGAAAAATTCTAATTCTACGTGAATCTAAAAAAATCTAAATATTATCTAGGCACTCCAAAGTTAAAAGCAAAATTGCTCTTAATATAATCTGTCAGAAAAAATATACAATGCCCTATTCTACTCTGTTTTGGAGTATATACACCAACTCCATATGCTCTCTCATGTAAAACCCAGGAATTCTATATTTAAGCGAATCAAAAACAATTTAAATATTATCTAAGCACCCCAATATTAAAAGCAAAATTGCGCTGAATATAATCTGTGAGAAAAAATATACAATGCTCTATTCTACTCTGTTTTGGAGTATATACACCAACTCCATATGGTCTCTCATGTAAAATACAGAAATTCAAATTCAACCCGAATCGAAAAAATAAAAATATAGTCTTGGCATTCCAATGTTAAAAACAAAATTGCTCTGAATATAATCTGTCAGAAAAAATATACAATGCCCTTTTCTACTCTGTTTTGTAGTATATACACCAACTCAATATGGTCTCTCATGTAAACTACAGAAATTCGAATTTTATCCGAATCAAAAAAATCTAAATATTATGTAGGTACGCCAATGTTAAAGAAAAATTGCTTTGAATATAATCTGACAGAAAAAATATACAATGCTTTATTCTACTGTGTTTTAAAGTATATACACCAAGTCAGTATGCTCTCTTATGTAAAATAGCGAAATTCTAATTTTACCCGAATCAAAAAATCAAAATATTATGTAGGCACCCCAATGTTAAAAACAAAACTGCTATGAATATAATCTGTCAGAAAAAATATACAATGCCCTATTCTACTTTGTTTTGGAGTATATACAGCAACTCTATATGCTCTCTCATGTAAAATACAGAAATTGTAATTTTACGCGAATCGAAATAAATCTAAATAATATCTAGGCGCCCCAACGTTCAACAAAAATGGCTCTGAATATAGTCTGTTAGAAAAAATGTACAATGCCTTATTCGACTTTGTTTTGGAGTATATACACAAACTCCATATGCTCTCTCATGTAAAATACAAAAATTCTAATTCTACCAGAATCGAATAAATATAAATATTGTCTAGACACCCCAATGTTAAAAGCAAAATTGCTCTGAATATAATATGTCAGAGAAAATATACAATGCCCTATTCTACTCTGTTTTGTAGTTTATACACCAACTCAATATGCTCTCTCATGTAAAATACAGAAATTCTAATTTTACCCGAATCGAAAAAATCTAAATATTATTTAGGCAATCCAATGTTAAAAACAAAATTGCTGTAAATATAATCAGTCAGGAAAAATATAAAATGCACTATTTTACTCTGTTTTAAAGTATATAAACCAGCTCCGTATGCTCTATCATGTAAAATACAGAAATTCTATATTTAAGTGAATCGAAAAATATCTAAATATTAACTAGGCACCCCCAAAGTTAAAAGGGAAATTGCTCCGAATATAATCTGTCAGAAAAAATACACAATGCCCTATTCTACTCTGTTTTGGAGTATATACACCAACTCCGTCTGCTCTCTGATGGAAAATACATAAATTCTGTATTTATGCGAATCGAAAAAAATCTAAGTATTATCTAGGCACTGCAATGTTAAAAACAAAATCGCTCTGAATATAATCTGTCAGAAAAAATATACAATGCCCTATTCTACTCTGTTTTGAAGTACATACATTAACTCCATATGCTCTCTCATGTAAAATACAGAAATTCTTTATTTATGCGAATCTAAAAAAATGTAAATATTATAAAGGCACCCCAATGTTAACAGAAAACTTGCTCTGAATATAATCTGTCAGAAAAAATATACAAAGCCCTCTTCTATTCTGTTTTGTAGTATAAACACCAACTCAATATGCTCTGTCATGTAAAATACAGAAATTCTAATTCTACCCGAATCGAAAAAATCTAAATATTTTCTAGGCAACCCAATGTTAAAAGCAATATTGCTCTGAATATAATCTGACAGAAAAAATATAAACTGCCCTTTTCTACTCTCTTTTGTAGTATATACACCAACTCAATATGCTCTCTCAGGTAAAATACAGAAATTCGAAATTTACGTGAATCGAAAAAAATCTAAATAATATCTATGCACCCCAAAGTTAAAAGAAAATGGCCCTGAATATAGTCTGTTAAAAAAATACGCAATACCTTATTCTACTGTGTTTTACAGTATATAAACTAACTCAGTATGCTCCCTCATGTAAAATACCGAAATTCTAAATTTACACCAATAGAAAAAAATGTAAATAACATCTAGACACCCAAAGTTAAAAGAAAATGGCTCTGAATATATTCTGTTAGAAAAAATATGCAATGACTTATTCTACTTTGTTTTGGAGTATATACACCAACGCAGTATGCTCTCTCATGTAAAATACAGAAATTCTAATTTTACCCGAATGAAAAAAAATCTAATTATTATCTAGGCACCGCAATGTGAATATCATCTGTCAGAAAAAATATACAATGCCCTATTCTACTCTTTTTTGGAGCGTATACACCAACTCCATATGCTCTCTCATGTAAAATACAGAAATTCTATATTTAAGCAAATTGAAACAAATATAAATATTATCTAGGCACCCCAAAGTTAAAAACAAAATTGCTCCGAATATAATCTGTCAGAAAAAATATACAATGCCCTATTCTATTCTGTTTCGGTGTATATACACCAACTCAGTATGCTCTCTCATGTAAAATAGAGAAATTCTAATTTTACGTGAATCTAAAAAAATCTAAATATTATCTAGGCACCTCAAAGTTCAAAGCAAAATTGCTCTGAATATAATCTATCAGAAAATATATACCATGCCCTTTTGTACTGTTTTGGAGTATATGCAGCAACTCAATATGCGCTCTCATGTAAAATACCAAAATTCTAATTTTACGCAAATTGAAAAAAATAGAAATAATATCTAGGCACCCCAAAGTTAAAAAAAATGGCTCTGAATATAGTCTGTTACAAAAAATATACAATGCCTTATTCTAATCTGTTTTGGAGTATATACACCAACTAAGGAAGCTCTCTCTTGTAAAATACCGAAATTCTAATTTTACACGAATCGAAAAAAATCTAAATATTATCTGGCACCCCAATGTTAGAAACAAAATTTCTCTGAATATAATCTGTCACAAAAAATATTCAATCCCCTATTCTACTCTGTATTGGTGTATATACACCAACTCAGTATGCTCTCCCATGTAAAATAGAGAAATTCTAAGTTTACCTGAATCTTTACAAATCTAATTATCTAGGCACCCCAAAGTTAAAAGCAAAATTGCTCTGAATATAGTCTGTCAGAAAAAATATACAATGCCCTATTCTACTCTGTTTTAGAGTATATACACCAACTCCATATGCTCTCTCATGTAAAATACAGGAATTCTATATTTAGGCGAATAGAGAAAACTCTAAATATTATCTAGGCACTCCAATGTTAAAAGCAAAATTGCTCTGAATATAATCTGTCAGAAAAAATATACAATGCCCTATTCTACTCTGTTTTGCAGTATATACAGACTCCATGTGCTCTCTCATGTAAAATACAGAAATTCTGTATTTAAGCGAATCGAAAAAAATCTAAATATTTTCTAGGCAACACAATGTTAAATGGAAAACTGCTCTGCATATATTCTGTCATAAAAAATATACAATATCCTTTTCTACTCTGTTTTGGAGTATATACACCAACTCAATATGCTCTCTCAGGTAAAATACCGAAATTCTATATTTAGCGAATCGAAAAAAATCTAAATATTATCTAGGCTTCCGAATGTTAAAAACAAAATTGCTCTGAGTATAATATGTCAGAAAATATACACAATGCCCTATTCTACTCTGCTTTGGAATATATACACCAACTCCATATGCTCTCTCATGTAAAATACCGAAATTCTACTTTTACGTGAATCGAAAAAAATCTAAATAATATCTAGGGCCCACAAAGTTAAAATAAAATGACTGAGAATTTAGTCTGTTAGAAAAAATACACAATGCCTTATTCTACTCTGTTTTTGAGTATATACACCAACTCAGTATGCTCTCTCATGTAAAATACCGAAATTCTAATTTTACGTGAATCGAAAAAAATCTAAATAGTATCTAGGTACCCCAATGTTAAAAGCAACATGGCTCTGAATATAATCTGTCAGAGAAAATATATAATGTCCTTTTCTACTCTGTTTTGGAATATATACTCCAACTCAATATGCTCTCTCATGTAAAATACCGAAATTTTAATTTTACGCGAATCGAAAAAAATCTAATAACTAGGCGTCCCAAAGTTGAAGGAAAATGGCTCTGAATATAATCTGTTAGAAAAAATATACAATGCCTTATTCTACTCTGTTTTGGAGTATATACACAAGTCAGTATGCTCTCTCATGTAAAATACTGGAATTCTAATTTTACGTGAATAGAAAAAAAATCTAAATAATATCTAGGCACCCCAATGTTAAAAGCAAAATTGCTCTGAATATAATCTGTCTGAAAAAATGTACAATGCTTTTTTCTACTCTGTTTGGAGTATATAGACCAACTCAATATGCTATCTCATATAAAATAAAGAAATTCTAATTTTACGTGAATCAAAAAATCTAAATATTATCTAGGCACCCCAATGCTAAAAACAAAATTGCTCTGAATATAATCTGTCAGATAAAATATACAATGCCCTATTCTACTCTGTTTCGGAGTAAATACACCAACTCAGTACGCTCGATCATGTAAAATACAGAAAATCTATATTTAAGCAATTCGAAACAAATCTATATATTATCTAGGCACCCCAATGGTAAAAGCAAAATTGCTCTGAATATAATCTGTCTGAATAAATGTACAATGCCCTTTTCTACTCTGTTTTGGTGTATATACACCAACTCAATATGCTCTCTCAAGTAAAATACCGAAATTTTAATTTTACATGAATCGAAAAAATCTAAATATTATCTAGGCTCCCCAATGTTAAAAACAAAATTGCTCTGAATACAATCTGTCAGAAGAAATATACAATGCCCTATTCTACTCTGTTTTGTAGTATATATACCAACTCAGTATGCTCTCTCATGTAAAATACCGAAATTCTATTTTTATGCGAATCGAACAAAATCTAAATAATATCTAGGTGCCTCAAAGTTAAAAGAAAATGGCTCTGAATATAGTCTGTTAAAAAAAACATTCAATGACTTATTCTACTCTTTTTTGGAGTGTATACACCAACTCAGTATGCTCTCTAATGAAATAAACAGAAATTCTAATTTTACGTAAATTAAAAAAAATCTAAATATTATCTAGGCACCCCAATGTTAAAAACAAAATTGCTCTGAATATAATCTGTCAGAAAAAATATACAATGCCCTATTCTACTCTCTTTTGGAGTATATACACAAACTTTATATTCTCTCTTATGTAAAATACCGAAATTCTAAATTTACGTGAATGGAAAAAAATCTAAATATTATCTAGCCACCCCAATGTTAAAAGCAAAATTTCTCTGAATATCATCTGTCAAAAAATATATACAATGCCCTTTTTGACTCTGTTTTGTACTATATACACCAACTAAATATGCTCTCTCATGTAAAATAGAGAGATTCTAATTTTACCCGAATCAAAAAAATCTAAATATTATCTAGGCACCTTAATGTTAAAAACAAAATTTCTCTAAATATAATCTGTCAGAAAAAATATACAATGCCATATTGTACTCTGTTTTGTAGTATATACACCAACTCAGTATGCTCTCTGTTGTAAAGTACTGAAATTCTGAATTTATCTAAAGAGAAAAGAATCTAAATATTAGCTAGGAACCCCAATGTTAAAAACAAAATTGCTCTGAATATAATCTGTCAGAAAAAATATACAATGCCCTATTCTACTCTGTTTTGGAGTATATACACCAACTTTATATGCTCTCTCATGTAAAATACAGATATTCTAATTTTACGTGAATCGAAAAAAATCTAAATAGTATCTAGGCACCACAATGTTAAAAGCAAAATTGCTTTGAATACAATCTGCCAGAGAAAATATACAATGCCCTATTCTACTCTGTTTTGGAGTATATATACCAACTTTATATGCTCTCTCATGTAAAATACAGAAATTCTAATTTTACGTGAATCGAAAAAAATCTAAATAGTATCTAGGCACCACAATGTTAAAAGCAAAATTGCTTTGAATATAATCTGTCAGAGAAAATATACAATGCCTTTTCTACTGTGTTTTGTAGTATATACACCAACTCAATATGCTCTCTCATGTAAAATACAGAAATTCTAATTTTACCCGATTTGAAAAATCCTTAAAATTATCTAGGCACCCCATGTTAAAAACAAAATTTCTCTGAATATAATCTGTCATAATAAATATGCAATGCCCTATTCTACTCTGTTTTGGAGTATATACACAAACTCAGTATGCTATCTAATATAAAATACCGAAATCCTAATTTTACGTGAATCGAAAAAAATATAAATATTATCGAGGCGCCCTCAAGTTAAAAGAAAAAGGCTCTGAATATAGTCTGTTAGAAAAAATAAACGATGCCTTATTGTACTCTGTTTTGGAGTATATACACCAACTCAGTAGGCTCTCTCATGTAAAAAACAGAAATTCAAATTTGACGTGAATCAAAAAAATTCTAAATATTATCTAGGCACCCCAATGTTAAAAACAAAATTGTTCTGAATATAATCTGTCAGAAAAAATATAAAATGCTTTATTCTACTTTGTTTTGGAATATATACATTAACTCCATATGCTCTCTCATGGAAAATACAGAAATTGTATATTTACATGAATCCAAAAAAATCTAAATATCATCTAGACACCCCAATGTTAAAAACACTATTGCTCTGAATATATTCTTTTAGAGAAAATATACAATGACCTATGCTACACTGTTTTGGAGTATATACACCAACACAGTATGCTCTCCCATGTAAAATACAGAAATTCTGTATTTAAGCGAATCGAAAAACATCTAAATATTATCTGGGCACCCCAATGTTAGAAGCCAAATTTTTATGAATATAATCTGTCAGAAAAAATATACAATGACCTTTTCTACTCTGTTTTGTAGTATATACACCAACTCAGTATTTTCTTTCATGTAAAGTACCGAAATTGTAATTCTACATGAATCGAAATAAACCTAAATATTATCTAGGCACCCCAATGTTAAAAACAAAATTGCTCTGATTATAATCTGTCAGATAAAATATACAATGCCGTTTTATACTCTGTTTTGGAGTATATACAACAACTGAGAATGCTCCCTCATGTAAAATAACGAAATTCTAATTTTACGTGAATCGAAAATAATCTAAATAATCTATAGGCACCTAAAATTTAAAAGAAAAAGGCTCTGAATATAGTCTGTTAGAAAAAATATACAATGCCTTATTCGACTCTGTTTTGGAGTATATTCACCAACTCAGTATACTCTCTCATGTAAAATACCGAAATTTTAATTCTACATGAATCGAAAAAAATCTAAATATTATCTAGTCACCCCAATGTTAAAAGCAAAATTGCTCTGAATATAATCTGTCGGAAAAATATACAAGGCCCTTTTCTACTATTTTTTGGAGTATATACACCAACTCCATATGCTCTCTCATGTAAAATACAGAAATTCAATATCTAAGCGAATCGAAAAATATCTAAATATTATCTAGGCAACCCAATGTTAAAAAAAAATTGCTCTGAATATAATTTGTCAGAAAAAATATACATTGCTATTTTTTACTGTTTTGTAGTATATACACAGATTCAATACTGTGTCTAATGTAAAATACCGAAATACTAATTTGACGCGAATCGAAGAACATCTAAATATTATCGAGGCACCCCAATATTAAAAGCAAATTTTCTCTGAATATAATCTGTCAGAAAAAATATACAATGCCCTATTCTACTGTGTTTTGGAGTATGTAAACCAACTAGATATCCTCTCTCACATAAAATACCGAAATTCAAATTTTATGCGAATCAAAATAAATCTAAATAATATCTAGGTATCCCAAATTTAAAAGAAAATGGCTCTAAAAATAGTCTCTTAGAAAAAATATACAATGCCATATTCTACTGTGTTTTGGAGTATATACACCAACTAAGTTTGCTCTCTCATGTAAAATAACGAAATTCTAATTTTACCCGAATCAAAAAAATCTAAATATTATCTAGGCACCACAATGTTAAAAACAAAATTGCTCTGAATATAATCTGTCAGAAAAAATATACAATGTTTTATTCTACTCTGTTTTGGATTATATACACCAACTCAGTCTACTCTCTCATGTAAAATACCGAAATTCTAATTTTACATGAATAAAAAAAATTTAAATATTATCTAGGCACCCCAATGTTAAAAGCAAAATTGCTCTGAATATAATCTGTTAGAAAAAATATACAATGCCCTTTTCTACTCTGTTTGGAGTATATACACCAACTCAATATACTCTCTCATGTAAAATACCGAAATTCTAATTTTTCACGAATCGAAAAAAATCTAAACAATATCTAGGCGCCCCAAAATTAAAAGAAAATGGCTCTGAATAAAGTCAGTTAGAAAAAATATGTAATGCCTTATTCGACTATGTTTTGGAGTATATACACCCACTCAGTATGCTCCCTCATGTTAAAACCGAAATTCTAATTTTATGTGAATCAAACAAATCTAAATATTATCTGGGCACCCCAATGTTAAAAGCAAAATTGCTCTGAATATAATCTGCCCGAAAAAATATACAATGACCTTTTCTACTCTGTTTTGGAGTATATACAAAAATCAATATGCTCTCTCATGTAAAATACAGAAATTATATATTTAAGCAAATCGAAAAAGATCTAAATATTATCTAGGCAACCCAATGTTAAAGCAAAATTGCTCTGAATATAATCTGTCAGAAAAATTACACAATGCTTTTTTCTACTCTGTTTTGTAGTAAATACACCAATTCAATATGCTCTCTCTTGTAAAATACAGAAATTCTAAATTTACGTGAACCAAAAAAAATTAATATTATCTAGGCACCCCAATGTTTAAAGCAAAATGGCTCTGAATATAATATGTCAGTAAAAATATACAATGTTCATTTATACTCTGTTTTCGAAAATATACACTAACTCCATTTGCTCTCTCATGTAAAATATTGAAATTCTTATTTTACGCGAATTGAAAAAAACCTAAATAATATCTAGGCGCCCCAAAGTTAAAAGAAAATGGCTCTGAATATAGTCCATTAGAAAAAATATACAATGCCTTATTCTACTCTGTTTTGGAGTATATACACCAATTCAATATACTCTCTCATGTAAAATACAGAAATTCTAATTTTACCCGAATCGAAAAAATCTAAATATTATCTAGGCACCCCAATGTTAAAAACAAAATTGCTCTGAATATGATCAGTCAGATAAAATATACAATGCCCTATTCTACTTTGTTTTGGAGTATATACACCAACTCCGTATACTCTCTCATGTAAAATAGAGAACTTCTATATTTAAGCGAATCGAAATAATCTAAATATTATCTAGGTGCCCCAAAGTTAAAAGAAAATGGCTCTGAATATAGTCCATTAGAAGAAATATACAATGCTTTATTCTACTCTGTTTTGGAGTATATACACCAACTCAGTATGCTCTCTCATATAAAATACCGAAATTCTAATTTTATGTGAATCGAAAAATATCTAAATATTATCTAGGCACCCCAATGTAAAAAAAGAAATTGCTCTGAATATAATCTGTCAGAAAAAATATACAATGCCCTATTCTACTCTGTTTTGTAGTATATACACCAACTCCATATGCTCTCTCATGTAAAATACAGAAATTCTATATTTAAGCAAATCGAAAGAAATCTAAATATTATCTAGGCATTCCAATGTTAAAAGCAAAATTGCTCTGAATATAATATGTCAGAAAAAATATACAATACCCGATTGTACTCTTTATTCGAATATATACACAAACGCCATATGCTCTCTCATGTAAAATAAAAAAATTCAATATTTAAGTTAATCGAAAAAAATCTAAATATTATCTAGGCACCCCAATGTTAAAGCAAATTTGTTCTGAATATAATCTGTCAGAAAAAATATACAATGCCCTTTTCTACTCTTTTACTGAGTATATACACCAACTCAATATGCTCTCTCATGTAAAATACCGAAATTCTAATTTTACGCGAATCGAGAGAAATCTAAATATTATCTAGGCACCCGAATGTTTGAAGCAAAATTACTCTGAATATAATCTGTCAGAAAATATATACACTGTTCTATTCTACTCTGTTTTGGAGTATATACACCAACTCAGTATGGTTTCTCATGTAAAATACCGAAATTCTAATTATACGTCAATCTAAATAAATCTAAATATTATCTAGGCACCCGAATGTTAAAAGCAAAATTGCTCTGAATATAATCTGTCAGAAAAAATATACAATGCCCTTTTCTACTCTGTTTTAAAGTATATACACAAACTCAATATGCTCTCTCATGTAAAATACCGAAATTATAATTTTACGTGAATCGATAAAAATTGAAATAATATCTAGGCACCTCAAAGTTAAAAGACAATGGCTCATAATATAGTCTGTTAAAAAAAGTTTACAATGCCTTATTCTACTCTGTTTTGGAGTATATAAACCAACTCAGTATGTTCTCTCATGTAAAATACCGAAATTCTAATTTTACGTGAATCGAAAAAAATCTAAATATAATCTAGGAACCCCAATGTTAAAAACAAACTTGCTCTGAATATAATTTGTCAGAAAAAATATACAATGCCCTATTCTACTCTGTTTTGGATTATATACACCAACTCAGAATGCTCTCTCATGTAAAATACAGAAATTATAATTTTACCGGTATCAAAAAAATCTAAATATTATCTAGGCACCTGAATGTTAAAAGCAAAATTGCTCTGAATATAATCTGCCAGAGAAAATACACAATGCCCTATTCTACTCTGTTTTGGAGTATATACATCAACACACTATGCTCTCTCATGTAAAGTACTGAAATTCTAATTTTACACAAATCGATAAAAATCTAAAGATTATCTAGGCGCCCCAAGTTACAAGAAAATGGCTCTGAATATAGTCGGTTAGAAAAACTATACAATGCCTATTCCTACTTTGTTTTGGAGTATATACACCAACTCACTATGCTCTCTCATGTAAAATACAAAAATTATAATTTTACCCGTATCGAAAAAATCTAAATATTATCTAGGCACCCGAATGTTAAAAGCAAAATAAATCTGAATATAATCTGCCAGAGAAAATACACAATACCCTATTCTACTCTGTTTTGGAGTATATACACCAACTCACTATGCTCTCTCATATAAAATACTGAAATTCTAATTTTACACGAATTGAATAAATCTAAATATTATCTAGGCACCCCAATGTTAAAAACAAAAATGCTCTGAATATATTCTGTCAGAAAAAATATACAATGCCCTATTCTACTCTGTTTTACAATATACACCAACTCAGTATGCTCTCTCATGTAAAATACCGAAATTTTAATTTTACCTGAATCGGAATAATTCTAAATATAATCTAGGCACCCCAATGTTAAAAACAAAATTGCTCTAAATATAATGTGTCAGAAAAAATATACAATGACCTATTATACTCTGTTTTCAAGTATATACACCAACTCAATATGCTCTCTCATGTAAAATACCGAAATTCTAATTTTACATGAATTGGTAAAAATTCTTAATAATATCTAGGCACCCCAAAGTTAAAAGAAAATGACTCTGAATATAGTCTGTTATAAAAAATACACAATGCCTTATTCTACTCTGTTTTCGAGTATATACACCAACTCAGTATGCTCTCTCATGTAAAATACCGAAATTTTAATTTTACGTGAACCGAAAAAAATCTAAATATTATCTAGGCACCCCAATGTTTAAAACAAATTGCTCTGAATATAATCTGTCAGAAAAAATATACAATGCACTATTGTACTATGTTTTGGAGTATATACACCAAATCAGTATGCTCTCTCATGTAAATTTCAGAAATTCTAATTGTACGTGAAAAGAAAAAAATCTAAATATTATCTAGGCACGCCAATGTTAGAAGAAAAATTTCTCTGAATATAGTCTGTCAGAAAAAATATACAATGCCCTATTCTACTCTGTTTTGGAGTATATACACCAACTCAATATACTCTCTCATGTAAAATACAGAAATTAAAATTTTATGCGAATAGTTAAAAACCTAAATAATATCTAGGCGCCCGAAATGTAAAATAAAATGGCTCTGAATATAGTCTGTTAGAAAAAATATACAATGACTTATTCTATTTCGTTTTGGTGTATATACACCAACTCAGTATGCTCTCTCATGTAAAATAAAGAAATTCTAATTTTACCCGAATCAAAAAAATCTAAATATTATCTAGGCACCCCAGTGTTAAAAACAAAATTTCTCTGAATATATTCTGTCAGAAATAATATACAATGCCCTATTCTATTCTGTTTTGGAGTCTATACACCAAATTCATATGCTCTCTAATTTAAAATACCGAAATTCTAATTTTACGCGAATCGATAAAAATCTAAATAATATCTAGGCGTTCGAAAGCTAAACGAAAATGTCTCTGAGTATATTATGTTAGAAAAAATATACAATGCTTTTTTCTACTCTGTTTTGTAGTATATACACCAACTCCCTATGCTCTCTCATTTAAAATGCCGAAATTCTAATTTTACGCCAATCGATAAAAATCTAAATAATATCTAGGTGCCTCAAAGTTAAAAGAAAATGTCTCTGAATATAGTCTGTTAGAAAATATATATAATGCCTTTTTCTACTCTGTTTTGCAGGAAATACATTAACTCAGTATGCTCTCTCATTTAAAATACCGAAATTTAATTTTACGTGAAATGAAAAATATCTAAATATTATCTAGGCACCCGAATGTTAAAAGCAAAATTTCTCTGAATATAATCTGTCAGAAAAAATATATAATGCCCTATTCTACTTTGTTTTGGAGTATATACACGAACTGCATATGCTCTCACATGTAAAATACAGAAATTATATATTTAAGCGAATTGAAAGAAATCTAAATATTATCTAAGCACGCCAATGTTAAAAGCAAAATTTCTCTGAATATAATCTGTCAGTAGAAATATACAATGCTCTTTTCTCCTCTGTTTTGCAGTATATACACCAACTCAATATGCTATCTCATGTAAAATACCGAAATTCTAATTTTATGCGAATTGAAGAAATCTAAATAATATCAAGGCACCCAAAGTTAAAAGAAAATGCCTCTAAATATAATCTGCTAGAAAAAATATACAATACCTTATTCTACTCTGTTTTGGAGTATATACACCAACTCAGTATGCTCTCTCATGTAAAATAAAGAAATTATAATTTTACCCGAATCGAAAAAATCTAAATATTATCTATGAACCCGAATGTTAAAAGCAAATTTTCTCTGAATATAATCTGTCAGAAAAAATATACAATGCCCTATTCTACTCTGTTTTGGAGTATATACACCAACTCCATATTCTCTCTCATGTAAAATACAGAAATTCTGTATTTAAGCAAATCGAAAAAAATCTATATATTATCTAGGCACCACAATGTTAATAGCATAATTGCTCTGAATATAATCTATCAGAGAAAATATACAATGCCCTCTTCTACTCTTTTGTAGTATATACACCAACTCAATATGCTCTCTCATATAAAATACAGTAATTCTAATTTTTCCAGAATCGAAAATATCTAAATATTATCTAGGCACACCAATGTTAAAAACTAAATTGTTCTGAATATAATCTGTCAGAAAAAACATACAATGAACTATTCTACTCTGTTTGGGAGTATATACACCAACTCAGTTTGCTCTCATGTAAAATACTCAAATTCTAATTTTACGTGAATTGAAAAAAATCTAAATATTATCTAGGCACCCCAATGTTAAAAACAAAATTGCACTTAATATAATCTGTCAGAATAAATATACAATGCCCTTTTCTACTTTTTTTTGGAGTATATACACCAACTCAATATGCTCTCATGTAAAATACCGAAATTCTAATTTTACGCAAATCAAAAAAATCTAAATACTATCTAGGCGCCCCAAAGTTAAAAGAAAATGTCTCTGAATATAGTCTGTTAGAAAAAATATACAATGTCTTATTCTACTCTGTTTTGGAGTATATACACCAACTCAGTATGCTCTCTCATGTAAAATACCAAAATTCTAATATTACGTGAATTGAAAAAAATCTAAATATTATCTAGGCACCCCAATGTTAAAAGCAAAATTGCTCTGAATGTAATCTGTCAGAAATAATATACAATGAACTGTTCTACTCTGTTTTGGAGTATATACACCAACTCAATATGCTCTCTCATGTAAAATACAGAAATTCTAATCTTACGCGAATCCAAAAAAATCTTAAAAATACGTAGTTGCCCCAAAGTTAAAAGAAAATGGCTCTGAATATAGTCTGTTAGAGAAAATAAACAATTCCTTATTCTACTCTGTTTTGGAGTATATACACCAACTCAGTATGCTCTCTCAACTAAAATACCGATATTATAATTTAACGTGAATCCAGAAAAATCTAAATATTATTTAGGCACCCGATTGTTGATAGCAAAATTGCTCTGAATATAAACTGTCAGAAAAAATTTACAATGCCCTTTTCAACTTTGTTTTGTAGTATATACACCAACTCAATCTGCTCTCTCATGTAAAATACCGAAATTCTAATTTTACACGAATCGAAAAAAATCTAAATAATATCTAGGCACCCCAAAGTTAAAAGAAAATGGCTCTGAGGCGGGAGGACTTAAGATGGCGCTGTGAGAACAACCCAGGTTTGGAGCTCGCGTTGAATCCGCAAACGGTGAGTTCGAGCTGCATTTCCAGACTGATCGTTGTTGCCCACAGTACGGGGAAACTCCCAAGTATAAAAAAGACACGGGACGCCAGGCAGTACGTCTGCCTGGCGAACCTGGCAGCCGGGGCGGCGGCGGCCAGCCCTACCTAGCAATCCCCATGGGGCGCGCTTGTCCGGTGCCCTGTTGAACCGGCAACCTGAGACTTGAGAGGGCTGGACTTGAGACTGGACGAGACTTGGACAGTAGGCCAGCCCAGGGGATTGCAGGATCATATCGTTTGGGATATGCAGTGGGACGAACAAAACCGCGATTTCAAACTATTCCGAGCAGACAGTCCGAGACGCTCTGTGGGGGAGGGGCGTCCACCACTACGGAGGCAACCCACCTCAACTGAGATACACGCCCACTGCTGACGCAGCCAGCTGTTGCCGAGGCAACCCGTCCCTACTGAGATACACGCCCACTGCTGACGCAGCCTGCCGTTGCCGAGGCAACACGCTACAACGAAAAGACTCCTCCACAGGGCGTGGCGGAGAACACAGTAGAGCCTGCAGGAACAGGGTGAATCACACAACAGCAGGGCGGAGCCTCGGCAGCCAAACAGTGGCTAGTCTGCCTTCTAGCTGGGCAGGACACCTCATTGAACATCCAAAAGTAAAGCCCAAACCCCTCAACACAGAGCATTTGAGAAAAAAAGGGTTTTTTAATGAGCTCTGTTGCAGCAGAATCAAACATAGCAGCCTAACAGCCCTGAATGAACAACAGAGCTCACAGCTCAGCAATTAAGCCCATATAAAGTACAAACTGTCTCCTCAAGCAGTTACCTGACCCCTCTATATCCAAAAGACTGACATTAGGCAGGCATCATCCTGGGACAAAGATAGCAGAAAAAGAAACTGGTAGCATCCCTTGCTGTGCCACAGCTGCTAGAGGTGCACCCCAGACAAGCAGGTCTGGAGCAGACCTCAGCAGTCATACAGCGAAGGGGCTAGACTGGTAGAAGGGAAACCAAGCAACAGAAATACTTCATCATCAACATTCTGGGTGTCCACTCAGAGACCCAATCGAAAAGTCAGCAACTACGCAGACGACCAGCGGACAAATCCACAAAGATGGGAAGAAACCAGCGCAAAAAGGAGGAAAACACCCGAAACCAGAACACCTAGCCTCCTAGAAAGGACCAAAACTCCTCACCAGCAAGGCAACAAAGCTGGATGGAGAATGAATGTGACGAAATGATGGAATTAGACTTCAGAAGATGGATAATGAGAAACTTTTGTGAGCTAAAAAATTATGTATTAAATCAATGCAAAGAAACTAAGAACCTTGAAAAAAGATTCGAGGAAATGATAAGAATGGATAACTTAGAGAGGAATATGAATGAATTAAAGGAGCTGAAAAACACCATACGAGAACTTCGCGAATCAAACACAAGTTTCAATAGCCGAATTGACCAAGCAGAAGAAAGGATATCTGAAGTCGAAGACCAACTCAATGAAATAAAACGAGAAACCAAGATTAGAGAAAAAAGCGCAAAAAGGAATGAACAAAGTCTCCAAGAAATGTGGGACTATGTGAAAAGACCTAACCTACGTTTGATAGGTGTACCAGAAGGGCACGAAGAGAATGAATCCAAGCTGGAAAATACTCTTCAGGACATCATCCAGGAAAATTTCCCCCACCTAGCAAGACAGGCCAACACTCAATTGCAGGAAATACAGAGAACACCACAAAGATATTCCGCAAGAAGAGCAACCCCAAGGCACATAATCGTCAGATTCAACAGGGTTGAAATAAAGGAGAGAATACTAAGGGCAGCCAGAGAGAAAGGTCGGGTCACCCACAAAGGGAAGCCCATCAGACTCACAGCAGATCTCTCGGCAGAAACACTACAAGCCAGAAGACAGTGGGGGCCAATATTCAACATTCTTAAAGAAAAGAACTTTCAACCCAGAATTTCATATCCAGCCAAACTGAGCTTCAGAAGTGAAGGAAAAATAAAATCCTTTGCGAACAAGCAAGTACTCAGAGATTTTGTCACCACCAGGCCTGCTTTACAAGAGCTCCTAAAAGAGGCACTACACATAGAAAGGATCAACCAGTACCAGCCATTCAAAAATCACACTGAATGCTAAAGAGCTTCAACATAATGAAGAATCTACAACAACTAACAGGCAAAACGGCCACTTAGCATCAAAATGGCAGTATCAAATTCACACATAACAATCTTAACCCTAAATGTAAATGGACTAAATGCACCAATCAAAAGACACAGACTGGCAAATTGGATAAAAATCCAAAACCCATCAGTGTGCTGTATCCAGAAAACCCATCTCACATGCAAGGATACACAAAGGCTCAAAATAAAGGGATGGAGGAAGATTTACCAAGCTAATGGAAAGCAAAAAAAAGCAGGAGCTGCAATTCTCATCTCTGATAAAATAGACTTTAAAGCAACAAAGATCAAAAGAGACAAAGAAGGCCATTACATAATGGTAAAAGGATCAATACAACAAGAAGAGCTAACAATCCTAAACGTATATGGACCCAATACAGGAGCACCCAGATACATAAGGCAAGTTCTTAATGACTTACAAAAGGACTTAGACTCCCACACAATAATAGTGGGAGACTTTAACACTCCACTGTCAATACTAGACAGATCAACCAGACAGAAAATCAACAAGGATATCCAGGGCTTGAACTCAGATCTGGAGCAAGCAAACCTGATAGACATTTACAGAACTCTCCACCCCAAATCCACAGAATACACATTCTTCTCAGCACCACATCACACCTACTCTAAAATTGACCACATAATTGGAAGTAAAGCACTGCTCAACAAATGCAAAACAACTGAAATCATAACAAACAGCCTCTCAGACCATAGTGCAATCAAGTTAGAACTCAGAATTCAGAAACCGACCCAGAACCGCACAGCTTCATGGAAACTGAACAACTGGCTCTTGAATGTTGACTGGGTAAACAACGAAATGAAGGCAGAAATAAAGAAGTTCTTTGAAACCAATGAGAACGAAGACACAACGTGCCAGAACCTCTGGGACACATTTAAAGCAGTCTCTCTCATGTAAAATACAGAAATTCTAATTCTACCCAAATTGACAAAATCTAAATATCATCGAGGCACCCCAATGTTTAAAACAAAATTGCTCTGAATATAATCTGTCATAAAAAATATACAATGCCCTATTCTACTCTGTTTTGGAGTATATACACCAACTCCATATGCTCTCTCATGTAAAATATTGAAATTCTAATTTTACGCGAATCAAAAAAAACCTAAATAATATCTAGCCGCCCCAAAGTTTAAAGAAAATGGGTCTGAATATAGTCTGTTAAAAAAAATATACAATGCCTTATTCTACTCTGTTTTGGAGTATATACACCAACTCTGTATGCTCTCTGATGTAAAATACAGAAATCCTAATTTCACCCGAATCGAAAAAATCTAAATATTATCTAGGCATCGCAGTGTTAAAAACAAAATTGCTCTGAATATCATCTGTCAGAAAAAATATACAATGCCCTATTCTACTCTTTTTTGGAGCGTATACACCAACTCCATATGCTCTCTCATGTAAAATACAGAAATTCTATATTTAAGTGAATCGAAACAAATATAAATATTATCTAGGCACCCCAAAGTTAAAAACAAAATTGCTCCGAATATAATCTGTCAGAAAAAATATACAATGCCCTATTCTATTCTGTTTTGGTGTATATACACCAACTCAGTATTCTCTCTCATGTAAAATACAGAAATTCTAAATTTACGTGAATCTAAAAAAGTCTAAATATTATCTAGGCACCCCAAAGTTAAAAGCAAAATTTCTCTGAATATAATCTGTCAGAAAAAATATACAATGCCCTATTCTACTCTGTTTTGAAGTATATGCAGCAACTCAATAAGCGCTCTCATGTAAAATACCGAAATTCCAATTTTACGCGAATTTAAAAAAATATAAATAATATCTAGGCACCCCAAAGTTAAAAGAAAATGGCTCTGAATATAGTCTGTTAGAAAAAATATACAATCCCTTATTCTAATCTGTTTTGGAGTATATAAACCAATTCAGTATGCTCTCTTATGTAAAATACCAAAATTCTAATTTTACACGAATCGAAAAAATCTTAATATTATCTAGGCACCCCAATGTTAAAAACAAAATTCCTCGGAATATAATCTGTCACAAAAAATATTCAATCCCCTATTCTGCTCTGTTTTGGTGTATATACACCAACTCAGTATGCTCTCTCATGAAAAATACAGAAATTCTAATTTTACGTTTACCTAAAAAAATCTAAATATTATCTAGGCAGCCCAAAGGTAAAAGCAAAATTGCTCTGAATATAATCTGTCAGAAAAAATATACAATGCCCTATTCTACTCTGTTTTGGAGTACATACACCAACTCCATATGCTCTCTCATGAAAAATACAGAAATTCTATATTTAAGCGATTAAAAGAAAATATAAGTATTATCTAGGCACCCCAATGTTAAAAACAAAATTGCTCTGAATATAATCTTTCACAAAAAATATTCAATCCCCTATTGTACTTTGTTTTGGTGTATATACACCAACTCAGTATGCTCTCCCATGTAAAATAGAGAAATTCTAATTCTGCTTGAATCTAAAAAAATCTAAATATTATCTAGGCACACCAAAGTTAAAAGCAAAATTGCTCTGAATATAATCTGTCAGAAAAAATATACAATGCCCTATTCTACTCTGTTTTGGAGTATATACACCAACTCCATATGCTCTCTCATGTAAAATACAGGAATTCTATATTTAAGCGAATTGAAAACAATTTAAATATTATATAAGCACCCCAATGTTAAAAACAAAATTGCTCTGAATATAGTCTGTGAGAAAAAATATACAATGACCTATTCTACTCTGTTTTGGAGTATATACACCAACTCCATATGCTCTCTCATGTAAAATACAGAAATTCAAATTCTACGCGAATCGAAAAGATACAAATATAGTCTTGGCATTCCAATGTTAAAAACAAAATTTCTCTGAATATAATCTGTCAGAAAAAATATACAATGCCCTTTTCTACTCTGTTTTTTAGTATATACAGCAACTCAATATGGTCTCTCATGTAAAATACAGGAATTCGAATTGTATCTGAATCGAAAAAATCTAAATATTATGTAGGCATGCCAATGTTAAAGAAAAATTGCTCTGAATATAATCTGACAGAAAAAATATGCAATGCCCTATTCTACTGTGTTTTAAAGTATATACACCAAGTCAGTATGCTCTCTCATGTAAATTACCGATATTCTAATTTTACCCGAATCAAAAAATCAAAATATTAAGTAGGCACCCCATTGTTAAAAACAAAATTGCTCTGAATATAATCTGTCAGAAAAAATATACAATGCACTATTCTACTCTTTTTTGGAGTATATACAGAAACTCTATATGCTCTCTCATGTAAAATACAGAAATTCTAATTTTACACAAATTGAAATAAAACTAAATAATATCTAGGCGCCCCAACGTTCAACAAAAATGGCTCTGAATATAGTCTGTTAGAAAAAATATACAATGCCTTATTCGACTTTGTTTTGGAGTATATACACCAACTCCATATGCTCTCTCACGTAAAATACAAAAATTCTAATTCTACCAGAATCGAATAAATATAAATAGTGTCTAGGCACCCCAATGTTAAAAGCAAAATTGCCCTGAATATAATATTTCAGAGAAAATATACAATGCCCTATTCTACTCTGTTTTGTAGTTTATACACCAACTCAATATGCTCTCTCATGTAAAATACAGAAATTCTAATTTTACCCGAATCGAAAAAATCTAAATATTATTTAGGCAACCCAATGTTAAAAACAAAATTGCTCTGAATATAATCAGTCATAAAAAATATACAATGCACTATTCTACTCTGTTTTAAAGTATATAAACCAGCTACGTATGCTCTATCATGTAAAATACAGAAATTCTATATTTAAGCGAATTGAAAACAATTAAAATATTATCTCGGCACGCCAATGTTAAAAAAAAAATTACTCTGAATATAATCTGTCAGAAAAAATATAGAATGCCCTATTCTACTCTTTTTTGGAGTATATACACCGACTCCATATGCTCTCTCATCTAAAATACAGAAATTCTATATTTAAGTGAATCGAAAAATATCTAAATATTACCTAGGCACCCCCAAAGTTAAAAGCAAAATTGCTCTGAATATAATATGACAGAAAAAATATACAATGCCCTATTCTACTCTGTTTTGGAGTATATACACCAACTCCATATGCTCTCTCATGTAAAATACAGAAATTCTTTATTTATGCAAATCGAAAAAAATGTAAATATTATCTAGGCACCCCAATGTTAACAGCAAACTTGCTCTGAATATAATCTGTCAGAAAAAATATACAATGCCCTATTCTACTCTCTTTTGTAGTATATACACCAACTCAATATGCTCTCTCATGTAAAATTCAGAAATTCTAATTCTACCCAAATTGAAAAAATCTAAATATTATCTAGGCACCCCAATGTTTAAAACAAAATTGTTCTGAATATAATCGGTCAGAAAAAACACACAATGCCCTATTCTACTCTGTTTTGTAGTATATACACCAACTCCATATGCTCTCTCATGTAAAATATTGAAATTCTAATTTTACGCAAATCGAAAAAAATCTAAATAATATCTAGCCTCCCCAAAGTTAGAAGAAAATGGGTCTGAATATAGTCTGTTAGAAAAAATATACAATGCCTTATTCTACTCTTTTTTGGAGTATATACACCAACTCAGTATGCTCACTCATGTATAATACAGAAATTCAAATTTTACTTGAATCGAAAAAATCTAAATATTATCTAGGCACCCCAATGTTAAAAGCAAAATTGCTAAGAATATAGTCTGTCATAAAAAATATACAATGCCCTTTTCTACTTTGTTTTGTAGTATATACACCAACTCAATATTCTCTCTCATGTAAAATACAGAAATTCTATATTTACCCGATCCGAAAAAATCTAAAGATTATCTAGGCACCACAATGTTAAAAGCAAAATTGCTCTGGATATAATCTGTCAGAAAAAATATACAATGCCCTCTTCTATTCTGTTTTGTAGTATAAACACCAACTCAATATGCTCTGTCATGTAAAATACAGAAATTCTAATTCTACCCGAATCGAAAAAAATCTAAATATTATCTAGGCACCCCAATGTTAAAAGCAAAATTGCTCTGAATATAATCTGTCAGACAAAATATACAATGCCCTTTTCTACTCTGTTTTGAGTATATACACCAACTCAATATGCTCTCTCATATAAAATACTGAAATTCTAATTTTAGGTGAATCAAAAAAAATCTAAATAATATCTAGGCGCCCCAAACTTAAAAGAAAATGGCTCTGAATATAGTCTGTTAGAAAAAATATACAATGGCTTATTCTACTCTTTTTTAGAGTATATAGACCAACTCAGTATGCTCTCTCATGTACATCACAGAAATTCTAATTTTACGGGAATGAAAAAAAATTTAAATATTATCTAGGCACCCCAATGTTAAAAACAAAATTGCCCTGAATATAATCTGTCAGAAAATATATACAATGCCATATTCTACACTCTTTTAAAGTATACACACCAACTCCATATGCTCTTTCATGTAAAATACAGAAATTCTATATTTAAGCGAATCGAAAAATATCTAAATATTATCTAGGCAGCTTAATGTTAAAAGCAAAATTTCTCTGAATATAATCTGTCAAAAAAAATACACAATGCCATTTTCTACTCTGTTTTTTAGTATATACACCAACTCAATATGCTCTGACATGTAAAATACAGAAATTCTAATTTTATAAGTATCGAAAAAATCTAAATATTATGTAGGCACGTCTATGTTAAAAACAAAATTGCTTTGAATATAATATTTCAGAAAAAATATACAATGCCCTATTCTACTCTGTTTTGGAGTATGTACACCAACTCCGTATGGTCTCTCATGTAAAATACCGAAATTCCAATTTTACCCGAATCGAAAAAATCAAAATATTATTTAGGCAACACGATGTTACAAACAAAATTGCTCTGAATATAATCTGTCACAAAAAATATTCAATTTCCTATTCTACTCTGTGTCGGAGTATATACACCAACTCAATATGCTCTATAATGTAAAATACAGAAATTCTAATTTTACTGGAATAGAAAAAATCTAAATATTATCTAGGCACCTCAGTGTTAATAAAACTGCTCTGAATATAATCTGTCAGAAAAAATATACAATGCCCTATTCTACTCTGTTTTGGAGTATATACAACAACTCCACATTATCTCTCATGTAAAATACAGAAATTCTATATTTAAGCGAATCGAAAAAAATCAAAATATTATCTAGGCACCCCAAAGATAAAAACAAAATCGCTCTGAATATAATCTATCAGAAAATATATACAATGCCCTATTCTACTCGGTTTTGGTGTGAATACACCAAGTCAGTATGCTCTCTCATGTAAAATACAGAAATTCTATATTTAAGCAAATCAAAAAAAATCTAAATATTATCTAGGCACCCCCATGTTAAAAGCAAAATTGCTCAGAATATAATCTGTCAGATAAAATATACAATGCCCTTTACTACTCTGTTTTGTAGTATATACACCAACTCAATATGCTCTCATGTAAAATACAGAAATTCTAAATTTACATGATCCGAAAAAATCTAAATATTATCTAGGCACTCCAATGTTAAAAGCAAAATTGCTCTGAATATAATCTGTCAGATAAAATATACAATGCCCTTTTCTACTCTGTTTTGTAGTATATACACCAACTCAATATGCTCTCTCTTGTAACATACCAAAATTCTAATTTTCCGCGAATTGAAAAAAATCTAAATAATATCTAGACTCCACAAAGTTAAAAGAAAATGGCTCTGAATATAGTCTTTCAGAAAAAATATACAATGCCTTATTCTACTGAGTTTTGGAGTATATACACCAACTCAGTATGCTCTCTCATGTAAAATAGAGAAATTCTCATATTACCCGAATCGAAAAAATCTAAATATTATTTAGGCACCCCAATGTTAAAAACAAAATTGCTCTGAATAAAGTCTGTCAGAGAAAATATACAGTGACCTTTTCTACTCTGTTTTGGAGTATCTACACCAACTCTATATGCTCTCTCATGTAAAATACAGAAATTCAGTATTTAAGACAAACGAAAAAAATCTAAATATTATCTAGACAATCCGATGTTAAAAGCAAAATTGCTCTGAATATAATTTGTGAGAAAAAGTATACAATGCCCTTTTCTACTCTGTTTTGTAGTATATACACGAACTCAAATGCTCTCTCATGTAAAATACAGAAATTCTAATTTTACCCGAATCGGAAAAATCTAAATATTACCTAGGCACCCCATTGTTAAAAACAAAATTGCTCTGAATATAATCTGTCAGAAAAAATATACAATGCCATATTCTACTTTGTTTTGGAGTATATACACCAACTCAGTATGCTCTCTCATGTAAAATACAGAAATTCTATATTTAAGCGAATCGAAAATAATCTAAATATTATCTAGGCACTTCAATGTTTAAAACAAAATTGCTCTGAATATAATCTGTCAGAAAAAATATACAATGCTTTATTCTACTCTTTATTGGAGTATATACACTAACTCAATATGCTCTCTCATGTAAAATACAGAAATTCTAATTTTACGTGAGTCAAAAAAATGAAAATGGTATCTAGGCACACCAATGTTATAAGCAAAATTGCTCTGAATATAATCTGTCAGAAAAAATATACAATGCCCTTTTCTACTTTGTTTTGTAGTATATATCCCAACTCAATATGCTCTCTCATGAAAAATACAGATATTCTAATTTTACGCGAATCGAATAAAACCTAAATAATATCTAGGCATCGCAAAGTTAAAGGAAAATGGCACTGAATATAGTCTGTTAGAAAAAATTTACAATGCCTTATTCTACTCTGTTTTACAGTTTATAAACCAACTCAGTATGCTCGCTCATGTAAAATACCAAAATTCTAATTTTACGTGAATCGAAAAAAATCTAAATATTATCTAGGCACCCAAATGTTAAAAGCAAAATTTCTGAGAATATAATCTGTCAGAAAAGATATACAATGCTTTTTTCTACTCTGTTTTGGAGTATATACACCAACTCAATATGCTCTCTCATGTAAACTTGCGAAATTCTAATTTTACGCGATTCGAAAAAAATCTAAATAATATCTAGGCGTTCCCAATTTAAAAGAAAATGGCTCTCAATATAGTCTGTTAGAAAAAATATACAATGCCTTATTCTACTTTGTTTTGGATTATATACACCAACTCAGTATGGTCTCTCATGTCAAACAGCAAAATTCTAAATTTACGTGAAACGAAAAAAATCTAAATATTATCTAGGCTCCCCAATGTTAAAAGCAAAACTGCTCTGAATATAATCTGTCAGAATAAATATACAATGCCCTTTTCTACTCTCTTGGAGTATATACACCAACTCAATATGCTCTCTTATGTAAAATACCGAAATTCTAATTTTACATGTATCGAGAAAAATCTAAATATTATCTAGGCACCCCAAAGTTAAAAGTACAATTGCTCTGAATATAATGTGTCATAAAAAATATACTATGCCCTTTTTTACTCTGTTTTGCAGTATGTACACCAACTAAATATGCTCTCATGTAAAATAACGAAATTCTAATTTTACACAAATCGAAAAGAATCTAAATAATATCTAGGCGCCCCACAGTTAAAATAAATGGCTCTTAATATAGTCTGTTAGATAAAATATACAATACCTTATTCTACTCTGTTTTGGAGTATATACATCAACTCCGTATGCTCTCTCATGTAAAATACAGAAATTCTAATTTTACCCGAATGGAAATAATCTAAATATGATCTAGGCAGTCCAATGTTAAAAACTAAATTGCTCTGAATATACTCTGTCAGAAAAAATATACAATGCCTTATTCTACACTGTTTTGGAGTATATACTCCAACTCAGTATGCCTTCTCATGTAAAATACCGAAATTCTAATTTTACGAGAATCGAAAAAAATCTAAATATTATGTAGGCACCCGAATGTTAAAAGCAAAATTGCTCTGAATATAATCTGTGAGAAAAAATATACAATGCCTTATTTTACTCTGTTTTTGAGTATATACACCAACTCAGTATGCTCTCTGATGTAAAATACCGAAATTCAAAATTTACGTGAATCGAAAAAAATCTAAATAATATCTAGGCGCCCCAAAGTTAAAAGAAATGGCTCTGAATATAGTCTGTTAAAAAAATATATACAATGCCTTATTCTACTTTGCTTTGGAGTATATACACCAACTCAGTATGCTCTCTCATGTAAAATACAGATTCTAATGCTACCCAAATCGAAAAAATCTAAATATACTCTAGGCACCACAATGTTAAAAACAAAATTACCCTGAATATAATCTGTCAGACAAAATATACAATGCCCTATTCTACTCTGTTTTGGAGTATATACACAAACTCAATATGCTGTCTCATGTAACATACAGAAATTTTATATTTAAGTGAATCGAAAAAAATCTAAATATAATCTAGGCATCCCTATATTAAAAGCAAAATTTCTATTACTATAATCTGTCAAAAAATATACAATGCCTTATTCTACTCTGTTTCGGAGTATATACGCCAACTCAGTATGTTCTCTCATGTAAAATACCGAAATTCAAATTTTACAGTAATCGAAAAATTTTAAGTATTATCTAGGCATCTGAATGTTAAAAGCAAAATTGCTCTGAATATAATCTGTTAGAAAAAATATACAATGCCTTATTCTCCTCTGTTTTGGAGTATATACACCAAATGAGAATGCTCTCTCATGTAAAATACAGAAACTGTATATTTAAGCGAATCGAAAAATATCTAAATATTATACAGGCACCCCAATGTTAAAAGCAAAGTTGCTCTGAATATATTCTGTCAGAAGAAATATACAGTGCGCTTTTCTAATTTGTTTTGGAGTATATACACCAAGTCAATAGGCTCCCTCATTTAAAATGCAGAAATTCAAATTTTACGCGAATCGAAAAAAATCTAAATAATATATAGGCACCCAAAGTTAAAAGAAAATGGCTCGGAATATAGTATGTTAGAGAAAATATACAATGCCTTATTCTACTCTGTTTTGGGGTATATACACCAACTCAGTATGCTCTCTCATGTAAAATACCGAAATTCTAATTTTACGCGAATCGAAAAAAATCTAAATAATATCTAGGCGCCCCAAAGTTATAAGAAAATGGCTCGGAATATTATCTGTTGGAAGAAATATACAATGCCTTATTCTCCTCTCTTTTGTAGCATATACACCAACCCAGAATGCTCTCTCATGTAAAATACCAAATTCTAATTTCACCCGAATCGGCAAAATCTAATTATTATTTAGGCACCCGAATGGTAAAAACAAAATTGGTATGAATATAAACTGTCAGAAAAAATATACAATGACCTTTTCTACTCTGTTTTAGGGTATATACACCAACTCAATATGCTCTCTCATGTGAAATACCGAAATTCTAATTTTACGTGAATCGAAAAAAATCTAAATATTATCTAGGCACCCCAAAGTTAAAAAAAAATGGCTCTGAATATAGTCTGTTAGAAAAAATATACAATGCCTTATTCTACTCTGTTTTGGAGTATATACACTAACTCAGTATGCTCTCTCATGTAAAATACAGAATTTCTATATTTAAGCGAATCAAAAAAAATCTAAATACTATCCAGGCACCCCAATGTTAAAAGCAGAATTGCTCTGAATATAATCTGTCAGAAGAAATATACAATGCCCTTTTATACTCTGTTTTGGAGTATATACACCAACTCAATATGCTCTCTCATGTAAAATACAGGAATTCTATATTAAAGCGAATCGAAAAATATCTAAATATAATCTAGGCACCCAAATGTTAAATGCAAAATTGCTCTGAATATAGTCTGTCAGAAAAAATATACAATGCCTTATTCTACTCTGTTTTGGAGTATATACACCAACTCAGTATGCTCTCTCATGTAAAATACGGAAATTCTAATTTTACGTGAATCGAAAAAAATGTAAACATTATTTAGGCACCCGAATGGTAAAAGCAAAATTGCTCTGAATATAAACTGTCAGAAAAAATATACAATGCCCTTTTCCACTCTGTTTTGGGGTATATACACCAACTCCATATGCTCTCTCATGTAAAATACAGAAATTCTATATTTAAGCAAATTGAAAATAATCTAAATATTATCTAGGCACCCCAATGTTAAAAGGAAAATTGCTCTGAATATAATCTGTCAGAGGAAATATAAAATGCCTTATTCTATTCTGTTTTGGAGTATATACACCAACTCAGTGTGCTCTCTCATGTAAATTACCGAAATTCTAATTTTACGTGAATCGAAAAAAATCTAAATATTATCTAGGCACACGAATGTTAAAAGCAAAATTGGTCTGAATATAATCTGTTCAGAAAAAATATACAATTCTTTTTTCTACTCAGTTTTGGATTATATACACTAACTCAATATGCTCTCTCACGTATAAAACTGATATTCTAATTTTATGTGAATCGAAAAAAATCTAAATAATATCTAGGCACCCCAAAGTTAAAAGGAACTGGCTCTGAATATAGTCTGTTGGAGAAAATATACAATGCCTTACTCTACTCTGTTTTGGAGTATATACACCAACTCAGTATGCTCTCTCATGTAAAACACAGAAATTCTAATTTTACCCGAATCTAATAAATGTAAATGTTTTCTAGGCACCACAATGTTAAAAACAAAATTTCTCTGAATATAATCTGTTAGAAAAAATATACAATGCCCTATTCAACATTGTTTTTGAGTATATACAGCAACTCTATATGCTCTCTCATGTAAAATACAGGAATTCTATATTAAAGCGAATCGAAAAATATCTAAATATAATCTAGGCTCCCCAATATTAAAAGCAAAATCGCTCTCAATATAATCTGTCAGAAACAATATACAATGCCTCATTCTACTCTGTTTTGGAGTATATACAACAACTCAGTATGCTCTCTCATGTAAAATAAGAAATTCTAATTTTACCCGAATTGACAAAATCTAAATATTATCTAGCAACCCCAATGTTATAAACAAAATTTCTCTGAATATAATCTGTCAGAAAAAATATACAATGCCCTATTCTACTCTGATTTGGAGTATATACCCCGACTCAAAATGCTCTCTCATGTAAAATACAGAAATTCTATATTTAAGCGAATCGAAAAAAATGTACATATAATCGAGGCACGCCAATGTTAAAAACAAAATTGCTCTGAATCTAATCTGTCAGAAAAAATATTCAATGCCTTATTCTACCCTGTTTTGGAGTATTTACACCAACACAGTATGCTCTGTCATGTAAAATACAGAAATTCTATATTTAAGCGAATCGAAAAAAATCTAAATATTATCTACGCACCCCAATGTTGAAAGCAGAATTGCTCTGAATATAATCTGTAAGAAGGAATATACAATTCCCTTTTCTACTCTGTTTTGGAGTATATACACCAACTCAAAAGGCTCTCTCATGTAAAATGCAGAAATTATAATTTTACGCGAATCCAAAAAAAACTAAATAATATCTAGGCGCCTCAAAGTTAAAAGAAAATGGCTCGGAATATAGTATGTTAGAAAAAATATACAATGCCTTATTCTACTCGGTTTTGGAGCATATACACCAACTCAGTATGCTCTCTCATGTAAAATACCGAAATTCTAATTATACGCGAATCGAAAGAAATCTAAATAATATCTAGGCGCCCCAAAGTTATAAGAAAATGGCTCGGAATATAGTCTGTTGGAAAAAATATACAATGCCTTATTCTACTCTGTTTTGGAGTATATACACCAACTCAGTATGCTCTCTCATGTAAAATACTTAAATTCTAAATTTACGTGGACCGAAAAAAATCTTAATAATATCTAGGCGCCCCAAAGTTAATAAAAAATGGCTCTGAATATAGTCTGTTAAAAAAAATATACAATGCCTTATTCTATTCTGTTTTGGAGTATATACATTAACTCAGTATGCTCTCTCATGTAAAATACCGAAATTCTAATTTTACACGAATCGAAAAAAATCTAAATTTTATATAGGCACCCCAATGTTAAAAAAAAATTGCTCTGAATATAATCTGTCAGAAAATATATTCAATGCCCTATTCTACTCTGTTTTGGGGTTTATACACCAACTCCATATGCTCTCTCATGTAAAATACAGAAATTCTAATTTTACCTGAATTGAATAAATCTACATGTTTTCTAGGCACCCCAGTATTAAAAGCAAAATTTCTATTAATATAATCTGTCAAAGAAAAATACATAATGCCTTATTCTACTCACTTTTGGAGTATATTCACCAACTCAGTATGCTCTCTCATGTAAAATACCGAAATTCTAATTTTACATGAATCGAAAAATATCTAAATATAATCTATGCACCCCAATGTTAAAAGCAAAATTGCTCTGAATATACTCTGTCAAAAAAATATACAATGCCCTTTTCTACTTTGTTTTGGATTGTATACACCAAATCAATATGCTCTCTCATGTAAAATACTGAAATTCTAATTTTACGGAAATCGAAGAAAATCTAAATAATATCTAGGTGCCCCAATGTTAAAAGAAAATGGGTCTGAATGTAGTCTGATAGCAAAAATATACAAATCCTTATTCTACTCTGTTTTGGAGTATATACACAAACACAGTATGCTCTCTCATGTAAAATACAGAAATTCTAATTTTACGCGAATGGAAAAAATCTAAATATAATCTTGGCACACCAATGGTAAAAACAAAATTTCCCTGAATATAATCTGTCAGAAAAAATATACAATGCCCTATTCTACTCTATTTTGGAGTATATACACCAACCCCATATTCTCTCTCACGTAAAATACAGAAATTCTATATTGAAGCGAATTGAAAAAAAATCTAAATATAATCTAGGCACCCCAATATTTAAGGCAAAATTGCTCTGAATATAATCTGTCAGAAAAAATATACAATGCCTTATTTTACTCTGTTATGGAGTATATACACCAACTCAGTATGGTCTCTCATGTAAAATACCGAAATTCTAAATTTACCTGAATCGAAAAGAATCTAAATATTATCTAGGCACCCCAATGTTAAAAGCAAAATTGCTCTGAATATAGTGTGTCTAAAAAAATATACAATGCCATTTTCTACTCTGTTTTGGATTGTATACATCAACTCAATATGCTCTCTCATGTAAAATACCGAAATTCTTATTTTACGGAAATCGAAAAAAATCTAAATAATATCTAGGCGCCCCAAAGTTAAAAGAAAATGGCTCTGAATATAGTCTGTTAGAAAAAATATACAATGCCTTATTCTACTCTGTTTTGGAGTATATACACCAACTCAGTATGCTCTCTCATGTAAAATACATAAATTCTAATTTTACCCGAATCGAAAATATCTAAAAATTATCTAGGCACCCCAAAGTTAAGTCAAAATTTCTCTGAATATAATCTGTCAGAAAGAATATACAATGCTTTATTCTACTCTGTTTTTGAGTATATACACCATCTCCATATGCTGTCTCATGTAAAATACAGAAATTCTATATTTGAGCGAATCGAAAAAAATCTCAACATTATCTAGGCACCCCAATGTTAAAAGCAAAATTGCTCTGAATATAATCTCTTAGAGAAAATATACAATGCCCTTTTCTACTCTGTTTTGGAGTATATACACCAACTCAATATGCTCTGTCATGTAAAATACAGAAATTCTAATTCTATCCGAATCGAAAAAAATCTAAATATTATCTAGGCACTCCAATGTTAAAAGCAAAATTGCTCTGAATATAATCTGTCAGAAAAAATATACAATGCCCTTTTCTACACTGTTTTGGAGTATATACACCAACTCAATATGCTCTCTCATATAAAATACCGAAATTCTAATTTTAGGTGAATCAAAAAAAATCTAAATAATATCTAGGCACCCCAAACTTAAAAGAAAATGGCTCTGAATATAGTCTGTTAGAAAAAATATACAATGCCTTATTCTACTCTGTTTTGGAATATATACACCAACTCAGTATGCTCTCTCACGTAAATCACAGAAATTCTAATTTTACATGAATCAAAAGAAATCTAAATATTCTCAAGGCACCCCAATGTTAAAAACAAAATTGCTCTGAATATAATCTGTCAGAAAATATATACAATGCCATATTCTACACTCTTTTAAAGTATATACAGGAACTCCATATGCTCTCTCATGTAAAATAAAGAAATTCTATATTTAAGCGAATCGAAAAAATTCTAGATATTATCTAGGCACCCCAATGTTAAAAGCAAAATTGCTATTAATATAATCTGTCAGATAAAATATACAATTCCCTTTACTTCTTTGTTTTGTAGTATATACACCAACCCAATATGCTCTCTCATGTATAATACAGAAATTCTAATTCTACCCAAATCGAAAAAATATAAATATTATCTAGGCACCGCAATGTTAAAAAATAAATTTCTCTGAATATAATCTGTCAGAAAAAATATACAATGCCCTATTCTACTTAGTTGTGGAGTATATACAACAACTCAGTATGCTCTCTCATGTAAAATACCGAAATTCTAATTTTAAGTGAATCGATAAGTTTCTAAATATTATCTAGGCACCGCAATGTTAAAAACAAAATTGCTCGGAAAAAAATCTGTCAGAAGAAAGGTACAATGCCCTTTTCTACTCTGTTTTCTAGTATATACAGCAACACAATATGCTCTGTCAGGTAAAATACAGAAATTATAATTCTACCCGAATCGAAAAATCTATTATTTAGTCAACCTAATGTTAAAAACAAAATTGCTCTGAATATAATCTGTCAGAAATAATATACAATGCCCTATTCTACTCTGTTTTTGAGTATATACACCAACTCAATATGCTCTCTCATGTAAAATACCGAAATTCTAATTTTACGCGAATCGAAATAAATCTAAATAATATCTAGGCGCCCAAAAGTTAAAAGAAAATGGCTCTGAAAATAGTCTGTTAGAAAAAATATACAATGCCTTATTCTACTCTGTTTTGGAGTATATAAACCAACTCAGTATGATCTCTAATGTAAAATACAGAAATTCTAATTTTACCCGAATCAAAAAAATCTATATATTATTTAGTCAACCAAATGTTAAAAGCAAAATTGCTCTGAATATAATCTGTAAGAGTAAATATACAATGCCCTATTCTACTCTGTTTTGTATTATATACACCAACTCAATATGTTCTTTCATGTGAAATACAGAAATTCTATATTTAAGCGAATCAAAAAATATCTAAATATTATCTAGGAACCCCAATGTTAAAAGCAAAATTGCTCTGAATATAATCTGTCAAAAAAAATACACAATGCCATTTTCTACTGTGTTTTGTAGTATATACACCAACTCAATATGCTCTGAAATGTAAAATACAGAAATTCTAATTTTATAAGTATCGAAAAAATCTAAATATTATGTAGGCACGTCTATGTTAAAAACGAAAGTCCTCTGAATATAATCTTTCAGAAAAAATATACAATGCCCTATTCTACTCTGTTTTGGAGTATGTATACCAACTCAGTATGGTCTCTCATGTAAAATACCGAAATTCCAATTTTACCCAAATCAAAAAAATCAAAATATTATGTAGGCAACCCAATGTTACAAACAAAATTGCTCTGAATATAATCTGTCACAAAAAATATTCAATCCCCTATTCTACTCTGCTTTGGAGTATATACACCAACACAATATGCTCTATAATGTAAAATACAGAAATTCTAATTTTACTGGAATCGAAAAAATCTAAATATTATCTAGGCACCTCAGTGTTAAAAGCAAAATTGCTGTGAATATAATCTGTCAGAAAAAATATACAATGCTCTTTTCTACTCTGTTTTCGAGTATATACACCAACTCAACCTGCTCTCTCATGTAAAATACCGAAATTCTAATTTTAGGTGAATCAAAAAAAATCTAAATAATATCTAGGCTCCCCAAAGTTAATAGAAAATGGCTCTGAATATTGTCTTTTAGAAAAAATATACAATGCCTAATTCCACTTAGTTTTGGAGTATATACATCAACTCAGGATGCTCTCTCATGTCAAATATTGAAATTCTAATTTTACCCGAATCGATAATAATTTAAATATTATCTAGGCACCCCAGGGTTAAAAAAAATTGCTCTGAATATAATTTGTCACAAAAAATATCTAATGCCCTATTCTACTCTGTTTTGGAGTATATAAACCAACTCCTTATGCTCTGTCATATAAAATACAGAAATTCTATATTTAAGCGAATTGAAAAAAATCTAAATATTATCTAGGCACCCCAATGTTAACAACAAAATTGCTCTGAATATAATCTGGCAGAAAAAATATACAATGCCCTATTCTACTCTGTTTTAAAGTATATATATCAACTTCATATGCACTCCCATGTAAAATACAGAAATTCTGTATTAAAGAGAATCGAAAAAAATGTAAAGATTATCTAGGCACCCCAATGTTAAAAGAAAAATTGCTCTGAATATAAACTGTCAGAAAAAATATACAATGCCCTATTCTACTCTGTTTTGGAGTATATACACCAACTCCATATGCTCTCTCATGTAAAATACAAAAATTCTGTATTTAAGCGAATGGAAAAAAATCTAAAAATTATCTAGGCACCCCAATGTTAAAAGCAAAATTGCTCTGAATGTAATCTGTAAGAAAAAATATACAATGCCTTTTTCGACTCTGTTTTATAGTATATAAACCAAGTTAATATGCTCTCTCATGTAAAATACCGAAATTCTGAATTTATGTGAATCAAAAAAAATCTAAATTATACCTAGGCGCCCCAAAGTTAAAAGAAAATGGCTCTGAATATAGTGTGTTAAAGAAAATATACAATGCCTTATTCTACTCTGTTTTGGAGTATATACACCAACTCAGTATGCTCTATCATGTAAAATACAGAAATTCTAATTTTACCCGAATCTAAAAAATCTAAATATTATCTAGGCACCCCAATGTTAAAAACAAAATTGCTCTGAATATGATCTGTCAGACAAAATATACAATGCCCTATTCTACTCTGTTTTGGAGTACATACACCAACTCCATATGTTCTCTCATATAAAATACAAACACTATATTTAAGCGAATCAAAAATAATCTACATATTATCTAGGCACCCCAATGTTAAAAGCAAAATTGCTCTGAATACAATGTGTCAGAAAAAATATACAATGCCCTTTTCTACTCTGTTTTCGAATATATACACAAACTCAATATGCTCTCTCATGTAAAATACCGAAATTCTAATTTTACGTGAAACGAAAATCTAAATAATATCTAGGCACCCGAAAGTTAAAAGAAAATGGCTCTGAATATAGTCAGTTAGAAAAAATATACAATGCTTTATTCTACTTCATTTTGGAGTATATACACCAACTAAGTATGCTCTCTCATGTGAAATACCGAAATTTTAACTTAACAGAATCGAAGAAATCTAAATATTATCCAAGCACCCCAATGTTAAAAACAAAATTGCTCTGAATATAATCTGTCAGAAAAAATATACAATGCCCTATTCTACTCTGTTTTGGAGTATATACACCAAATCCATATACTTTCTTATGTAAAATACAGACATTCTATCTTTCAGAGAATCGAAAATATCTAATTATTATCTAGGCACCCCAATGTTAAAAACAAAATTCCTCTGAATATAATATGTAAGAAAAAATATACAATGCCCTTTTCGACTCTGTTTTGGAGAATATACACCAACTACATATGCTCGCTCATGTAAAAGAGAGAAATTCTGTATTTAAGCGAATCGATATAAATCTAAATATTATCGAGGCATCCCAATGTTAAAAGAAAAATTGCTCTGAATATAAACTGTAATAAAAAGTATACAATGCCATTTTCGACTCTGTTTTTTAATATATACACCAAATCAATATGCTCTAATATAAAACACCGAAATTCTAATTTTATGCGAATCGAATAAAATCTAAATATTATTTAGACACCCCTATGTTAAAAGCAAAATTGCTCTGAATATAATCTGTCAGAAAAAATATACAATGACCTTTTCTACTCTGTTTTGGATTATATACAGAAATTCAATATGCTCTCTCACGTAAAATACAGAAATTCTATATTTAAGTGAATCGAAAAAAATCTAAATAATATCTAGGAGCTTCAAAGTTAAAAGAAAATGGCTCTAAATATAGTCTGTTACAGAAAATTTACAATGCCTTTTTCTACTCTGTTTTGGAGTATATACACCAACTCAGTGTGCTCTCTCGTGTAAAATACAGAAATTCTGATTTTACCCGAATCGATAAAATCTAAATATTATCAAGGCACCCCAATGTTAAAAAAAAAATTGCTCTGAATATAAACTCTCAGAAAAAATATACAATGCCCTATTCTACTCTTATTTGGAGTACATACACCAACTCCATATGCTCACTCATGTAAAATACAGAAATTCTAATTTTACCCGAATCAAAAAAATCTAAATATTATCTAGGCACCCCAATGTTAAAAACAAAATTGCTCTGAATATCATCTGTCAGAAATAATATACAATGCCCTATTCTATCCTTTTTTGGAGTATAAACACCAACTCAGTATGCTATCTAATAGAAAATACATAAATTCTATATATAAGCGAATCAACAAAAATCTAAATATTATCTAGGCACCCCAATGTAAAAAGCAAAATTTCTCAGAATATAATCTGTCAGAAAAAATATACAATGCCCTTTTCCACTCTGTTTTGCAGTATATACACCAACTCAGTATGCTCTCTCATGTAAAATACCAAAATTCTAATTTTACGTGAATTGAAAATAATCTAAATATTATCTAGGCACCCCAATGTTAAAAGAAAAATTGCTCTGAATATAATCTGTCTGACAAAATATACAATGCCCTATTCTACGCTGTTTTGGAGTATATACACCAACGCAGTATGCTCTCTCATGTAAAATACCGAAATTCTAATTTTACCCGAATCGAATAAATCTAAATATTATGTAGGCAACCCAATGTTAAAAGCAATATTGCTCTGAATATAATCTGACAGAAAAAATATAAAATGCCCTTTTGTACTCTCTTTTGTAATATATACACCACCTCAATATGCTCTCTCAGGTAAAATACAGAAGTTCGAAATTTACGTGAATCGAAAAAAATCTAAATAATATCTCGGCGCCCAAAAGTTAAAGGAAAATGGCTATGAATATAGTCTGTTAGGAAAAATATACAATGCCTTATTCTTCTCTGTTTTAAAGTATATACACCAACTCAGTATGCTCTCTTATGTAAAATACCGAAATTATAATATTACCGGAATCGAAAAAATCTAAATATTATCTAGGCACCCCAATGTTGAAAGCAAAATTGCTCTGAATATAATCTGTCAGAAAAAATATACAATGCCCTATTCTACTCTGTTTTGGAGTATATAAACCAACTTCATATGCTCTCTCATGTAAAATACAGAAATTCTATATTTAGCGAATCGAAAAAAATCTAAATATAATCTCGGCACCCCAATGTTAAATACAAAATTGCTCTGAATATAATCTGTCAGAAAAAATATACAATGTCCTATTCTAATCGGTTTTTGCGTATATACACCAACTCCATATGCTCTCTCATGTAAAATACAGAAATTCTATATTTAAGCGAATCGAGAAAACTAAATATTATCTAGGCACCCCAATGTTGAAAACAATATTGTTCTGGGTATAATCTGTCAGAAAAAATAAACAATGCCCTTTTCTACTCTGTTTTGTAGTATATACACCAACTCAATATGCTCTTTCATGAAAAATACAAAAATTCTAATTTTACCTGAATCGAAAATATCTAACTATTATCAAAGCACCCCAATGTTAAAAACAAAACTGCTCTGAACATAATCTGTCATAAAAAATATACAATGACCTATTCTACTCTGTTTTGGAGTATATACACCAATTCCATATGCTCTCTAATGTAAAATACAGAAATTCTATATTTAAGTGAATCGAAAGAAATCTAAATATTATCTAGGCACCCAAATGTTAAAAGCAAAATTGCTCTTAATATATTCTATCAGAAAAAATATACAATTCCCTATTCTACTCTGCTTTGGAGTATATACACCAACTCAATATGCACTCTCATGTAAAATACAGAAATTCTAATATTAAGTGAATAAAAAAAACCCTAAAGAATATCTAGGCGTCCCAAAGTTAAAAGAAAACGGCTCTGAATATAGTCTGTAAGATAAGAAAAACAATGCCTTATTCTACTCTGTTTTGGAGTATATACACCAACTCTGTATGCTCTCCCATTTAAAATACCGAAATTCTAATTTTACCCGAATCGAAAAAATCTAAATATGATCTAGGCACCCCAATGTTAAAAACAAAATTTCTCTGAATATAATCTGTCTGAAAAAATATACAATGCCCTATTCTACTTTTTTTTGGTGTATATAAACCAACTCAGTATTCTCTTTCATGTAAAATAGAGAAATTCTAAATTTACGTGGATCTAAAAAAATCTAAATATTATCTAGGCACCCCAAAGTTAAAAGCAAAATTGCTCTGAATATTATCTGTCAGAAAAATTATACAATGCCCCATTCTATTCTGTTTTGGAGTATATACAACAACTCCATATGCTCTCTCATGTAGAATACAGAAATTCTATATTTAAGCTAATAGAGAAATATCTAAATATTATCTAGTCAATCCAATGTTAAAAGCAAAATTGCTCCGAATATAATCTGTCAGATAAAATATCTAATGGCCTTTTCTACTGTGTTTTGGTGTATATACAACATCTCAATATAATCTCTCATGTAAAATACCGAAATTCTTATTTTACGCGAATCGAAAAAATCTAAATAATATCTACGCGACTCAAAGTTAAAAGAAAATGGCTCTGAATATAGTCTGTTAAAAAAATATACAATACCTTATTCTACTCTGTTTTACAGTATATACACAAACTCAGTATGCTCCCTCATGTAAAATACCGAAATTCGAAATTTACGTGAATCGAAAAAAATGTAAATAACATCTAGTCGCCCCAAAGTTAAAAGAAAATGGCTCTGAATATAGTCTGTTCCAAAAAATATACAATGCCTTATTCTACTCTGTTTTGGAGTATATACACCAACTCAGTATGCTCTCTCATGTAATATACAGAAATTCTAATTTCACCCGAATCGAAAAAATCTAAATATTATCTAGGAATCGCAATGTTAAAAACATAATTGCTCTGAATATAATCTGTCATAAAAACTATACAATGTCCTATTCTACTCTGTTTTAAAGTACATACACTAAATCCATATGCTCTCTCATGTAAAATACTGAAATTCTATATTTAAGCGAATCGAAAAAATCTAAATATTATCTAGGCACCCGATGGTTAAAAGCAAAATTGCTCTGAATATAATCTGTGAGAAATAATATATAATACCCTATTCTTCTCTGTTTTGGGGTATATACAACAACTCCATATGCTCTCTCATGTAAAATACTGAAATTCTAATTTTACATGAACGGAAAAAAACGTAACAAATATCTAGGCCCCCCAAAGTTAAAAGAAAATGGCTCTGAATATAGTCTGTAAGAAAAAATATACAATGCCTTATTCTACTCTGTTTCGGAATATATACACCAACTCAGTATGCTCTCTCATGTAAAATACCGAAATTCCAATTTTACCCGAATTGAAAAACTCTAAATATGATCTAGGCACCCCAATGTTAAAACAAAATTTCTCTCAATATAATCTGTCAGAAAAAACATATAAGGCCCTATTCTACTTTTTTTTGGTGTATATAAACCAACTCAGTATGCTCTCTCATGTAAAATAGAGATATTCTAAATTTACGTGGATCTAAAAAAATCTAAATATTATCTAGGCACCCCAAAGTTAAAAGCAAAATTGCTCTGAATATAATCTGTCTAAAAAAATATACAATGCCCTTTTCTACTCTGGTTTGGAGTTTATGCAGCAACTCAATATGCGCTCTCATGTAAAATACCGAAATTCTAATTTTACGTGAATTGAAAAAAATATAAATAATATCTAGACACCCCAACGTTAAAAGAAAATGGCTCTAAATATAGTCTGTTAGAAAAAATATACAATGCCTCATTCTAATCTGTTTTGGGGTATATACACAAACTCAGTAAGCTCTCTAATGTAAAATACCGAAATTCTAATTTTACCCTAATTGAAAAAATCTAAATATTATCTAGGCACCCCAATGTTAAAAACAAAATTGCTCTGAATATAATCTGTCTGAAAAAATATACAATGCCCTATTCTACTCTGTTTTGGAGTATATAAACCAACTCAATATGCTCTCTAATGTAAAACACAGAAATTCTATATTTAAGCGATTCAAAGAAAATATAAGTATTATCTAGGCACCCCAATGTTAAAGACAAAATTTCTCTGAATATAAACTGTCAGAAAAAATATACAATGCCCTATTCTACTCTGTATTGGAGTATATACACCAACTCAATATGCTCTCTCATATAAAATACAAAAATTCTATATTTAAGTGAATCGAAAAAAATCTAAATATTATCTAGGCACCACAATGTTAAAAGAAAAATTGCTCTGAATATAATGTGTCAGATAAAATATAGAATGCCCTTTTCTACTCTTTTTTGAAGTATATACACCAACTCAATATGCTCTCTCATGTAAAATACAGAAATTCTATATTTAAGCGAATTGAAACAAATATAAATATTTTCTAGGCACTCTAAAGTTAAAAACAAAATTTCTCCGAATACAATCTGTCAGAAAAAATATACAATGCCCTATTCTATTCTGTTTTGGTGTATATACACCAACTCAGTATGCTCTCTCTTGTAAAATAGAGAAATTTAATTTTACGTGAATCTAAAAAAAATCTAAATATTATCTATGCACCTCAAAGTTAAAAGCAAAATTGCTCTGAATATAATCTATCAGAAAAAATATACAATGCCCTTTTCTACTCTGTTTTGGAGTATATGCAGAGACTCAATATGCGCTCTCATGTAAAATACCAAAATTCTAATTTTACGCGAATTGAAAAAAATATAAATAATATCTAGACACCCCAAAGTTAAAAGAAAATGGCTCTGAATATAGTCTGTTAGAAAAAATATACACTGCCTTATTCTAATCTGTTTTGGAGTATATACACCAACTCAGGATGCTCTCTCATGTAAAATACCAAAATTCTAATTTTACACGAATCTTAAAAATCTAAATATTATCTAGGCACCCCAATGTTAGAAACAAAATTGCTCTGAATATAATCTGTCACAAAAAACAATTTATCTCCTATTCTACTCTGTTTTGGTGTATATACACCAACTCAGTATGCTCTCCCATGTAAAATAAAGAAATTCTAAATTTACGTGAACCTAAAAGAATTTAAATATTATTTGGGCACCCCAAAGTTAAAATCAAAATTGCTCTGAATATAATCTGTCAGAAAAAATATACAATGCCCTATTCTACGCTGTTTTGGAGTATATACACCAACTCCATATGCTCTCTCATGTAAAATACAGAATTCTATATTTAAGCGAATAGAGAAAACTCTAAATATTATCTAGGCACTCCAATGTTAAAAGCAAAATTGCTCCGAATATAATCTGTCATAAAAAATATACAATGCCCTATTCTACTCTGTTTTGGTGTAAATACACAAACTCAGTATGCTCTCTCATGTAAAATAACGAAATTCTAATTTTACCTGAATCGAAAATATCTAAATATTATCTAGGTACCCGGAGATTAAAAGCAAAATTGCTCTGAATATAATCTGTCAGAAAAAATATACAATGCCCTTTTCTACTCTGTTTTAAAGTATATACACCAACTCAATATGCTCTCTCATGTAAAATACCGAAATTATTAATTTACGTGAATCGAAAAAATCTAAATAATATCCCGGCACCCCAATGTTGAAAACAAAATTGCTCTGAATATAATCTCTCAGAAAAAATATACAATGCCCTATACTACTCTGTTTTGCAGTATATACAGCAACTCCATGTGCTCTCTCATGTAAAATACAGTAATTCTGTATTTAAGCGAATCGAAAAAAATCTAAATATTATCTAGGCAACACAATGTTAAATGAAAAACTGCTCTGCATATATTCTGTCATAAAAAATATACAATGTCCTTTTCTACTCTGTTTTGGAGTATATACATCAACTGAATATGTTCTCTCAGGTAAAATACCGAAATTCTAATTTTACGCGAATCGAATAAAGTCTAAATAATATCTACACACCCCAAAGTTAAAAGAAAATGGCTCTGAATATAGTCTGTTAGAGAAAATATACAATGCCGTATTCTACTCTGTTTTGGAGTATATACACCAACTCAGTATGCTCTCTCATGTAAAATACAGAAATTCTAATTTTACCCGAATTGAAGAAATATAAATATTATGTAGGTAACCCAATTTTAAAAATAAAATTGCTCTGAATATAATCTGTCAGAAAAAATATACAATGCCCTATTCTACTCGTTTTTGGAGTATATACACCAAATCCATATGCTCTGTCATGTAAAATACAGAAATTCTAATTTTACCCGAATCGAAAAAATCTAAATATTATCTAGGCACCCCATTGTTAAAAACAAAATGGCTCTGAATATAATCAGTCAGAAATAATATATAATTCCCTATTCTACTCTGTTTTGGAATATATACACCAACTCCATATGCTCTCTCATGTAAAATACTGAAATTCTAATTTTACGTGAATGGAAAAAAACCGAAAGAATATCTAGGCGCCCCAAAGTTAATAGAAAATGTCTCTGAATATATTCTGTAAGAAAAAATATACACTGCCTTATTCTAGTCTGTTTTGGAGTATATACACCAACTGAGTATGCTCTCTCATGTAAAATACCAAAATTCTAATTTTACCCGAATCGAAAAAATCTAAATATGATCTAGGCACCCTAACGTTAAAAACAAAATTTCTCTGAATATAATCTGTCAGAAAAAATATACAATGCCCTATTCTACTCTGTTTTGGAGTATATACACCAACTCAATATGCTCTCTCATGTAAAATACCTAAATTCTAATTTTACCCGAATCGAAAAAATCTAAATATTATCTAGGCACCCAAGGATAAAAACAAAATTGCTCTGAATATAATCTGTCAGAGAAAATATACAATGCCTTTTTCTACTCTGTTTTGTAGTATATTCACCAACTCAATATGCTCTTTCATGTAAAATACAAAAATTCTAATTTTACCCGAATCGAAAATAGCTAAATATTATCAAAGAACCCCAATGTTAAAAACAAAACTGCTCTGAATATAATCTGTCAGAAAAAATATACAATGACCTATTCTACTCTGTTTTGGAGTATATACACCAACTCCATATGCTCTCTAATGTAAAATACAGAAATTCTATATTTAAGCGAATCGAAAGAGATCTAAATATTATCTAGGCACCCAAATGTTAAACGCAAAATTGCTCTGAATATCATCTGTCATAAAAAAATATACCATTCCCTATTCTACTCTGCTTTGGAGTATATACACCAACTCCATATGCTCTCTCATGTAAAATACAGAAATTCTATATTTAAGCGAATTGAAGAACATCTAAATATTATCTAGGCACCGCAAGGTTAAAAGCAAAATTGCTCTGAATATAATCTGTCATAAAAAATATACAATGCTTTTTTCTATTCTGTTTTGGAGTATATGCAGCAACTCAATATGCGCTCTCATGTAAAATATAGGAATTCTAACATTACGCGAATTGAAAAAAATATAAATAATATCTAGGCACCCCGAAGTTAAAAAAAAATGCCTCTGAATATAGTCTGCTAGAAAAAATATACAATGCCTTATTCTAATCTGTTTTGGAGTATATACACCAACTCAATATGCTCTCTCATGTAAAATACCCAAATTCTAATTTTAAGTGAATGGAAAAAAAGCTAAAGAAAATGTAGGCACCCCAAAGTTAAAAGTAAATGGCTCTGAATATAGTCTGTAAGATAAAAAAAACAATGCCTTATTCTACTCTGTTTTGGAGTATATAAACCAACTCAATATGCTCTCTCATGTAAAATACAGAAATTCTAATTTTACCTGAATCGAAAAAATCTAAATATTATTTAGGCAACCCAATGTTAAAAACAAAATTGCTCTGAATATAATCAGTCAGAAAAAATATGCAATGCACTATTCTACTCTGTTTTAAGGTATATAAACCAGCTCCGTATGCTCTATCATGTAAAATACAAAAATTCTATATTTAAGCGAATCGAAAAAAATTTAAATATTATCTCGGCACGCCAATGTTAAAAACAAAATTGCTCTGAATATAATCTGTCAGAAAAAATATACAATGTCCGATTCTACTCTGTTTTGTAGTATATACACAAACTCAATATGCTCTCTCATGTAAAATAAAGAAATTTTAATTCTACCCAAATCGAAAAAATCTAAATATTATCTAGGCACCCCAGTGTTAAAAAAAATTGCTCTGAATATAATCCGTCATAAAAAATATACAATGCCCTATTCTACTCTGTTTTGGAGTATATACACCAACTCCGTCTGCTCTCTCATGGAAAATACAGAAATTCAATATTTAAGCGAATCGAAATAAATCTAAATATTATCTAGGCATCGCAATGTTATAAACAAAATCGCTCTGAATATAGTCTGTCAGAAAAAATATACAATGCCCTATTCTACTCTGTTTTGGAGTATATACACCAACTCCATATGCTGTCTCATGTAAAATACAGAAATTCTTTATTTATGCGAATCGAAAAAAATGTAAATATTATCTAGGCACCCCAATGTTAACAGCAAACTTGCTCTGAATATAATCTGTCAGAAAAAATATACAATGCCCTCTTCTATTCTGTTTTGTAGTATAAACACCAACTCAATATGCTGTGTCATGTAAAATACAGAAATTCTAATTCTACACGAATCGAAAAAATTCTAAATATTTTCTAGGCACCCCAATGTTAAAAGCAAGATTCCTCTGAATATAATCTGTCAGAAATAATATACAATGCCCTTTTCTACTCTGTTTTGGAGTATATACACAAACTCAATATGCTCTCTCACATATAATACCGAAATTCTAATTTTAAGTGAATCAAAAATAATCTAAATAATATCTATTTGCCCCAAACTTAAAAGAAAATGGCTCTGAATATAGTCTGTTATAAAATATATACAATGCCTTATTCTACTCTTTTCTGGAGTATATACACCAACTCAGTATGCTCTCTCATGTAAATCACATAAATTATAATTTTACGTGAATCGAAAGAAATCTCAATATTATCTAGGCACTGCAATGTTAAAAACAAAATTGCTCTGAAAAAAATCTGTCAGAAAAAAGGTACAATGCCCTTTTCTACACTGTTTTGTAGTATATACACCAACAGAGTATGCTCTGTCATTTAAAATACAGAAATTATAATTCTACCCAAATCGAAAAATCTAAATATTATTTAGTCAACCCAATGTTAAAAACAAAATTGCTCTGAATATAATCTGTCAGAAATAATATACAATGCCCTATTCTACTCTGTTTTTGAGTATATACACCAACTCAATATGCTCTCTCATGTAAAATACCGAAATTCTAATTTTACGTGAATAGAAAAAAATCTAAATAATATCTGGGGGCCCCAAAGTTAAAAGAAAATGGCTCTGAATATAGTCTGTTAGATAAAATTTACAATGCCTTATTCTACACTTTTTTGGAGTATATACACCAACTCAGTATGCTCTCTCACGTAAATCACAGAAATTCTAATTTTACGTGAATCAAAAGAAATCTAAATATTATCTAGGCACCCCAATGTTAAAAACAAAATTTCTTTGAATATAATCTGTCAGAAAATATATACAATGCCATATTCTACACTCTTTTAAAGTATATACACCAACTCCATATGCTCTCTCATGTAAAATAAAGAAATTCTATATTTAAGCGAATCGAATAAATTCTAGATATTATCTAGGCACCCCAATGTTAAAAGCAAAATTGCTATTAATATAATCTGTCAGATAAAATATACAATGCCCTTTACTTCTCTGTTTTGTAGTGTATACACCAACTCAATATGCTCTCTCATGTAAAATACAGAAATTCTAATTCTACCCAAATCGAAAAAATATAAATGTTATCTAGGCACCCAATGATAAAAAATAAATTTCTCTGAATATAATCTGTCAGAAAAAATATACAATGCCCTATTCTACTCTGTTTTGGAGTATATACAACAACTCAGTATGCTCTCTCATGTAAAATACCGAAATTCTAAATTTAAGTGAATCGATAAGTTTCTAAATATTATCTAGGCATTGCAATGTTAAAAACAAAATTGCTCTGAAAAAAATCTGTCAGAATAAAGGTACAATGGCCTTTTCTACTCTGTTTTGTAGTATATAGAGCAACACAATATGCTCTGTAATGTAAAATACAGAAATTATAATTCTACCCAAATCGAAATATCTAAATATTGTTTAGTCAACCCAATGTTAAAAACAAAATTGCTCTGAATATAATCTGTCAGAAATAATATACAATGCCCTATTCTACTCTGTTTTTGAGTATATACACCAACTCAATATGCTCTCTGATGTAAAATACCGAAATTCTAATTTTACGCGAATCGAAAAAAATCTAAATAATATCTAGGCGCCCCAAAGTTAAAAGAAAATGGCTCTGAATATAGTCTGTTAGAAAAAATATACAATGCCTTATTCTACTCTGTTCTGGAGTATATACACCAACTCAGTATGATCTCTAATGTAAAATACAGAAATTCTAATTTTACCCGAATCAAAAAATCTATATATTTTTTAGTCAACCCAATGTTAAAAACAAAATTGCTCTGAATATAATCTGTCAGAGAAAATATACAATGACTTATTCTACTCTGTTTTGTATTATATACACCAACTCAATATGCTCTTTCATGTAAAATACAGAAATTCTATATTTAAGCGAATCAAAAAATATCTAAATATTATCTAGGCACCTTAATGTTAAAAGCAAAATTGCTCTGAATATAATCTGTAAAAAACAATACACAATGCCATTTTCTACTCTGTTTTGTAGTATATACACCAACTCAATATGTTCTGACATGTAAAATACAGAAATTCTAATTTTATAAGTATCGAAAAAATCTAAATATTATGTAGGCAAGTCAATGTTAAAAAAAAATTGCTCTGAATATAATCTTTCAGAAAAAATACACAATGCCCTATTCTACTCTGTTTTGGAGTATGTACACCAACTCAGTATGGTCTCTCATGTAAAATACCGAAATTCTAATTTTACACGGATCAAAAAAATCAAAATATTATGTAGGCAACCCAATGATACAAACAAAATTGCTCTGAATATAACCTGTCACAAAAAATATTGAATCCCCTATTCTACTCTGTTTCGGAGTATATACAACAACTCAATATTCTCTCTCACGTAAAATACAGAAATTCTAATTTTACTGGAATCGAAAAAACCTAAATAATATCTAGCCGCCCCAAAGTTAAAAGAAATTGGGTCTGAATATAGTCTGTTAGAAAAAATATACAATGCCTTATTCTAATCTGTTTTGGAGTATATACACCAACTCAGTATGCTCTCTCCTGTAAAATACAGAAATTCAAATTTTACATGAATCGAAATAAATCTAAATATTATCTAGGCAACCCAATGTTAAAAACAAAATTGCTCTGAATATGATCTGTCACAATAATTATATAATACCCTATTCTACTCGGTTTTGGGGTATATACACCATCTCAGTATGCTCTCTCATGTAAAATACAGAAATTCTATATTTAAACAAATCGAAAAAAATCTGAATATTATCTAGGCACACCAATGTTAAAAGCAAAATTGCTCTGAATATAATCTGTCAGAAAAAATATACAATGCCCTCTTCTACTCTGTGTTGTAGTGTATACACAAACTCAATATGCTCTCTCATGTAAAATACAGAAATTCTAACTTTACCCGAACCGAAAAAATCTAAATATTATCTAGGGACCCACTGTTAAAAGCAAAATTGCTCTAAATATAATCTGTCAGAAGAAATATACAATGCCCTCTTCTATTCTGTTCTGTAGTATAAACACCAACTCAATATGCTCTGTCATGTAAAATACAGAAATTCTAATTCTACCTGAATCAAAAAAATATAAATATTATCTAGGCACCCCAATGTTAAAAGCAAAATTGCTCTGAATATAATCCGTCAGAAAAAATATACAATGCTCTTTTCTACTCTGTTTTGGCGAATATACACCAACTCAACATGCTCTCTCATGTAAAATACGGAAATTCTAATTTTAGGTGAATCAAAAAAAATCTAAATAATATCTAGACTCCCCAAAGTTAATAGAAAATGGCTCTGAATATAGTCTTTTAGAAAAAATATACAATGCCTTATTCCACTCTGTTTTGGAGTATATACACCAACTCAGGATGCTCTCTCATGTCAAATACCGAAATTCTAATTTCACCCGAATCGAAAATAATCTAAATATTACCTAGGCCCCCCAGTGTTGAAAAAAAATTGCTCTGAATATAATTTGTCACAAAAAATATCTAATGTTCTATTCTACTCTGTTTTGGAGTATATACACCAACTCCATATGCTCTCTCATGTAAAATACTGAAATTCTATATTTAAGCAAATCGAAAAAAATCTAAATATTATCTAGGCACTCCTATGTTAAAAGCAAATTTGCTCTGAATAAAATCTGTCATAGAAAATACACAATGCCATTTTCTACTCTGTTTTGTATTATATAAACCAACTCAATATGCTCTTTCATGTAAAATTCAGAAACTCTAATTTAACCCGAATCGAAAAAATCTAAATATTATGTATGCACGTCAATGTTAAAAACAAAATTGCTCTGAATATAATCTGTCATAAAAAATATATAATGCCCTATTCTACTCTGTTTTGGAGTATATACACCAACTCAGTATGCTCTCTCATGTAAAATAACGAAATTCTAATTTTACATTAATCGAAATACATCTAAATATTACCTAGGCACCCCAATGTTAAAAACAACATTGCTCTGAATATAATCTGTCATAAAAAATATACAATGCCCTTTTCTACTCTTCATTGCAGTATATACACAAATTCCATATGCTCTCTCATGTAAAATACAGAAATTCTATATTTAAGTGAATCGAAATAAATCTAAATATTATCTAGGCACCACAATGTTAAAAGCAAAATTGCTCTGAATAAAATCTGTCAGAAAAAATATACAATGCTCTTTTCTACTCTGTTTTCGCGTATATACACCAACTCAACCTGCTCTCTCATGTAAAATACAGAAATTCTAATTTTAGTTGAATCAAAAAAAATCTAAATAATATCTAGGCTCCCCAAAGTTAATAGAAAATGGCGCTGAATATAGTCTTTTAGATAAAATATACAATGCCTTATTCAACTCTGTTTTGGAGTACATACACCAACTCAGGATGCTCTCTCATGTCAAATACCGAAATTCTAATTTTACCCGAATCGAAAATAATCTAAATAATATCTAGGCACCCCAGGGTTAAAAAAAATTGCTCTGAATATAATTTGTGACAAAAAATATCTAATGCCCTATTCTACTCTGTTTTGGAGTATATACACCAAGTCCATATGCTCTCTCATGTAAAATACAGAAATTCTATATTTAAGCGAATCAAAAATAATCTAAATATTATCTAGGCACCCCAATGTTAAAAACAAAATTCCTCTGAATATAATCTGGCAGAAAAATATACAATGCCCTATTCTACTCTGTTTTAAAGTATATATATCAACTTCATATGCACTCTCATGTAAAATACAGAAATTCTATATTAATGCGAATCGAAAATAATGTAAAGATTATCTAGGCACTCCAATGTTAAAAGAAAAATTGCTCTGAATAAAATTTGTCAGAAAAAATATACAATGCTTTTTTTCTACTCTGTTTTGGAGTATATACACCAACTCAATATGCTCTCTGATGTACAATACCGAAATTCTAATTTTACGTGAATAGAAAAATATCTAAATAATATCTAGGCACCCCAAAGGTGAAAGAAAATGGCCCTGAATAAAGTCTGTTAGAAAAAATATACAATGCCTTTTTGTACTCTGTTTTGTAGTATATACACCAACTCAATACGCTCTATCATGTAAAATACTGAAATTCTAATTTTACCCGAATCAAAAAAATTCTAAATAGTATCTAGGCGCCCAAAAGTTAAAAGAAAATGGCTCTGAATATATTCTGTTATAAAAAATATACAATGCCTCATTCTACTCTGTTTTGGAGTATATACACCAACTCAGTATGCTCTCTCATGTAAAATATAGAAATTCTAATTTTACACAAATCGAAAATATCTAAAAATTATTTAGGCACCCCAAACTTAAAAACAAAATTACTCTGAATAAAATCTGTCAGAAAACATATACAATGCTTTATTCTACTCTGTTTTTGAGTATATACACCAACTCCATATGCTCTCTCATGTAAAATACAGAAATTCTATATTTGAGCGAATCGAAAAAAAAATCTCAATATTATCTAGGCACCCCAATGTTAAAAGCAAAAATGCTCTGAATATAATCTGTCAGAGAAAATATACAATGCCGATTTCTACTTTGTTTTAGAGTATATACACCAACTCAATACGCTCTCTCATGTAAATTACCGAAATTCTAATGTTGCGCGAATCTAAAAAAATCTAAATAATATCTAGGCGCCCCAAAGTTAAAAGAAAATGTCTCTGAAAATAGTCGGTTATAAAAAATATACAATTCCTTATTCTACTCTGTTTTGGAGAATATACACCAACTCAATATGCTCTCTGATGTAAAATACCGAAATTCTAAATTTACGTGAATCGAAAAAAATCTAAATATTATCTACGCACCCGAATTTTAAAAGTACAATTGCTCTGAATAAAATCTGTCAGAAAAAATATACAATGGCCTTTTCTACTCTGTTTTGGAGTATATACACCAACTCAATATGCTCTCTCATGTAAAATACAGAAATTCAAATTTTACGTGAATCGAAAAAAATCTAAATCATCTTTAGGCGTGCCGAAGTTAAAAAAAAATGGCTCTGAATATAGTCTGTTAGAACAAATATACAATGCCTTATTCTTCTCTGTTTTGGAGTATATACACCAACTCAGTATGCTCTCTCATGTAAAATACAGAAATTCCATATATAAGCGAATCGAAATAAATCTAAATATTATCTAGGCACCCCAATGTTAAAAAAAAAATTTCTCTGAATATAATCTTTCAGATAAATTATACAATGCCCTATTCTACTCTGTTTTGGATTATATACACCAACTCCATATGCTCTCTCATGTAAAATACAGAAAATCCATATTTAAGCGAATCAAAAAAAATCTAAATCTTATCTAGGCAACCCGATGTTAAAAGCAAAATTTCTCTGAATATAATCTTTTAGAAAAAATATACAATGCCTTTTACTACTCTGTTTTGCATTATATAAACCAACTCAATATGCTCTCTGATGTAAAATAACAAAATTCTAAATTTACGTGAATCAAAAAAAATCTAAATATTATCTACGCACCCGAATTTTAAAAGTACAATTGCTCTGAATAAAATCTGTCAGAAAAAATATACAATGGCCTTTTCTACTCTGTTCTGGAGTATATACACCAACTCAATATGCTCTCTCATGTAAAATACCGAAATTCTAATTTACGCAAATCGAAAAAAATCTAAATAATATCTAGGCGCCCCAAAGTTAAAAGATAATGGCTCTGAATATAGTCTGTTAAAGAAAATATACAATGCAGTATTCTACTATGTTTTGGAGTATATACACCAACTCAGTATGCTCTCTCATGTAAAATACAGAAATTCTAATTTTACCCGAATCGAAAAAATATAAATATTATCTAGGTACCCCAATGTTAAAAATAAAATTGCTCTAAATATAATCTGTCAGAAAAAACATACAATGCCCTATTCTACTCTTTTTTAGAGTATATAAATCAACTCCATATGCTCTCTCATGTAAAATACAGGAATTCTATATTTAAGCGAATCGAAAAAAATCTAAATAATATCTAGGTGACCCAAAGTTAAAAGAAAATGCCTCGGAATATAGTCTGTTAGAAAAAATATACAATGCCTTATTCTACTCTGTTTTGGAGTATATACAACAACTCAATATGCTCTCTCATGTAAAATAGAGAAATTCTCATTTTACCGAATTCGAATAAATCTAAATATTTTCTAGGCACCCCAATGTTAAAAACAAAATTGCTCTAAATATAATCTGTCAGAAAAAATATACAATGCCCTATTCTCCTCTGTTTTAGAGTATATACACCAACTCCTTATGCTCTCTCATGTAAAATACTAAAATTCTATATTTAAGCGAATTGAATAAAATATAAATATAATCTAGGCACCACTATGTTAAAAGCAAAATTGCTGTGAATATGATCTCTCAGACAAAATATACAATGCCCTTTTCTACTCTCTTTTGGCGTATATACACCAACTCAATATGCACTCTCATGTAAAATACCAAAATTCTAACTTTACGTGAATCGAAAAAAATCTTAATAATATCTAGGCGCCACAAAGTTAAAAGAAAATGGCTCTGAATATAGTCTGTAAGGAAAAATATACAATGCCTTATTCTACTCTGTATTGGAGTATATACGCAAACTCAGTATGCTCTCTCATGTGAAATACAGAAATTCCATATTTAAGCGAATCGAAAAAAATCTAAATATTATATAGGCACCCCAATGTGAAAAACAAAATTTCTCTGAATATAATCTGTCAGAAAACATATACAATGCCCTTTTCTAGTTTGTTTTGGAGTATATACACCAACTCAGTTTGCGCTCTCAAGTAAAATAGAGAAATTCTAATTTTACCCTAATCAAAAAAATCTAAATATTCTTTAGGCACCCCAATGTTAAAAACAAAACTGCTCTGAATATAATCTGTCAGAAAAAATATACAATGCCCTATTCTACTCTTTTTTAAAGTATATACACCAACTCCATATGCTCTCTCATGTAAAATACATAAATTCTAATTTTACTCGAATCGAAAAAATGTAAATATTATCTAGGCACCCGAATGTTAAAAACAAAATGGCTCTGAATATAATCAGTCAGAAAAAATATACAATGCCCTATTCTACTCTGTTTTGGAGTATATAGACAAACTCCATATGCTCTCTCATGTAAAATACGGAAATTCTATATTTAAGCGAATCGAAAAAATCTAAATATTATCTAGGCACGCCAATGTTAAAAGAAAAAGTGCTCTGAATATAATCTGTGAGAAAAAATATACAATGCTTTTTTCTACTCTGTTTTGTATTATATAAACCAACTCAATATGCTCTCTAAGGTAAAATACCAAAATTCTAATTTTACGCGAATCGAAAAAAACCTAAATAATATCTAGGCACCCCAAAGTTAAAAGAAAATGGCTCTGAATATAGTCTGTTAGAAAAAATATACAATAGCTTATTCTACTGTGTTTTGGAGTATATACACCAACTCTGTATGCTCTCTCTTGTGAAATACAGAAATTCTAATTTGACGTGATTCGAAAAAAATTTAAATATTATCTAGGCACCCCAATGTTAAAAGCAAAATTGCTCTGAATATTATCTCTCAGAAAAAGTATACAATGCCCTTTTCTACTCTGTTTTGTTGTATATACACCAACTCAATATGCTCTCTCGTGGAAAATACAAAAATTATAATTTTACGTGAATCGAAAAAATCTAAATAATATCTAGGCGCCCCAAAGCTAAACGAAAATGCCTCTGAATATAGTCTGTTAGAAAAAACATAAAATGCCTTATTCTACTTTCTTTTGGAGTCTATACACCAACTCAGTATTCTCTCTCATGTATAATACCGAAATTCTAAATTTACGTGAATCGAAAAAAATCTAAATAATATCTAGGCACCCCAATGTTAAAAAAAAATTGCTCTGAATATAGTCTGTCAGAAAAAATAAAGAATGCCGTATTCTACTCTGTTTTGGAGTATTTGCACCAACTTTATATGCTCTCTCATGTAAAATACAGAAATTCTATATTTAAGAGAATCGAAAAAAATCTAAATATTATCTATGCACCCCAATATTATAAGCAAAATTGCTCTGTATATAATCTGTCAGAGAAAATATACAATGCCCTTTTCTACTCTGTTTTGAAGTATATACACCAACTCAGTGTGCTCTCTTATGTAAAATAACGAAATTCTGATTTTACCCAAATCGAATAAATATGAATATTATCTAGGCACCCCAATGTTAACAATAAAATTGCTCTGAATATAATCTGTCAGAAAAAATATACAATGCCGTTTTCTACTCTTTTTTGGAGTATATACACCAACTCAATATGCTCTCTCATGTAAAATACAGAAATTGTAAATTTTCGCAAATCGAAAGAAATCTAAATATTATCTATGCACCCCAATGTTAAAAGAAAATGGCTCTGAATATAAACTGTCAGGAAAAATATACAATGCCCTTTTCTAATTTATTTTGGAGTATACACACCAATTCAATATGCTCTCTCATGGAAAATACAAAATTCTAAATATACGGGAATTGAAGGAAATCTAATTATTATCTAGGCACCCCAATGTAAAAACCAAAATTTCTCGGAACAAAATTTGTCAGAGAAAATATACTATGTCCTTTTCTACTCTGTTTTCGAGTATATACACCAACTCAATATGCTCTCTCATGTAAAATACCAAAATTATAAATTTACGCTAATCAAATGAAATCTAAATATTATCTAGGCTCCCCAATGTTAATAGGAAAATTTCTCTGAATATAATATATCAGAAGAAATATACAATGCCTTTTCTACTGTGTTTTGGAGTATATACACCAACTCAATATTCTCTTTCATGTAAAATACCGAAAATCTAAATTCACTTGAATCGAAAAAAATCTAAGTATTATCAAGGCACCCCAAGGTTAAAAGCAAAATTTCTCTAAATGTAATCTGTTCAGAAATAATATACAATGCCCTATTCGTCTCTGGTTTGGAGTATATACACCAAATCAATATGCTCTCTCATGTAAAATGCCGAAATTCTAATTTTACGCATATTGAAAAAAATCTAAATATTATGTAGGAAAACCAATGTTAAAAGAAATTAGCTCTGAATATAATCTGTCAGAAAAAATATACAATGACTTTTTCTACTCTGTTTTGTAGTACATACACCAACTCACAATGCTCTCTTATATAAAATACCGAAATTCTAAATTGGCGCTAATTGAATAAGATGTAAATATTATCTAGGCACCCCAAAGTTAAAAGAAAATGGCTCTGAATATAATCTTTCATAAAAAATATACAATACTATTTTCTACTCTTTTTTGGAGTATATACACCAATTCAATATGCTCTCTCATGTAAAATACCGAAATTGTAAATATACACGAATCGAAAAACATCTAAATATTATCTAGGCACCCCAATGTAAAAAGCAAAACTTCTCGGAACAAAGTCTGTGGGAGAAAATATACAGTGCCCTTTTCTACTTTGTTTGAGAGTGTATACACCAACTCAATATGCTCTCTAATGTAAAATACAGAAATTCTAATTTCACACGAGCAGAAACAAATCAAAATATCATCTAGGTACCCCATTGTTAAAAGAAAAATTGCTCTGAATATAATCTGTCAGAAAAAATACACAATGCCCTTTTCTACTCTGTTTTGGAGTATATACACCAATTCAATATGCTTTCTCATGTAAAATACCGAAATTCTAAATTTACGCGAATCGAAAAAAATCTAAATATTACCTAGGCACCCCAATGTTGAAAGCAAAATTGCTCTGAATATAGTCTGTCAGAAAAAATATACAATACCCTTTTCTACTTCGTTTTGGAGTATATACACAAACCCAATATGCTCTCTCATATAAAATACCGAAATTCTTATTATACGCGAATTGAAAAAAATCTAAATATTATCTAGACACCCCAATATTGAAAGAAAATAGCTCTGATTATAATCTGTCAGAAAAAATATACAATGCCCTTTTCTCCTCGGTTTTGGAGTATATGGACCAACTCAATATGCTCTCTCATGTAAAATACCGAAATTCTAAATTTACGTTAATCAAATGAAATCTACATATTATCTAGGCACCCCAATGGTAATAGCAAAATTGCTCTGCATGTATTTCGTCAGATAAAATATACAATGCCCTTTTCTACTCTGTTTTGGAATATATACACCAACTCAATATGCTCTCTCATGTAAAATACAGAAATTCTAATTTTATGAGAATCGAAAAAATTCTAAATATTATCCAGGCACCCCAAAGTTAAAAGAAAATGTCTCTGAATATATTCTGTCAAAAATAATACAATGCTTTTTTCTACTCTGTTTTGGAGTATATAAACCAACTCAATATACTCTCTCCTGTAAAATACCAAAATCCTAAATTTACGCGAATCAAAAAAAATCTAAATGTTATCTAGGCACCCCAATGTTAAAAGCAAAATTTTTCTGAATATAGTCTGTCAGAGAAAATATACAATGCCCTTTTCTACTTTGCTTTGTAGTATATACACCAACTAAATATGCTCTCTCATGTAAAACACCGAAATTCTAATTTTACGCAAATTGAAGAAATTCTAAACATTATCTAGGCACCCCTAGGTTAAAAGAAAATGGCTAAAAATATAATCTGTCAAAAAAAATATACAATGCCTTATTCTACTCTGTTTTGGAGTATACACACCAACTCAATATGCTCTCTCATGTAAAATACCGAAATTCTGATTTTACGCCAATCGAAAAAAATCTAAATAATATGTAAGAACCCCAATGTAAAAAGCTAAACTTCTCTGAATATAATCTGTCAGAAAAAGTATACAATGCTCTTTTCCACTCCGTTTTGGAGTATATACACCAACTCAATATGCTCTCTCATGTAAAATACTGAAATTCTAATTTTACGTGAATCTAACAAACTCTAAATATTACCTAGGCACAGCAATGTTAAAAGCAAAATTGCTCTGAATATAATCTGTCAGAAAAAATATACAATGCCCTATTCTACTCTGTTTTGGGGTATATACACCAACTCAATATGCTCTCTCATGTAAAATACCGAAATTCTAATTTACACGAATCGAAAAAAATGTAAATATAATCTAGGCACCCCAATGTTAAAAGCAAAATTTCTCTGAATATAGTCTGTCAGAAAAAATATTCAATGCCCTTTTCTGCACTGTTTTGGATTATATACACCAACTCAATATGCTCTCTCATGTAGAATACCGAGATTCTAATTTCACGTGAATCGAAACAATCTAAATATTATCTAGGCACACCATTGTTAAAAGCAAAATTTCTCTGAATATAATCTGTCAGAAAAAATATACAATGCGCTATTCTACTTTGTTTTGGAGTATATACACCAAGTCAATATGCTCTCTCATGTAAAATACCGAAATTCTAATTTTACGTAAATCGAACAAAATCAAATTTTATCTCCATACCCCAATGTTAACAGCAACATTGCTCTGAATATTATCTGTCAGAAAACATATAAAATGCGCTTTTCTACTCTGTTTTGGAGTATATACACCAACTCAATATGCTCTATTATTTAAAATATGGAAATTCTAAATTTACGCGAATCGTAAAAAATCTAAATATTATCTAGGCAACCCAATGTTAAAAGCAAATTTGCTCTGAATATGATCTGTCAGAAATAATATACAATGCCCTATTCTACTCTGTTTTGGAGTATATACACCAATTCAATATGCTCTCTTGTGTAAAATACTGAAATTCTTAATTTACGCTAATCGAAAAAAATCTAAATATTATCTAGGTACCCCAATGTTAAAAGCAAAATTGCTCTCAATATAATCTGTCAGAAAAAATATACAATGCCCTTTTCTACTGTGTTTTGGAGTGTATACACCAACTCAATATTCTCCCTCATGTAAATTACCCAAATCCTAACATTACTCTAAGTATCTCATAAAGTGCACAAGACCCCCTTGATGTTGTTTTTTATAACTAGGGGATTACAGATGACATTACTCACGATATGACTGCGGCTGTTTGCCGGTCCTGTGATAATGTTTCTAATATCCAGAGAAGGAGAGGGGAATGTTTCTGCCCATAGGCAAATCCTCTGAATACGGCAAGACGAGTACACCGTGCTGTGATATTTTCACTAATGTAAACAAGAAAACAATTATATTGAATTAAATATTGCAAGGTGTTAACCCCCCCTATAATTTTCCTTGTAATTTCAAGGGGTTGAGGAGGACATTTTTGTCAAAATGGCGGAGGTGTAACTTCAGCTATTGTCTACTATATAATAAAAAAGGATAAAATTATTATTTACATATGATATGATTGCCAGTATCATATTACACCACATTTTCAAAATATCTGGGCCCCAGCAGCTGTGGGCATGGCAGCCAAGCGAGGGTGTCCCTATGCAACCAGGTTGGGCATTGCAGCTGCTACGGGCCCTTTGTGATTTGTCTGGGGGCTGCTTCGGGCCCTCTGGTGGTGGCTGTGGTAACAGCCACATAGCCAGAGGGTCTCTCAGCATCCAGGGAGGGCCTGGCGGCTGCTACTGTCACTCTGGCAGGGGCTATGGGCACAGCCACCTAACCAGGGGGTCCCTACGTAGCCAGGGGGGGGCTGGAAGCTGCTATAGGCCCTTTGGCGGGAGGTGTGGGGATACCCTGCTCTTCACAGGTACACAGTTTGCACCTATTTCTACATGTGTAGATTGTTTACATAATGGGCACATATTTGTACACATGTACATATAATATTATCACAATAAACATATATGTACATAATATGTGTACAATAAATATGTACTTTATACGTACCTAATATAGACAATATGTACTTTTTGGTGATATTATGTGATATCTACATATTATTGATTATATATCTTATTGTGATAATATGTATGTTACCACTGAAATTTTTAGAAGTGTACATAGAGTACACTTTATGTACCTATGCATTGTGTACACATTATGGAAATAAATAAGTACATATTTTACAGATTATGTACATTTTTTCTACATGTGTATTTTGTACACATATGTACAGCGGAGTAAATGTACAGACTATACCTATTTTATACATTTATTGTGATATGTCAATAAATGTACACATGAGTACATTCTGGGATATAATTTTTAGCATATTAGACAGGAATTACACCGGTGACCAAAGTGGGTTTACACCCAGGTGCGCACATAGTTTATACATGTACATGTTGTGCTTATTATGTACTCATGTACAGAATGTACATCTCTACATTATATATACATAGGTGTACGCAGCATACATAGGTACATACTGTGCACACATATGTACACGTGCATATGTTGTAGATCTGTACATAATGGGTACATGATGTACATGTGTACACATCATATCACAATAAATGTAAATATACATGTTTGCAATATGTACGTTTATATTATGTATTACGTTTATTGTGATTATATATGCTGTTGTGATATGATATCATTGTGACATTACAAATGTACATATTATACACATTATGTACCTATGCATTGTGCACAGATTATAGAAATAGAAAGAAACATATTTTACAGGTTATGTACATTTTATTTACTTGTGTATTGGGTACACAGAGTAAATGTACAGATCTTACTTACTTTATACATTTATTGTGATATGCCAATAAATGTACACATTATGAGTACATTCTGTGATATTACATTTAGGATATAAGATAGAAATTACTCTGGTTACCAAAGTGGGTGTAAACTTATGTGTGCACATATTTTGTACATGTACATACTGTGCATATTACGTACTTGTGTACAGAAGGTAAATATCTACATTATATGTATGTATGGGTACAGAGTGTACATATGTACATACTATGTACATATATCTACACCTGAATTTATTGTACATCCGTACATAATGGGTCCATGCTCTACATGTAAACACATCGTCATACCACAATAAATGGTAATGTACATAATGTGTGAAATATGTACATTTATATTATGCATTACATGTGTATTGTGATTGTATATGCTGTTCTGATATCATTGTGATATTACAAATGTACATATTGTACACATTATGGACATACCTATTGTGTACATATTATGTACACATAAATGTACATATTGTACAGATTATGTATATTTATTGTACATCTGTATGGTGCACACATATGTACATCACAGTCAACGTACATATGGTACATATTCTGTGCATTGTTTGTAATATTTCAGTAAGAGTACACATTATAAGTATATTCTGGGATATGATTTTTAGTATGTTAGATAAAAATTACTTTCAATATCAAAGTGGGTATACACTTATGTGTGTCCATTTTGTGATATTATCCATCATATCCTGAGTAGGTGTTTCTCTCATTGTGAAAGCAGGTTTACACTCTCGGATTGCTCCAATATCAAGGCAAACTAAAACTCGTCTGTGATGTAGTTAATAATATCCTGAGGACAAAGGATGACCATACCCTGAATATCGCAGGATGTGTACACCACCAATGTAGTATTGTTTCTAATGTTCAAAAACGGAAAGGATATTACTCCAAATATCTCAGAAAGCACACAAGCCCCCCGTGATATTGTTTCTAATAACTAGAGAATTACAGATGACATTACCCACGACGTGACTGGGGCTGTACCCTGGTCCTGGAATATTGTTCCTAATATCCAGAGAAGGAGAGGAAAATGTTGCTGCCCATAGGGAAATACTCTTAATACGGCAAGAGGTGTACACCATGCTTTGATATGGTCACTAATGTAAGCGAGAAAACAATTACATTGAATTAAGCATTGCAAGGAATGAAACTCCCCTATGATTTTCATTCTAATGTCAATGGGGGTGAGGATGACATTTTTGTCAATATGGCAGAGGTGTAACTGGAGCTATTGCCTAATATACAAAAAAACAGAATAAGATTATCATTTTTATATAATATGGTTGCCAGTATCATATTACACCGGATTTGCAAAATAGCTGGGCCTCAGCAGCTGTGGGCAGAGCCCACAAGCAAGGGGACCCCTAAGCAGCCAGGTGGGCCTGGGGGCTGCTCTGGGCTTTTTGGTGGAGTCTGTGAGCACATCGACCCAGCCAGGGGTCCCCGAGCAGCCATGGTTGGCCTGGGGGCCGCTACGGGCACTCTGGCATGGGCTGTGGGCACAGACACCTAGTCAGGGGGTCCCTAAGCAGCCAGGGTGGGCATGGGGGCTGCTACAGGCATTCGAGCAGTGTTTGTGGGCACAGCCCAATTGCCAGGGGGTCTCTAAGCAGCCAGGCTGGGCCTGGGGGCTGCTATAAGGGGGGCTTTGGTAATAGCGTGCTGTGCATCAGTACATAGTTTGCACCTATTACTACATGTGTAAATAGTTTTAATATCGGGCATATATATGTACATGCGTACATATGGAGTTATCACGATAAATTTATATTTACATAATATGTGCAAAATACATATGTACCTAATGCATACCTAATGTGTACAATATGTACTTTTTTGTAATATTAGACAATATATATTACTGTGATTATATATCTTATTGTGATTAAATATATTTTATCACTAATATTTTAAGGAATGTGCATAGTGTACACATTATATACCTATGTATTCTGTACACAATATAGAAATATATAGGTACATATTTTACAGATTATGTACACTTTTTCTACATGTGTATTGTGTACACCTATGCACAGCAGAGTAAATGTACAGACTGTACCTATTTTATACATTTCTTGTGATATGCCAATAAATGTACACATTATGAGTACATTCTAAAATATAATTTTTACCATATTAGAAATTACTCCATTGACCAAAGTGGGTGTACACCCAGGTGTGTACATAGTTTATACGTGTACATATTGTGCATATTAGGTACTCATGTACAAAATGTACATGTCAACATTATATGTATTTATGTGTACATAGTGTACAAATGTACATACTGTGCACACATATGTACATGTGCATATTTTGTACATGTGTACATAATGGGTACATGATGTGCATGTGTACACACCGTGATACCACAATAAATGTAAATGTACACGATGTGTGCAATATGTACATTTATATTATGTATTACTTGTGTATTGTGATTTTATATGCTGTTGTGATTATATGATATCATTGTAATATTACAATAAATGTACATATTGCACACATTTCGTACATACCTATTGTGTACACATTATGTACCTGTAATTGCACATATTGTACAGATTATGTACGTTTTTGGTACATCTGTATTGTGTACACATATGTACATAACACTCTATGTACATATGGTATGTATTCTGCACATTGATTGTAACATCTCAATAAGTGTACACATTATGAGTATATTGTGATATATGATTTTTAGTATATTAGATAAAAATTTCTTTCTATATCAAAGTGGGTATACACCCATGTGTGTCCATTTTTTGATATTATCCATCATATTTTAAGTAGGTATTACTCTCATTTTGAAAGCAAGTGTTCACTCTGTGATTGTTCCAATATCACAGGCAAAGTACAAGGCTTCTTTAATGTACTACCTAATATCCTGGGGACAAAAGATTATTATACCCTGAATATCGCAGGAAGTGTACACTACCACTGTAGTATCGTGTCTAATATCCAAAAACGGAAAAGATATTACTCCAAGTATCTGATAAAGCACACAAGACCCCCGTGATATTTTTTCTAATAACTAAGGGATTACAGATGACATTACTCACAATATGACTGGGGCTGTCCGCCGGTCCTGTGATATTGTTCCTAATATCCAGAGAACGAGAGAATAATGTTGCTGCCCATAGGCAAATCCTCTGAATACGGAAAGAGGAGTACACTGTGCTCTGATATGGTCACTAATGTAAACAAGAAAACAATTATATTGAATTTAACATTGCAAGGGGTGAAACCCCCTTATGATTTCAATTCTAATGTCCAGGGGTGTCAGGATGACATTTCTGTCAATATGGCAGAGGTGTAACTAGAACTATTGCCTAGTATATCAAAAACCAAAATAACATCATTTCCATATGATATGGTCGCCAGCATCATATTACACCACATTTTCAAAATAGCCGGGCACAGCGCCCTAGCCAGGGGGTCCCTAAGCAGCCAGCGTCAGCCTGGGAGCTGTTACGGGCCCTCTGGCAGGGAATGTGGTTACAGCTCCCTAGCCAGGGGGTCTTTGAGCAGCCAGGGTGGGCCTTGGGGCTGCTACGAGGGGGGCTGTGGTAATAGCCTGTTCTGCACAGGTACATAGTTTTAATAATGAACACATATTTGTATAAGTGTACACATGGTGTTATGATAAATATATATGTACATATGTGCACAATACATATAGACCTAATGCGTACCTACTGTGAACAATATGTACTTTTTTGTGATATTACATGATATATATATATTACTGTGATTATATGCGTTATTTTGATTATATATATTTTATCACTGATATTTTAAGGAATGTGCATAGTGTACACATTATGTACCTATACATTGTTTACACATTATAGAAATATGTAGGTACATATTTTACAGAGTATGTACATTTTTTGTACATGTGCATTGTGTACACATATGTACAGCAGGGTAAATGTACAGATTGTACCTATTTTATACATTTATTGCACTATGCCAATAAATGTACACACTATTACTACATTCTGAATTATTATATTTTGTATATTAGATAGAAATTTCTCTGGTTACCAAAGTGGTTGTACACCCAGGTGTGTACATAGTTTATATGCGTACATATTGTGCATAGAATGTACTCGGGTATCGAAGGTACATATCTACATTATATGTACACATGTGTAGTGTACATATGTACATACTGTACCCACATATGTACACTTGCATATATTGTGCATCTGTACATAATGGGTACATGATGTACATGTTTACATATCATATCACAATAAATGTAAATGTACATGTTTGCAATATGTACATTTATGTTGATATTACATATTACATGTGTATTGTGATTTTATATGCAGTTGTGATTATATAACATTGTGATATTACAATAAATGTACATATTGTACACATTATGTGCATACCTATTGTGTGCACATTTTGTACATATATTCGTACAAATGATAGTTTATGTACATTTATTGTACATCTGTATTGTGTACATGTATGTACATCACAGTCAATGTACATATGTTAAATATTCTGTACATTGAGTGTAATATCCCAATAAGTGTACACATTATGAGTTTTTTCTGGGTTATGACATTTAGTATATTAGATAAAAATGACTTCCAATATCACAGTGGGTATATACCCATGTGTGTCCATTTTGTGATATTATCCATCATATCCTAAGTATGTATTTCTCTCACAATGAAAGAAGGTGTACACTCTGTGATTGTTCCAATATTATAGGCAAAGTGCAACGCTTCTGCGATGTAGTTCCTAATATCCCAGGGACAGAGGATGAGTATACTCTTAATATCGCAGGAAGTGTACACCACCACTGTAGTATTGTTTCTAATATCCAGAAACTAAAAGGATATTACTCCAAATATCTCCAAAAGCACACAAGACCCCCGTTACATTGTTCTTAATAACTAGGGGATTACAGATGACATTGCTCACGATGTGACTGGCGCTGTAAGCCGGTCCTGTGATATTCTTCCTAATATCCAGATAAGGAGAGAAAAATGTTGCTGCCCATAGAGAAATATTCTGAATACTGCAAGAGATGTACACCGTGCTCTGATATGGTCACTAATGTAAACAAGAAAACTATTATATTGAATTAAACATTGCAAGGGGTGAAACCCTCCTATGCTTTCAATTCTAATGTCAATGGGGTGAGGATGACATTTTTGTCAATATGCCAAATGTGTAACTAGAACTATTGCCTAATATGTAAAGAACCACAATAACATTATCATTTCTGTGTGATATGGTTGCCAGTATCATATTACACCACATTTTCAAAATAGCCGGGCCCCAGCAGCTGTGGGCACAGCGCCCTAGGCAGGGGGTCCTTAAGCAGCCAGCGTGGGCCTGGTAGCTGTTATGGGCCCTCTGGCGGGGGCTGTGGGTACAGCCCCCTAGCCGGGGGTCTTTAAGCAGCCAGGGTGGGCATTGAGGCTGCTACGAGCAGAACTTTAGTAATAGCCTGCTGTGCATAGGTATGTAGTTTGCACCTATTTCTGCATGTGTACATTGTTTAAATAGTAGGCACATATTTGTATACGTGTACATACGGTGTTATCATGATACATATATATTTTCATAATATGTGCACTATACATATGTACCTAATACATACCTAATGTGTACAATACGTACTTTTTGGTGATATTACACGACATATATGTATTAGTGTGATTATATATCTTACTGTGATTATATATATTTTATCACTGATATTTTAAGGAATGGGCATAGTGTACACATTATGTACCTATGCATTGTGTACACATTATAGAAATATATAGGTACGTATTTTACAGATTACGTACATTTTTGTACATGTGCATTGTGTACACCTATGTACAGCAGAGTACATGTACAGATTGTGCTTATTTAATACATTTATCACAATACGACAATAAATGTACACACTATGACTACATTCTGGGATTTTATATTTAGTATATTAAATAGAAATCTCTCCGGTTACCAAAGTGGGTATACACCTATATGTGTACCTAGTATATACGTGTATATATTGTACATACTGTGTACTCCTGTACAGAAGGTACATATCTACATTATATGAACATATGTGTAGTGTACATATGTACATACTGTGCACACTTATGTACACGTGTATATACCGCAAATCTGCACGTGTGCATGATGTACATGTGTACATATCATATCACAATAAATGTAAATGTATATAATGTGTGCAATATGTACATTTATATTGATATTATGTATTATATGTGTATTGTGATTATATATGCTGTTGTGATTATATGAAATCATTGTAATATTACAATATATTTACATATTGTACACATTATGTACATACCTACCGTGTACACATTATGTACATATAAATGTACATGTTGTACAGATTATGTACATTTTTTGTACATCTGTATTGTGTACACATATGTACATCACAGTCAATGTACATATGGTACATATTTTGTACGTTGATTGTAATATCCCAATAAGTGTACACATTATGAGTATATTCTGGGATATGATTTATAGTATATAAGAAAAAAGTTACTTCCAATATCAATGTGGGTATACTCGCATGTGTGTCCATTTTGCTGTACCTTCTATTAATCTTTGACATTGAACATGATAGTGAGAGGTGGTTCTTTTCTCTAACAAGGTTTTCTGTTAATATAACTCAACTCTACTACCTTGTGGCCTCTGTATCTTCCATTGTAAATTGTAATTACCTATAAAAGAGAATATTTTGACATCACGCATCTACCTCTTGGATCCATCAGCCAGAGGCCTAAAATAAAAAAGACATTCACCCCACGAATGGTTATATAGTGGTAGACAACCCCACTTTCTTCTAGGTAAATAGTATCCTCTCCTTAACAGTAGCTACTTACAAGATTTGTGCATAAAGAATGTGACTTTTTTATCAGTATCTAGTTTATTCTTACATAAATTTCTAAAATACTGAGAGAATATTCTGATCATTGGTTATGTACTATTTTAATTTAATTTTTTCCTCTCAAATTTTATCTTAACTGCATACTGTACCCTGTTTATAAGACTGTCCTATGGTTAAATTTAGTAGGTAGTAAATTATCCTGAGCACACAGAACAATTCTTTTTGTAATCAACTCTGAAACATCATTGAAAGAGCAAGGATATGGGAATGAGATTTATCTGGCTTTTATTTCTGGTACTTACTTGCTCTCTGACCTTGGGCAACTTATGTATTGCTCTGAGTCTCATCTTCTTCATCTGTAAAATGATCATAGTAATACCTAATTCATATGCAGCTTGGAAATGTGTAATTTAGTGATTGATATAAAGTTCCTGATACAATTTCTGACAAAATAATAGACACCCCACGAGAGATAGCCATAACAATCAGAGTTTATATTCACATTAACTGGGATAAAATTGATCTGAAAATACAGCATAAAAAAGCAGCCAAAAATTCACAAGCATATATTTCGCTTGCCTTTTTATACAGAGCTGGAAAATTTCTCATTATTATCTCATCCATTGCCTGCAGCACGATCCTTCCAAAACTCCTCCTAAGACCGTCTGCCAAGGTGGAACACACTGAACCGCATGTGACTCTGCCTTTTCTGACTATTTTTGCAAGATTTTTCTCATAGAGTATTATTAACAGAAAATGGGGCTGTTATCAAGGTGACTAGGAATGGTGCATTCTCAGTTCAGGCTCTGATGGAATGTCTACTTGATCTGGTGCAACTCCAGCTGTGCTCTTGGCTTTCCTCACTTTTGTGGTTCCGAGAATGCAAATATTCTCCCATGGCTTCCTTATTTTGTCTTTCTCCATGAGGTCTCATTCAAGTATAAACATTCCCTTCAATTTTCTCAACTCATTTTATATTGTCTGAATAACCTTGATAATTTTCCCTTTCCTAAAGCTATAGACCTTCTTTTTGTGTGTAAGAACAGATTACTCACAAATGTTTACTGTCCGCTAAACATTTATGTGTAATCGGTCCTTAATTCTACACACAAAATATCATCTCTACCAACATTTTACAACTATAGTCTTTCTGTAGAGAACTATGAAAGGAACTTGCTCTAAAGGAGAAACTTCCAGAGTTAACCAAGGGTCTGACCATTTTTAACAATATGTTATTCAGTAAAAATATTTTTTCAGTTAACAGAGAAGAATGCCATGGACAAAATGGCAAAAAAGAACTTTTCAGCACTTATTCCTTCACAGAAACATCAATTTGAACAGCCATCCGTGCATCAAAGTGTCTTCAAAAGAGACAAGGAATCCAGGTGAGAGGTTATAGCACATTTGTGGAGTAGAAAAGTAAGAAAAACGGCATAAAATAGAGTATAAAAGAGAGTTTTCTATTATATGCATTACCCCGCCCCTAAACCTGGGTAGTGCAGCATGGAAAGAGATACTATGTATGTGCAGAGAGGAGAGCAAATGTAACACCTGACTTCAACATCAACTCCAATGCCAGGATCAATTCAGTGAACTCAACACCAGGCAGGTTTCTATAGCCACAGGCTATGGGACAGACCCTGTCAACCCAAGCTCCAGGCCTTCCCCTATGGCTCTAAGATCTAATGCCTCCAACCTCCATGGCTCCTATCGACATAGGCTCCAGGCCTACGCCACAACCAGGCCATTTATGGCTTCCCCAGGCTCCACACTGGTTACTATAGACTCGTAAGTGCCTGGATAAACAAACCTCTACATCGACACAGTGGAATATTATTCAGCAATGAAAGCAATAATCTTTGAATGTGGCTTTTGTTGCAGAAAAAAAGCACGTGAGCTATGAAGCCATTAAAAGACATAGAGGAAACTCAAATACATACTACTAAGTGAAAGAAACCAATCTCAAATGACCACTTACTATATGAATCCAACTATATGACATTCTGGAAAAGGCAAAACTATAGAGACATCAAAACGTTCAGTGATTGCTGGGGGTTGAAGAGTGGGAAAGGATAAATGGGCAGAGCATAGAGGATGTTTAGGGCAATGAAACTACTCTGTGTGTTACTATAATGGTAGACACATGCCATTACACCCTTGTCAAAACTCCCTGAATATACGAGAGCAAGAATGGTCCCTAATGTCAATTATAAACTATGGGTGACAGTGATAAGTCAATGTTGGTTCATCCATTGTAACAAATGTACCTCTCTAGTGAGGAAGGCTGATAGTGGAGGAGGCTGTGCATTTGGGGAGGTGGGAATGTAGGAACTCTCTGTACTTTCCACTATGCCTCACTATTAACTTTACACTGCCCTAAAAATAGCGTATTTGAAAAAAGATTGAGCTGTTGATATAAGCCCAATGTCTACTTTGACGTCCAGAAATGTTTCTTTTAAAACGCTAATACACCACTTCCTGGAAGAAAATATTTGTTAACAAATTCTTTTCTAGAACAATTATTTTTGTGGGTGTTCCTGTCACAACTATACATAAAAATCAGAATATGCAGCAACATCTTGATACTCTAAAAACACAATACCAAAAACGTTAAGAAAATCATTTCTAAATTTGATCTAAGCCAAAATGTGGAGAAGCAAAAGGGAAGAAAATTATTTCTGTATAATGAGATTATAGGTTGTTTCTCCGAACTCCTCTACAGTTTTCAGTATTTGCCAACTTCTATCATGGAGATATATAAATATAGAAGTAGATATGTAGATATATAGTCATTAGATATATATTTATATATAATAAATAAACAGATACCATTTTTATTATTTATTTATTTATTTATTTTTGAGACGGAGTTTCGCTCTTGTTTCCCAGGCTGGAGTGCAATGGCGCGATCTTGGCTCACCGCAACCTCCGCCTCCTGGGTTCAGGCAATTCTCCTGCCTCAGCCTCCTGAGTAGCTGGGATTACAGGCACGCGCCACCAAGCCCAGCTAATTTTTTGTATTTTTAGTAGAGACGGGGTTTCACCATGTTGACCAGGATGGTCTCGATCTCTTGACCTCGTGATCCACCCGCCTCGGCCTCCCAAAGTGCTGGGATTACAGGCTTGAGCCACCGCGCCCGGCCTACAGATACCATTTTTAAAAGATATATTTATGTATTTTATATATTTATATAATATATACATGTTTATATATACATCATTTTATCACCATTATGGATATAAAGAAGGACATTAAAATAGTGAAAAGATTAAAATAAAATGTACCAAAATGGAAACAGTGATTTAACTCTGCCTAGCTTTATGTGATTAAACAAGGTATTTTTCAAATCTATTTTTCTTTGCTTTCTAGAGGCTTTATAATAAACCTATATTTTTATATTTAAAAGCCTAATTTTTATTAAACAAATAAAAATTCAGCAACACTGTCTTTAGAACATTTTTTAAATCAACTTGAGCATGAAGAAAATGTTATGACTATGGTGGTGAGCATTTTGAAAGATTAGCAGAAGCAGGGATAATGTGACACTTAGCTGATCTTTCAAGGGAAGCTAGACAAATGACACTTTTCGAAAAGAAAATAGTCACTAGTGTTGAAACATGGTATTGCCAGTATGATTAAGAAGGAAAGTGTCAACTTCTTCTGTGGAAAATCCTAACATTACCAAACGTAAGAAGGCAAATACTTCAACAACAGAAATGAAAAAGATCTTGATTCATTTATTTAACACTTTTTTAGAGTTTAATCCCAAAAAGTCTATTTTGAAGAAAAGAAAAAATCTTACTCGTGTATATTACCCTTATGCAGTGAACTGGCCAAATAAGTCTATCCAAGGTACGTTGAATACAGAGCATGCTGGAAACATTTTTATTGACATCATCTCTAATCCCTACAACAATAGTGCAAGGGAAGGTTTAACATCTTCTTTTTACAGAGAGGAAAGCTGAGGCTCAAAGAGGTATAGTAGCTCATTTAACATTACACATCTAATACGTGGTGGAGGTGGGACCTATACTTACATCTGTCAGACCTTAAAGTCTGTGTTCTTCTTTCTACCTCTCTGCCTCAGTCCAACAATTGGTATCTTTGCCATGATGCCTCACGAGTTCACGAGGCACTTTTCAGGAAGTTTTTGACTCAGACTTTATCACTCAGCAAGATACCTCAACTAATTTACAAAATGTGACTTGAAAAGCAGGTTGTAATTCCAAAAGCAAAAATCCAACCACAAAAGATAAAGTCTTAATCAGTAGAGCTTTACAGAAGGAAGTAATGTAGGTAGTAAGGGCACTTTCGGAAATGTCTGGAATCAGAGGAGTCGATGTATCACCTGTTAGAAATTGTACTCGCTTGGTAGCAAAATTTTCCTTGTGTTCACTTAAAATAATAGTCTTGTTGTTTTAAAACCAACGCACAGTCAGAGGGTGACTTGGATGTTTATTTTTTATTCTCTTTGCCTTCTTGTTTTAAGAATGGATTTTTCCTAAATTCTAATTATTATTGTAACTTACATAAGTGCAGCCGATTTTGCTTTTAAGGATAAAACTACATTTAAGTAGCTTTGTCTGGATTATCAAAACCAGGCCCTGAAGAAGTGAGTTCCTAAAGGGTAGGAACTTTGCTTATGTCTATATCTCAGTTGTGTTAAACAGAATAACTGGCGCAAATTAGCAAATGATGCACTGAGGAATCATAGAACAAAAGACTTTATGAAGAACTAAGTTTCAGATTCAGGGTGACGCTAAGGAGCTAGTGTACCAGAGGATGGTATGCCTTCTGCAATCACAAAAGCAGCATTCAGTCTGATCTGGGCTCTAAGAAGTGCTCCTTGAGACCTGAAATTTTATCCTAACACTGCCACTAACAGGTTAAGTCAGAAAGAGTTCACTTCCCAGAGCTTTCGATTTCTGGTTTCCAAATCAGCACAATGAGAAACTGAAAAGAAGGAAAGAGGAAAAAAAGAGAGGGTCAGAGATCCCTCCTGCTTGTACAATGCCATGATTTGGACACAGGGTTTGGGCAACCATGGCCCATCCACCAATTCCTGCCTGTCGTCTCTTGTCAGACAGCTCATGAGCCACGAATGTGAAAGAATTCAAAAAAGTAACAATATCTTGGGACATGTCAACAATTATATAAAATGCAATTTTCAGTTCTCATAAAAGTACTTTGGAACTCAGCCCCACTCCTTTATTACCCATTTCTATGGCTGCTTTCACACCACAACCACAGAGATGTGTAGCTGTGACAGAGACCATATGGGCTGCCAAGCCTAAAATATTTACTGCCTAGACCTTTCCAGAAAAAAAAAAGGATTGCTGATCTTTTACACAGACAATCAAGCAAGCGATCACCTGAGAACATTAAAATCTGTGTCTAGGACAAATGGGGCCTATATAAACTAGGGAATAATCTTCCCCACTACTTATGCAAGAACATTCACCGTTGAGAGAGCAGGCTACATGGCTTGGCAGCACTACTGCCACCAGTCCAGACTTCCCCTCACCTGTGCCCTATAAGTGACCAGCATTTCTAGGCATCCGTGGAGCAGCGGGGTGCATTCTCATGGCTGGCCCCACACCTTCCCTTCCTCCTGCTTCCTCACATTCTATTTTCTGAGTGGTTGTCAAAGGAACGCTGAATTTTGCTGTCACTTTTTCAGACCCCAATTCCACTTATGACAGTCTTGGTACCAGGAAGCATTCCGAGCTCCTATCTCATCACCACAACCGCCTGCTTCTCACTTAGTCCAGACGAGCTTGCCACAGTGCACTTGCTTTTTAATCGCTCTCTCTCTTCTTGTCTTCACCTCCTCTCCCTCCCTCTCTCCCTGGCTCTTTCTGTCACACGGGTGTGTGCACATACACAAGTTCCGATTAGATAAAAGAAGAAACACTTTTTAAGTTTCTTTCTAGGCCTAATAGAAAATTCTTTTTTTTTTTTTTTTTACAAAAACAGAGCTGTTTTTTTCCATTGCAAAAGTGTGGGTGTCCTTCCTTTTGGAGAGTAGCAATCATGTTCTACATGGCCTTCTGACACATTGCATGTTGTACATATGTGTGTGTGCACATGTGCATATGAGTGTTAGAGTATGTGTGTGTAGCAGGGAGGAAAGAGATGAAGGAGAGTGTGTATGTGCATGTTGGTTCACATGAGTGTGAGTGTGTGCATGCACGTGCCTGTGTGTGTGCACGTGTATGAGCATGCTTGTATTTGCGTATGAGAATGTGCATGTGAGAGAGAAAGAAAGAATGCGTGTATGTGTGAATGTTTATGTGTGTGTATAGCAGGGAAGAAGGGGATGAAGGAGAGTATGCTAAAAAGAGAACACCTCAGAACAGTCCAATAAAAGATTCCATATCAACATCATATCTTGTTAAAATACAGGATTCCCAAGTCAGTCACCTTCAAGCTGGAAGCCTGGAGTGTAAAAAGAGTGGGTGTTCTTCTCTGACAACTTATTGTCTAAGACAATTTTATGATCAAAAATATATTCGAATAAAAGTACCTGAGAAAAGTACATAAAGAGAATATAGCAAAATGTTAACAATGGTTTTCTTTGGGTGAGAGGAAGAAGAAGCAGGTTGTGGTTGATCTGTTTCTTTTAGTTCAACTATTCTGCATTCCTCACTTTTAAATTTTGGATATTAAGCTGGAGAGAAAGAACATGAATATAAAGATGAATTCGCTGAATGGAGCAACGAATGCTGAGTTAGCCAAAAATGTATGGCTACCTTCTATATCTAATTATCTGAGGGCAAATCAGAAAACACCACTTTCAGAAAAATTTTTTTTTTTTTTTAGAAATGAAGGTTCGCTCTTGTTGCCCAAGCTGGAGTGCAATGGCACAATCTCAGCTCACCGCAGCCTCCGCCTTTTGGGTTCAGGCAATTCTCCTTCCTCAGCCTCCCGAGTAGCTGGGATTACAGGCACGCACCACCATGCCCAGCTAATTTTTTGTATTTTTAGCAGAGACAGGGTTTCACAATGTTGACCAGGATGGTCTCGATCTCTTGATCTTGTGATCCACCCACCTCGGCCTCCCAAAGTGCTGGGATTACAGGCTTGAGCCACCGCGCCCAGCCAGAAATTTTTTAAAATGTGTTTTACGTTATTTTCCCTTTCAGCCTAAGGACTAAAAATTGAACACAACTGGATCTGCGCCATTGCCTCAAAGATTCTTAGCCTAGTTCAAGATCCATTGTCTGGACACTCCTGCTTTTTAGACAGAAAACAGGGCTAAATTCCTATTGACTTCCAAATACACAGACCCACAGATATGTCACAGTAGCCTCTCTCTCTCACCCTGTCTCTGTCCATCTGAGTCTCTCTTTCTTTCTCTCTCCCTTCCCTCACATCATCCCCAAATCAGAATGCATATATAAAAATTTGATTAACTGAAACATAGAATGTTTTACTTTACAAACCAAGATTTTACTACAAGAGAAATACAGACTTCAGCTAAGATGTTTGGTTGAATACCTGCATATGCATTCACTCCATCATTAAACCACATTAACATGGGATGATTAAAAATAAATAAACCAACAAAGATAAAAAGAAAATAAAGACAATCCCTTCAGCATATAGAAAACTGGCAAACAGAAGCTGTCAGTGACACCTCACAGTAGACACAGAGATGCTAAATCCCAAGCCAGTGGCAGGAAGGCAACCAGGATCCCCAACGGTTCAAGAGTTGGCAGCTAAATTTACCTAGGGAATTTATGTTTCAGTAGTAAGTAGATCCCAGATCCTCTCCCTAGAATCGGTGACTGCATCCCACGGTGGTGGCAGGGTGGAGGTTTCCTCTCTATAGGGTAAAATTTGGTGTCTCTAGGCAGGAGCTCTCTAGACACAAGTGCTTAAATGCACACACTGAACACTGAGATCCTCCAGGTTTTCCTACCACTGAGTTCCAATGAGGGTGGCAGATACACTTGGTCAGAAGTTAAGATGATTTTTCTCTAGAGAGAATCTCTCTTGCTCAAGAAGAAAAGGTCTGACCCAGCAAGACCACCGCCCACAAAATGTTACAATCACAGAACTTCCATCAGCTTTTAGCTTTTCAGTGCTCCATTTTTTTCTAACAGACACAGACAGCTAAGGGTCACCAGGCATCTGAGCAAAGCTTCTAACATGAATGGCCGAGACCAGAGAAAGAAGACACATAAATGCAGCCTGAATGAGGACTGTGCTAGGAGATAAGACCTTCTGAAACCCATATGAATGTTCTCGAAGAGATAAAAGTGTTACCATTTTCATGAAACAAGAACCAAATTTAAAGAAAAAGTAAACGCTTAGAAATTAAAAATATGACAGCAGAACTTGTGAAAAATTCTTGTTAGAATAGTAAGACAACAAAGTTGAGTAGATGAACCTTATGTCTTCCAGAAATAGCGATAAGAAAAAAGTTGAAATCCGGAAGAAAATTTGAACAGGTTCAACACTAAAATGATCAGAATTCCAAAGATAGAAATAGAGACAGACAGAGAAAGAGAAAAAAGAACAGACACACGCAGCAAATAAGAGAGAGATAAACCCTAACACAGTAATTGCTGGAGACTACAACACCCAACTTTCAGCACTGGACAGATCTTCCAGACAGAAAACCAACCAATCAACATGAAATTTAATCTTTACTACAGACCAAATGGAACTGATATTCAAGGAACATTTCATCCAATGACTGCAGAATACACATTTTTTCAACTCAACACATAGATCATTCATAAGTATAGAAGATACCTTAGGTCACAAAGCAAATGCAATCACATTTGAAATCAGGACTAAGAAATTCATTCAAAACCATATACTTACATGGAAACTGAATAACTTGCTCCTGAATGACTCCTGGGTAAATAATGACATTAAGGCAGAAATCAAGAAGTTTAAGAAGTTCTTTGAAAGTAATGAGAACAAAGGTACAATTTACCAGAGTTTCTGGGATGCAGCTAGTCAAGTAGTGTGGAGAGAAATTTATAGTACTAAATGCTCACATCGAGAAGTGAGAACTCGGGACAGCTGCGGTGACTCACTCTTGTAATCTCAGCACTTTTGGAGGCCAAGGCGGGCAGATTACAAGATCAGGAGTTTGAGACCAGCCTGACCAACATGGTGAAACCCCATTCTACTAAAAATACAAAAATTAGCTGGTGTTGTGGCACATACCTGTAATCCCAGGTACTCAGGAGGCTGAGGCAGGAGAACTGCTTGAACCCAGGAGATAAATGTTGCAGTGAGCCCATATCACACCACTGCACTCCAGCCTGGTTGAGAGAACAACACTCCATCTCAAAAACAAAATTGAGATCTCAAGTTAACTACCCAACATCACAATTAAAAGAATTAGAAATCCAAGAGCAAAGAACACCCTCAAAGCTATGCTGAATGGGAGTGGGGAGAGAGGGCATCTTTATCTTGTGCCAATTTTTAAGGGGAATGCCTTCAGCTTTTGTCCATTCAGTATGATGCTGGCTGTGGTTTTGTCACATGTGGCTCTTATTATTTTGAGGTATGTTCCTTCAATACCTGGTTTATTGAGAGTTTTTAACACACATGAAAGTTGAATTTTATCAAAAGCTGTTTTTGCATCCATTGAGATAATCATGTGGGTAATTTTTTTTCTTTAGTTCTGTTTATGTGACGATGACATTTATCAATTTGCATATGTTAAACCAAACTTGCATCTCAGGGAGGGTGGTTGTGACCAGGAATTTATCAGTTTCTTCTAGATTTCTCAATTTTTTCAGGTTCAGTGGTTCACATCTGCAATCCCAGAACTTTGGGAGGTCAAGGTGGGTTGATCACCTGAGATTGGGAGTTCAAGACCAGCTGGATCAACATGGAGAAACCCCATGTCTACTAAAAATACACAATTAACCAGACATGGTGGCACATGCATGTCATCCCAGCTACTCAGGAAGCTGAGGCAGGAGAATAGCTTGAACTCAGGAGGCAGAGGTTGCACTAAGCCGAGATCTCACCATTGCCCTCCAGCCTGAGCAACAAGCACAAAACTTCATCTCAAAATTAAAGGAAAAAAAGTGCCTACAGTTGTACATAATATTCTCTGAGGGTGGTTTGTATTTCTGTGGGGTCAGTGGTAATATTGCCCTTATTGTTTTTGATGGTGGTTATTTGAATCTCTTCCCTTTCTCCTTCATTGGTCTAGTTTCAAGTTTATTATTTTTTTAACCAGTATGATTTTAATAGACCAGTTACTGGGTATAAAATTGAAACATACAGAGTGCCATCTCCAAGAGCAGTCATGATTTCATTTGGGTTCTTGAAAAATGTTAAGAAGTAGGTTGAGTTTTATTATTTTTTTCAGAAAACCAGCTTTTGAAAAATTTATGTGGAACCAAAAACAGCCAAGGCAATCCTAAGCAAGAAGAGCAAAGCTGGAAGCGACATGCTACCAGACTTCAAACTGCATTACAGGGCTACAGGAAACAACAGCATAGTACTGGGTACAAAAACAAACACATGGACTAATGGAACAGAATAGAGAATCCAGAAACAAAACCAAGCTTCTACAACTATCTGATCTTTGGCAAACTTAACAAAAACAAGCAAGGGGGAAAAGATTCTCCCTATTCAATAAACGATGCCAGGATAACTGGATAGCCATATGCAAAAGACTGAAACTAGACCCCTTCTTTACATTACATATAAAAATTTGCTCATGATAGATTAAACACTGATATGTAAAACCAAAAACTATAAAAGCTCTGCAAGACACGAGACAATTCCATTCAAAACATAAGCACAGGCAAAGATTTCATCATGAACATGCCAAAAGAAAAGGTAACAAAAGCAAAATTGAAAACGGGTCAAATTAAAATGAGAAACTTTCACACAGCAAAATAAACTATCAACAGAGAAAACTGACAACCTACAGAATGTGAGAAAATGTTTGTAAACTATGCATTCCACAAAAATCTAATATCAAACATCGGTAGGGAAATTAAATTTACAAGAGGAAAACAAACAACCCATAAAAAGGTGGGCAAAGAACATAAACAGACACTTTTAAAACAAGACATATATGCAACAAGCAATCATATTAAAAAAGCTCAACGTCACTGATTATTAGAGAAATGCAAATGAAAATTATAATAAGATACCATCTCACACCAGTCATAATGGCAATTATTAAAGCAAAAAAAAAACACATACTGGCAAGGTTAGAGAGAAAAACAACACTTACACACTGTATTCGGGAATGCAAATTAGTTCTGCCATTGTGAAAAAGTGTCATGATTCCTCAAAGACCTAAAGAGTGAAATACCATTTGATTCAGCAAACCTAGTAATGGGTTACTAGGTATGTACCCAAGGGAATATAAATCCTTCTGTTATAGAGACATGTGCACGCATATGTCCATGGCAGCACTGTTCACAATAGCAAAAACATGGAATCAAGCTAAATGCCCATCAATGGTAGACTGGATAAAGAAAATGTGGTACATATACAACAAAAAACACTAGGTAGCCACAAAAGAATGCGATCGTGTTCTCTTCAGGGACATAGATGAAGCTGGAGACTATTATTCTTAGCAAACTAATGCAGGAACACAAAATACCAGATATTTTCACTTGAAAGTGGGAGCTAAATGATGAGAACACAGGAACATACAACAGGCGGAAGAACAACACACACTAGAGCCTTTCAGAGAGTGGAGAATGAGAGAAGGAAGAAGATCAGGAAAAACAACTAAATGGGACTAGGCTTAATACTGGAGTAATGAAATGATCTGTACAATAAACCTCATGACAGACTTTACCTAAATAACAAACCTGTGCTTGAACCTTTGAACTTAAATGAAAGTTAAAAAAAAAAAGGCAACTTCTCAAGTTGAATAACATAACCTCCTAGGTTTAAACACATGAACACAAACTCACACCAAGGAACATTGTCTTGAAAATCTGCAATATATGACAAAGGAAAACAGCTCTCCTAAGTTTTCAGAAAAGTTTTTTAAAAAACAGTATTTACAAAGAATCAAAAATCAGAATGGTTTCAGGCTTCTCAACAGCACTACCAGAAGCTGGGAAATAATGGAGTAGTATCTTTAAAACTTGAATGGGAAATTATTTTCAATCAAAAATTCTATGCCCCACCAGTCATGTAAGTGTAAGAAGAAATAAAGTCATATTTCAGAACAATTTGCTTCAGTGTATCCTTGCTTGAATAAGTTACTGGAGGATACAGTCCACAAACAAGAGATTCAGGGCACGGGGCAGTGCAAAACAACAGAGTGGGTTTGTATTTGTATTGAAAAGACAGCAGCATTCGAGAGTTAGGGAATACTGGAGGAGGAGTTTTCTCCAGCATCCCTGGAGCCCACACCTCTCATTTCCACATTCCTATGTCCCATTGCTGCCCATGAATTCTGATCACCTATTCCTTTGAGAGAGGTATTTCTCTCACCGATTAGCTGTAGTCAAGTGGCTCTTTCTTGGGCTACAGGAGGAAATCTATTGCTTTTCATTAAACATCAATTTGATTAACCTAGGCTTAAGGTCAGCATTATGCCATCAGCTGTACGTTCTTGGGAAGACATCTACTCACAAACTGGTTAAAGAACGTGGCCCTCCTACCTCTGACTTGTGTGATTCTAAGCAAGCTATTTAGCACCCTCTCATCTGTGAAACAAACATAAAGTTCTTATCTTGGGCTCCACAAACAGAAAGTGTTGAACAAGAAGAGTTTCTTCTCCTCCAAGGCCAGACCATATGGAGGACCCTAAGACAGCCACAGTCTTGGTCAGTAGGACAAACACAAGGTTCAAATTGCACCATTAAAACTGTGGCCAAACGTTTGCTCTGCCTCTGAGTCACTCGCTGTCATAAGGCTCTACCGGTTCCCATTCCAGATAGAAAGTGGGCTTTTGTTGGTTTTTGTTGTGTTTTTCAAGAGATGGAGTCACCCAGGCTGGAGTACAGTGGCATGACCATAGCTCACTGCAGCCCCAAACTCCTGAGCTCAAGTGACCTTTCTTCCATGGCCTCCTGACAGAAGCTGGGCCAACAGGGCAGCAGGTATGCATCCCCACACCCAGTAATTTTTTTTGAGAGATGGGGTACTGCTATGTTGCCCAGACTGCTCTCAAATTCCTGGCCTGAAGCAATTTTCCCATATTAGCCTCCTAAATTTCTAGGATTACAGGTGTGAGCCACTGTGCCCAACAGGTGTTCTTAAATACAATTTCCACACTGCTATTCTGAAGAAGGGCAAGAAGCAAAGAGTCCCTCCTTGAAACATAGAAAATAAAAGCATTCACTATTAAGTGGAGGCAGAGTTGATGATCAGCCAAAACTACTTCAACTGTAATCCAGAAGTCCCATTGATACAGGAGTTCTAAAGAAATTATTTAGTCAGAGATTGAAAGTAAGGAATTCTTTGGTAAGGTTTCCCTTTGAATAAAAAGCAGCCCCAAAACCATTGCTAACAAAGAGCGGCCTGTAAAATCGAGCTGCAGATATAGACAAGCAAGCTGGAAGCTTGCACAGGCGAATGCCAGCAGCTGTAACAATAGGAGGCTACTTGGGTGCCAGGCATGCTCAACCTGACGGCTTCATCTTCCTTTTTCTTTATCAACCACAAGTGCAGTAAGGGACAGACAACATGCACTGGCCAAGTAGAAAACCTATATGCATAAGAAGATTCGGGTGGATAGCCAGCTTCTTCACGAGCTATGTAAAGCTCTCACCTGGTCCAACCCATATTTGGACCCTATGTAAATCAAACACCACCTCCTCAACAAGTCTATAAAACCTTGTGCAGTTCACCAGAAAACCAGAAAACACACTCAGAAGCCTCTCTCTCTCTCTGCAGAAGAGAGAGATGTTCTCTTTTCTTCTTTTGCCTGTAAAACCTCCATTCTTAACCTCACTCCATGTGTATTCACGTCCTTGATTTTCTTGACATGAGGCAATGTACCTTGGGTATTACCTCAGATGGACAATGCTGCTTCATCATAGTTCTGTTTTGTTCAGGTTGTGGGACAAACGGCTCCTTTCCTCTGCAACCTCAGCTCAAGCTTACTCAGTCCTCCTTCGAGCAGAATCACAGAGCCAAATGAAACCCCTTAAGTCTTCTTTTAAATTGGCAGCCGCTCCAAAGAAAGCAGCATGATGAGTTTCAGGTGGCCCGGGGTGGGGGCAGTGCTACTCTGGCTTCTCCGTGCTCAGTCCCTCTCAGTTCAAAAGCGCACCACGTGGAGCAATAGAACACCTCCTCATCTGGGTTTTAAAAATAGTGGGAGGAAAAGCGCTGTCTTCATGCTTATTTCCCTGGCAGAGGGGAGGTCATAAAACACTAATTTCTAAGCAGTGGACCAGAGTTTTACTGATCTCTTCTGTTACTGACTCATGTTTACCCAGAGAAACCACATCACAAATCTGAGTCTCCTCTGGCAAGAGAAGGAATCGGATTCATGATTCTCTCAGCCCCCTTTCCACAGTGGAGTTCTGACTCCACTTCTAAAATACTTTTCTGCAAGCCTCTGTACCTCATAAATGTTTTACTCTACTCGAGACAGCAAAGGGAAGCACAGATTAGCTACTGTTTTCAGAACAGTGGAAACATGCTGTCTTCTCCACGTTTGGCATTGGAGTCAAAGATCAAGCACCAAACAGTAGTTGTCAAGAATCCTTTCATTTACAATCAGGTTCTAGACTTTTCAAATGGTGTGGGCAAGAACCAGTTTTTCCAGAATAGGTTATTATCTACCTCTTACCTTTATAGGACAGGACTAAAAATTCTCTTTTTTAAGACAGAGTCTTGCTCTGTTCCCAAGGCTGGAGTGCAGTGGCATGATCTCGGCTCACTACAACTTCTGCCTCTCAGGTTGAAGTGATTTTCCTGCCTAAGCCTCCTGAGTAGCTGGAATTACAGGGGCCCACCACTACACTCAGCTAATTTTTGAATTTTTAGTAGAGACAGCGTCTCCCCATGTTTGCCAGGGTAGTCTCCAAAGCCTGACCTTATGATCTGCCTACCTGAGCTGCCCAAAGTACTGGGATTACAGATGTGAGCCACCGCGCTGGGCATTTTTTTTAATTACACTGAAGACTTTTGAAAGGGTTGTGTGTTGTATGAACTCCCTCCTCACCCAATTCTCATGGATGGAAAATGCTGCTGCTTCATTTTAAAGCTAATGAGCTGCCTGAACAGGAACTTCTATTTAACCATTCAAACCGATTAGCTCACGTCCCTGAAGGCTGGAGAACACGGGAACTGCTATCCCGTCTGAATACAATCCAAAAGCAAAAGGCTGTGGCCAAGTTGAAATAATGGGGCAGATAGAAGCGATAAAGACTGGAGCTGGGAGTGGCCCGTACTTCAAGTTAAGCCAAACAAAGGTGTTTGCATGTTTTATATGGGCCAAATAGGAATTCCATAATAGAGAAAACCATTGATTTTAAGGAGGACGCTGCCCTGAAAAGCTTCCTGCCAGGGGTAAGGAAGAGGCTGCCCAGGACCCCCAGAGGCAGGTGGTAGGAGGGCTCTTAGTGGCTTCCTAGAAACTGTATTACCTGAGGTAGTGAACTGCTGTCAGAGATCCCTACCAGGAGAATTTCTCAGGAATGCATGAGAAAGGGCCCAAAACTGCATGACTGCTCCTAAAATGTGACACCATAATACAGCTGAACTATTCAATAAAGCCCTATCTGTTCCTCTGTCTCTCCTTTCTCCCTGCCCCTATCCAACCCTAGAAGAGCCAGAAAGCACTGCTAAGAAGTGAGGGTGGGTGGTCATAAACAAACACACTGTCCTCCTTTCCCTTCCCACTGTGGGTTTCTCAGGCTGAGGCTGTCACAGAGGAGGAGGGATGAAAATTGTTTTCGTTGATATTTTATGATGAACATTTATGAACGTACAACAAAGTTGAAAAAACTTTACAGTGAACACTTTAACTGTATCTTCACCAACTTGGAGTCTTGTTTTATCTCATGTCCATCCATAGATCCATCTTTCTATCCATCCAGTAATCCATTATAGTTTTTAGGCATTTTAAAGTAAATTGCAGACATCAGTAACTCAACGTGCATTAACTAGAATTTGGTACCTTTTTTTTTCCTTTTGGTGTAAAGTTTACAAATGATGAAATGCAAAAATTTTAAGTATGTATTTACCGAATTTTGACAAAAGTATACATATGTGTAACCCAAAACTCTATCAAATAAAGAACATTACTATAATCCCTGATATGGTTTGGCTGTGTCCTCACCCAAATCTCTTCTTGAATTGTAGCTCCCAGAATTCCCACGTGTTGTGGGAGGGACCTGGTGGGAGAGAATTTAATCATGGTGACAGTTTCCCCCATACTGTTCTTGTGATAGTGAATAAGTCTCACAAGAGCTGATGCTTCTATAAGAGGAAAGCCCTTTTGCTTGTTTCTCATTTCTCTCTTGTCTGCCACCATGTAAGATGTCCCTTTGACTTTCTGCCGTGATGATGAGGCCTCCCCAGCCAGGTGCAACTGTGAGTCCCTTAAACCTTTTTTGAATAAAGAACCCAGTATCAGGTATGTCTTTATCAGCAGTGAAAAAACGGACTAATACAATCCCAGAAAGTTTCCTCATGACTTGTCTCAGTCTCCAGCTCTGTACCCTTGGATTTTTTTCATTGTCGACTAAGTTTGCCAACTTTAAAAATTCCACATAACTTGAATCATGTTGTGATAACCCTATATATAAGGCTCCCTTCAGTCCACAAAATATTTTTTATATTTATCAGTCAGGTTACACATATCAGTATCTCTTTCATTTTTATTGCTGAGTAGTATTTCATGCTATGAAATAACGTAGTTCGCTACCTGATCCTCTATTTGTGGTCACCAGAAATATTTTCAACTTTTGATTATTATGAGTAAAGCTATTGTGGTCTTCTGTAAGTATTTTTATTAACATGTATTTTCACTAATTGGGGTAGATTCCTAACTCGGAAATTTATTATAGATGAGATGTATATTTGTTCTATAAGAAAATTCCAGAAATTTGACAAAGTAGTTGTACTGTTTTATAGTCCCATTAGCAATAGTTATAGTTGTGCTGTATTCTTGCCAACATTTGGTGTTTAGTCTTTCCCAACCTAGTTATTTTGTGGGGTGTGTAGTAGTATCTCACTGTGGTTTTAATCTGCATTTCCTTGATGTTAACCATTTTGTCCCACTTGTATATTATCTTTGCAAAGTGGCTCCCCCAATTTTTTCCCCTTCTAAACAGTAATTGTTATCTTTTTTTCTTTTAGTTGTTCTGTCATCCAGGCTGGAAGGCAATGGTGCAATCTTGGCTCACTACAGCCTCTGCTTCCTGGGCTCAAGCGATCCTCCCACCTCAGTCTCCCAATTAGCTGATACCAGGCTAACTTTTTGTATTGATATTAGCCCACATACAAGGCTAATTTTTTGTACTTATACTAGGTATCAGGGTCTCACCATGTTTCCCAGACTAGTCTCAAACTCCTGGCCTTAAGCCATTCATCCTCCTCGGCCTCCCAAAGTACTGGCACTACAGGTGTGAGCCACTGTGCCCAGCCTTATTTTCAGGTTATAAAACTGCTTTCTATATTCTGGAAATCAGGCTCTTTACTGAAAATAGATTTATGACCATTTTCTGTCAGGCTGTGGCTTGCATATTCTTTTGTTTAATGTATCTTTTAATTTTCCCGGACACATTTTCTGCAAAATTCGTGTTAGTTTTTGTTGTATTTTTCAGATACTTTGTTCATTTCATCTAAGTTGCAGAATTTGTCACCATGACGTTGTTTATGATAGTCTCTTATTATCCTTTTCACGTCTGCAGGATCTGTAGTGATAGTTTCACTTCGCTTTCACTTCTGATATTGATACTGACCATTTGTGTTTCCTCTCTTTTTTTCATGATCAGAGTAGCTTAAGGTTTATTAATGTTGATATTTTAAAACAACCAGCTTCTTTGCTTTGTTAGTTTTCTCTATTATTTTGTCTGTCTTCAATTTGGTTTATCTCTGCACTTTTACCTTTATTGTTTCCTTCTTACTACTTCGTTGGAGTTTTCTTTGCTGTGTGTGTGTGTGTGTGTGTGTGTGTGTGTGTTTTCAATCTTCTTTAGGTGAACATTTACGTCATTGATTTTAGACCTTTCTCTTTTTCTTCTATTGCAGTATAAGCATGTACAGCTATACTTCCCTCTGGGAACTCCCATAGCTGTAATTCATAAGTGTTGGCATGTTATATTTTGATTATCCCTTAGAATAAAATATTTTATATTCTATCTTTTGCTTTCTTCTTGGGCTTGTGTATTATATTTAATCTCCAAGTACTTGGAGCTTTCCTAGTTCTCTTATTGTTAATTTCTGTTTTAATCCTATTGTGGTCAGGTAACATACACTGCATGAATTCAATTTGATTTAATCTATTCAGTCTTGTTTTACGACCTAGCATGTGACCTATCCTAGTGAACACTACATGTACTTGAAACATACAGTATTCTGTGGTTATTGGGTGTCGTCTTCCATTGGTTTGTTTAAGATGGTGGAGAGTGTTGTTCAGGTCATCTGCATCTTGACTAAGATTTTGTCTAGTTTATCTATCAATTGCTTGGGAGATGGGTATTAAAATCACCAATCAAAATTGTGGATTGTTTGTTTATTCCTTTAGTTCAATTTTGTTTTGTGCAAATTGATGCACAAATTATTTTTAATCCATTTTTTTGATGAAATGACTCTTCTGTAATCATGAACTATCCCTCTTTATCTTTGGAAATACTGTTTTGACTTAAGCATATTTTATTTGGTATTAATATAGCTTCTTCACACTTCCATTGCTGACTGTTTGCATAGTATATCATTTTAAATGTACTCATTTAGGGTCAGGTACAGTGGCTCACCTGCAATCCTAGCACTTTGGGAGGCTGAGGCAGGTAGATCATTTGAGGTCAAAAGTTTAGGACAAGCCTATCCAATGCAGTGAAACCCCAGCTTTATTAAAAATACCCCAACATTTAGCTAGGCGTGGTGGCAGGTTTCTGTATTGCCGGCTACTCAAAAGGCTGAGGCAGGAGAATTGCTCGAACCCAGGAGGCGGAGTTTACAGTGAGCAGAGATTGCACCACTGTACTCCAGCCTAGGAGATAGAGTAGGACACTGTCTTAAAAAAATTCAAATGTACTTATTTAGACCTACGTACATTTGTCTTCTTTTTTTCTATTCAAAGTGTGTATTTAATATACAGCACTGGGTCTTGTGGGTTTTTTAAATCAATTCTGGCACTTTAATTGGAGTATGTGGTATGATTCAATAACATTTAACGTTATTAAGTATAGATTTATTAGTGGTTGAATGATGTAATTGGATTCAAGCTTACAATTGAATGGTTTGTTTCATTATTTTGTTTGTTTTTGTTTGCATCCCCTTCCCCACTTTTTGTCCTGTCCTTTTTCTCCTGATGTCTTTTGGACTCTTTAAATACTTTTAAAATTTCATTTTAAAGTATCCATGACTTATTAGATGTAGTGGTTGAATATTCCTTATCTGAATTCCTTGGGACTAGAAGAGTTTTGGATTTTAAACTTTTTTCATAATTTGGAACATTTACATATACATAAAGAGATGTCTTAAAGATATAACTGAAGTCTAAACACAAAATTCACCTATGTTTACGTACACCTCATACACATAACGCAAATAAAATTTTACATATTTTTAGCAATTTTGTGCACGAATCAAAGTTTGTATACATTGAACCATCAGAAAGCACACATATCGCTATCTCAGCCATCGATGTGGATGAATTTCAGATCTTGGAATATTTTGGATTTTGGGGTTTATGGATCAGAGATGCTCAACCTCTACCTGTTTTCATTGTTGATTATTTTATGTGTTAAATATGTAAAAAAGCGTTAAGTTTTCAGCTGAATGAGATTTTTGAGTTTGGAAATTAAACTAAACAGGATTTTTCTTAAGTTCCAGGATACAGGTGCAGAATGTGTAGGTTTATTATATAGGTATATGTGTACCATGGTGCTTTGCTGCACCTATCAACCATTCATCTAGGTTTTAAGCTTCACATACACTAGCTATTTGTCCTAATGGTCTCCCTGTCTCACCCTCCTCTGACCCCCAACTGGCCCCAATGTGTGTTGTTCCCTCCCTGTGTCCATGTGTTCTCACTGTTCGACTCCCAATTATGAGTGAGAAAGTGTGGTGCTTGGTTTTCTGCTCCTGTTTTGAACTAGACAGAATTTCTTAATATCTTAAATTGCTCAGTGAAAGAGAAAATATCAAAGATTCTACCCAACAGGTGGGTAAGAATGAGTCCACGTAGCAACTTTGATAAAGTGAAGGGAAATAACAAACCATTTCTGATTGCTCCTTGCCACAGCCAGTGCATTCAACCTTTTTACTGTCCTTTTATTATTTTTTCATTGTTCTTACAGTCATTATTATTTTTCCCCAAATGAAAAAATAAAAGTGGTGGGATTGATAGTGAGGAAACAGACTGACAGCTGCCCCTACATCTGAGTTTAACTTTTGAGAAATATAGTCAACATGATGATTTTCACACAGGGCTAGTAGGCCTTCTGCATCTGTTATAATTCCTGTTATGTTGTGGACAGAAAATAAATTTTTCTCTCCATGGGAACCTGTTAGTGATACTTGAGAACAATGTCAACTGTAGACCAAAACCGAATACAAGTGGAAATATTGTTTCATTTTTTTTGCAGTATTCCTTTTTTAAGACCTGAGATAGGAGGATAAAAAAGGAAAGAACTATTGACATGTGCAACAACATGGCTGAATATCAAAAACATTTTCTTGACTAAAAGAAACCTTACATATGGAGTGATCACAATATAATTCTATTTCTATCAAACTTTAAAATCTGTTCTGAAAGAATATTTAAAAGTATATTTGGGCTCGGGACCGACTAAGAGGAGGCAAAATTGAACTTTCTAGTCTCTGCTGTGATCAAAAACCCATGCTATAAACTTTGTACACAGTATCTCATTTAATCCTCAAAATCACCCTAACAGGTAGTTACTGTCACTTCCCCTGCTTCAAACAGAACATAAAGCTCAGAGAATCCAGGTACTGTGTTTTTTTTTTTGTTTGTTTTGTTTTTGAGATGGAGTTTTGCTCATGCCACCCAGGCTGAAGTGCAATGGCGTGATCTCGGCTCACTGCAAGCTCCGCCTTCTGGGTTCAGGCAATTCTCGTGCCTCAGCCTCCCAAGTAGCTGGGACTACAGGAACGCACCACCATGCCCAGCTAATTTTTTGTATCTTTAGTAGAGATGGGGTTTCACCATGTTGACCAGGATGGTCTCGATCTCTTGACCTCGTGATCCACCTGCCTCGGCCTCCCGAAGTGCTGGGATTACAGGTGTGAGCCACCATGCCTGGCCCGGTACTGTGTTTTACACCTACTTTGAAGTCACCAATTCCTAATGTTCTATAAAATGTTCTAAATAAAAATGAATAAAGTAGGCAAAAAAGACCATGTAAATAGCATTTCTACAAATATCTCCTAAGACAATTTTCACATCGATGTCCAAAGACATTTACAAGAACGTTTTCCACAACACTGTTTAAAATAATAGAAAACTACAAGCAACCTAAATGTCCATGGAAGAGTTAGATTCCTTCTCTTATTTCCGTATAATGCAATACTGTGCTGATGTAGAGATATCATATTCATTTTTAAAAATTACATTCACCTTCTTCTTATGGATCCAAGGAGATATGTTAGAGAATATCTATTGCATTTGGACATAAACATAAATACAAAGGAAATAGTAGGGGCTCTCTACAAGTGGTTATATATTGGAAGAGGAAGAAGAGAAAAATAAAAGGGATTATGAACTTGTTATATGCTTTGGTAGTGTCTGGTTTTGTATATAACTTGAATTTTTTCATAAATATATTTTACAGTCTGCATAATTACTAGGTAAGAAGACAAGTAAGTCACTTTAGTAAAAGTTCTTCCAATTACTGCAACTGATTTCTACAGCCAGAATGTTCCCAGAACCTGAAAAAAGGAAGCACTAGAAATGGAAGGCAGAAATACTGACACTAGAGGGCCAGAGCTGGAGAGGGTGGATCTAATGCAGCAAATCCATCAGCAGTTCTCATCGCCATCTTTGAGAAACCTCACAATTTTCCGTGCGTAATAAATGAGTTAAATTGAAAACAAATCCATGACAGTGGTGCATGAGAAAGGTTACATGTGTCCCGAATAATAAAGTCTGCGCACAATATAAATTAAAACATACCATTTTACATTCATAAGATTGACAAACAAAAAGTAAAAGCCTAGGAATATCAAGTGAAGCCAAACACAAAACAAGTTTCCCCACATTTCCTGTGGGAATACCAATTGTTACAACTACTTTAAACAATTGGAAATTCATAGTAAAAATGAAGACAAGCCTCCCCTACAACTTACCAATCCCTCTTCTGGGAACACAGTAAGAGAGATTCTTCCCAAGAAACCTGTAAACAAATGTATATGGCACTATTCATGTAATTGTACATCGTGGTATTTCCATATGGTAAAGTATTATTCGGCAGGGAAAGTAAGTAGACCAGAGGTAGACATTTCAATATCAATAAGTTTTAGAAAAATAAAATGGAGTATAGGAAGCTGCAACTATATCTGTAATGCTTTGTTTTGCCAGGAAAATAAAGGGACACGTGGGGAGGGCAAAGGACAAAAAAAACTAAACAATCTGAAACACATGCAGAAAAATACCCATATTTTAAAATTTTCCATTGCTGCTTATATTAGTTTCTGTCTTTTCTATACGCTTGAAGTACTTGATAATCAAGAAAATATAAAAGGCATAGGAAAAAGTATTCTGAGAAAATACATCGAAAGGTTTATGGTTATTAGATTTGGTAAGATTTTAAATGACTTTAATTTTCTTTGTTATATCTCTCTATATGTCCTAGTCATACCATATTAAATGTGTATTTCATTTATGACAATAAAAATGTATTGTTTAAAAACTCATATATATGCAGTTTTATCTGACATATGATGAAACTCTACGAAACATAGATTCAGCAAAAATACTGAGAACAAGAACAAAAATAATGATATTAAGAGTTGTTGACTTTTGGATGGAGCTATGAGTGACTTTACATTTATCTCTAAACTCGATTTTTCTATAGTGGGCAAAGAAAATATTTGTGAAAGCTAGATTAAATAGAAAGCTATAGGTTTTAAATGAAAAGGAATTCAAATAATTTTCCAGCATGATAAAATGTTCATATTCCTAAATATGAACTGCTTTACAAAAGCACCAGTGATTTTAAAGAAACATTAGATGATTTTTAAAGGAAGTCAGTTATGATACTGAAGTTTATAGTGATACTGAGTGTTTGCTAGCTCCACTAATCAGGATATTAAGTTAATAGTATATAATATGCCATAAAGAAATTATATGAGCAGAGGTTATTGCAAAAGGAGAACACAATGATTTTAAGTGGGCTGGTGACCTGAATTTCTTCCAGTGAGGGGAAACATCAGAGTCATTTGATCAATGAAGTGCCTTTTATAAATCTTCAGGAAATCTCCTATGAAGGCTTTAAGAAGATGGATTTCTTATTACTTCTGATGTATGTTCCCATGAAATTTTTCCATTGCCACCATGGGCCTGCCCAGCCCAAGAGATGGAAACTGTGAGTCCAGCCCACTGACGCCCACCATCAGTAAGAAGATTGCACACTGAGGAGGCCATGGCCAGCCTGCTGACTGAAATCTATACTGTAAAAGGATGATGCTGTTCCAGCAATCCTGAAACCCTGCCCTAGGATCAATGCAAAGTGGTGTCAACCTCAGAATTTCAATACGCCTAGGCAGATAGTTATCTTTAAATATAAGAACAGTATCATTTTCGGGAGAAACCAAAAGAATCCAGAAAAATTCTACAGTAGTCTACTCTGCCCTTCCTCCCCATTCCGTCTTGTTAGTAAAAGCCAAATCCAGGCACAAAGATGTCCTAACTTCTACACCTGAGGTTGCCCACAACGTGTGCTACGTGACGCATCTTATAGAGCACATATGCAAACAATTATGGGATCTGAAAAACAATAACTCAGGCAGAAACATTAGGAATTGGTGCCCCTAAGTGAACCAGTGGGAAAAAAGGAGGCTTAGAGAGTTTAAACAACTTTCCCCAGTAGCTGATAAGTTACGGTGGCCTTAGACAAGCTGACAAGAGTGGTAGCAAAAAGGCTTCAAGGATTACAAATTGTTCTACTATAAGGTTTTAAAAAGGTTTCAAAGGCAAAGAAGAGCAAATGAAGCCATGAATTTTACAATCTACATATTTTTAGCCCTTTCTCTTTTTTGCTTTTCTTGGGTAAACTAATTAGACCCTGCAAACACATTCCCACCCACAATGTTGTCTCCATTGCTTTAGGGCCTCACCTCTGAGCAGCCAGAGGAAATGCAGCTGACCCCTTATCTAGTTAACAACCTTTTATACTCTGCCCTTTCGCTTTGCTTTCTCCATGCCAACATAAGACATACAAAGATTCTTCTGCCTCCAAGATGCTGCAGCTTTCTTCTCAGCTAGTTACCCCCAGCTAAAAATAACTGTTCCACATACTCAGAGATATATGGCAATCAAGCAACCAAGTGCCCCTTTTGCCAATGACATGTTTTTAAAAAATATGTTCAATGAGAGGCTCTTTGAAAATTATTCACTTTTTTCTGAGTTGCAAAGGAAAACGAAAGGCAAATTATGGCTCTATAAGCAACTGTTTGCACACATCCCATTAATTCACCATCCACAGGGCTATTGACAACTAGCTCTTTTCTCTTGTCATTTCACTTACCAGGCAGAAATGATTACAAACTTAATTTCTTTGGGGGGTTATTCAGGTTAGAGAGGGCCCCTTGATAATGCAGAAGTCATAACGGCCACCAGACACAGGAGAACAATAGCTCCCAGTGCTTCCACAATGGAGAGAGAGATAACTGAATGTCATATTCGGAAGAAATTCAAACCATCATTGATTTTTTCAGATGAAAAAACTGAGGCTCAAAGAGGTTAGGGGGTTAACCAAAGTCAGTCAGTGTTTTAGTTTGCAGCAAAGCTGAAAGCAGGCGCTAAGCATTGCAACACCTGGTGTCTTCCTTCCTCCCCTCCATCCTGCTGCTAGTAGTGTCAGTGGCAAATACAAGCCAGTTCAAGGAAATGTGGCCTCAGCGAGGAGTACTAAGGACCAAGCACCAATGCATCTTGCCATTTACAACAAATTCCTTAATTACAAGGCTTCATTTATTCACAGAAGCTGCCTCTTTTGTACATAGCCAAACACACACACACACACACACACACACACACACACACACACACACACACAGTGTGACAGAGATAATTTATCATTATCTGAATGCACTCAGGGTGGTCAATTTCAGCCAGAGTGAAGAACAGAGAAAGGTAGGGTCAAGGGCACTATAGAAATAGCTGTTCCTGCTTCACTTTTCAGCCCTCCTTCCCCTCCCATCAGCCCACTTTCATTACTTTTCTCTTTGATGCAAAATCTGAAAATCTTTGTCAGGCAGCTCTGCTTATCAGTGGGTTCTTAATAACCCACTTTTATCAAACTTCATCTGATGGACCCAAAATATATTTGATCATAGCAAAAAGTACCCTTATCAGTCCTAAAATGACACTGTCCCAAAGTGAATAGTGTTAGCAGCCAACTCTCTAGAACCAGAAAGAAGTATGTTTAAATCCTCAATCCATCACTGTCCAGCCATGCTGTCATGTCCAACTCATTCTTCTTAAACAATATCTCACTAAGCACACTAGACTGTAGAAATGCACACAGATAGGGCCTTACCTTTTCTGGCTTTATTCCTGCGAGGCAGCAGTGGACACTAACATATCTGTCACTCCAGTTAATGTAAAGGTTTAACTGGTACAAGTGCTGTGCAGGCAGGTCTCTGGAACAATGAGAGCACCCAGGAGAAGGCTTTGCTTTAGTTACAAAGTTCAGGAAAGGTTTCCCCTAGGGAGGGACCGAGATCAGAAGCATGAGTGGGCAGTAAGTGGGCAAAGTAAGGACGATCTGGCATTCCTGGCAAATATGTGGTGCAGGGGGACCTGGACCTTGGCCAGTACAAGATGCTGAGTCTTTGCAGTGCAGAGCAGAGAGGAGGGGCACGCCATGAGGACAGAGAAATGGAAAGAAGACTGTGGCCATGGTGAGGAGGTTTGTCCTCATTCTAAGAAGGACTGGGAGGTATGGGGCATGGTCTGACTTACGTGGAGGACAGACTGGAGACAACATGGACACAGACACACAGGTGGAAGGCCAGGAGGTAATCCACAGAAGGGCTGCAATGAGAATTTTAATGGAAAGGAAAAACAGAAGCTAAGGGATATTTAAGAACTAAAATCAGCAGGCCTGAATGGTCAGTTGGATATGAGAAGTGAGAGAGAAAGGGATAAACCAGAGCTCACTCATAGGACTTTGGCTTGTGTGACTGGATAGGTGGTGGCACCATTTTCTAAAAACCAGAATGGAAGAAGGAGCAGACTAGTGACTTAAACCTCATAGCCTCAGTTTTCTCATCTGTAAAATGGGAATAGTCCTACATATATCACAATGTTTTTGAAAGCATTAGAAAATATTCCTAGAAAATGAAGCCTTCATACAAAGCGGTGTATGTTTCTCCCCCAAATAAATGGGACCTATTCTTATAGGCTTCTTTTTCTTGATCTGATTGGAAACTCAGGATCTCAGATATTCATCTCTTTTCATCCTCTTCTCTGATGGCTCTACCAAATTGCTGGTTTACTGATCTCATCACCCTAAACAACGTATAGTACTCCATACTAGTCAAATAAGCAAGTTGGCAATTGCTCTTCTGAACAAATTATTGTAAATGTCACTGCTACAGTGCAGCTCATAGTGGCTCACTTGGCTGTTCAAGGGAAAAATTCTTGCAAATGCAGCTCTTATTATTTGCCAAATGTTCATGCACAAATGCATTTATTTTACCAAGAGCGTAGTGTTGGGTCATTTAATGAGAATGGGAAAACACCACTCACAATTGAAGAGGCAAAATAGCATACATGCAGCACTCCAGATCTTGCAAACCCCTTCATATACACTATACCAATGGTACCTCACACTGACTGCGGAGAGGCTGAGATGACGAGAAAGGGCAGGTATATTTATGATTATTTTTACAAGTAAGGTTAACTTAGACAAAGTAACTCTCTCCAGGTCACAACTCAAGGAAGTAATACATTTCTGTGATGAAAATATAAGTCTTGGGGCTTCTGATTTTATCATGTGTCTGTCAAAATCCCCCACCTGCCAACGTTAAGCCATACAATGTAGAACATAAAAACCATATGAAACAGAGGAGAGGGGTGAGATCAAAACTCATTTGAACTTACATAATCATATTTTATCAATTCATTATTAGTCCACTATGATCATTGTGGTCGTCATTAATAGACAAGACGTGTTGAGCAACTACTACCTGCCAGACCAAATAGGAAGGACTTCATCTGTGCTGTTTCACTGAACCTTTACTTTCAACCAAGGTGCTCTTAAAAATCAGAATTATGAAAGTACAGATGAGAAAATGGAAGCCGAGAAGGCTTGAGTTGCCTAAACCTGCTCCTAAATCCTAGCCTTTTTCCAAGGCCACTCTACTAGACTTGCTTCTGTGGGATCTATTGTATTCATAGTCAAATACCAATAAGGCCAAGACAATGGGTACTTTTGAGTTCTTCTGGGTTTTGGGGAAAATTTAAACAATGTCTCCCAATCTCCTGAATGCATTTAATGTATTCCTCCGATTCCATAAGCGAACAGGCATGAACGCTTATCTGAGATGATACCACTCTAGTTTCACTCTAACAGTACATTTTTGTGTAGAATATTTCTATCTCAAATGCTGATCCTCATTCTGTTACTTACTGGCTGTATATCGTTGGACAAGTGGCTTAGCAGCTCAGACACTCAATTTAGTAGTCTGCGAAGTAGGGTTGACGATAGTTCCAATAGTAAAATAAAAGTGGAACCATCTGCAGAAAGCACTTGACATGGTTTCTAGAACATGGTTAGTAAGCCACACATATTAACTATGATTATTTTTTATTTTGATGATCCTTGTGACCACAGAACAGAGGTTAGCTACATTCTACAGAGAGGAAACTGGTTCTAAGATATAAAGTGTTTTGTGTAAATTCACCCAGCTTGATAGAATAAAGATAAGGAAGCACGTCTCCTAAATGTGACAGAGAAAATTTTTGTTAGTAAAATCTCCAGCAACTCTCTGAGGAGGTGGGTCTTGGTAGCTGAAGAATTCTGAAAGTAGAAGTGGACAGAAGCTAAAATGCTCATCGGGAAAAGATAAGAAATCAAGAAACCTGAAAATGATTCAATAGTGAGCAAAGAGAAAAACAGGGGAGAGGGAGAATATGTTCAAAGGGATTTGAGAAATTTTCTCCCACACACAATGTAAATTACTATGAAAATACTGTGTTAGAAAAAATATACAAGGCCCTTTAAAACACTATTTTAAAGTATATACACCGTCTCAATATTGGCTGTCTTGTAAAATACAAAAATTCTATTTTTATGCAGTTACAGAAAATATAAATACTCTAATTTAACCTTAAAAAATTACTCTGAAGACACTCTGATAGAAAAAATATACAATGCAATTTTCTACTATGTTTTAAAGTATATGCACCGACTCAATATTCTCTATCTTGTAAAATATGGAAATTCTAATTTTATGCGGTTACAGAATATATACATACTCATTTTAACACAAATGTTAAACACAAAATTACTAAAAATATAAATATTCTCTTTTTACGTTAAAAACAAAATTGTTCTGACAATACTCTGTTAGAAAAAATATACAATGCCCTTTTCTATTCTGTTTTAAGGTATATACACCATCTCCATATTCCCTCTTGTAAAACATGGAAATTCTATTATTACGTGGATAGAGAAAATGTAAGTATTTCCTTTGACTTCAATGTTAAAAACCAAATTACTCTAAAGACACTCTGTTAGAAAAAATACACAATGCTTTTTTTTTTACTATCTTTCTTAGTATATACACAATCTCAATATTCTCTCACATGTAAAATACAAAAATTCTAAATTTACGTGGTTAGACACAAATATAAATATTCTCTATGCACCCCAATGTATAAAACAAAATTGCGTGGAAGATACTCTGTTAGAAAAAAAATATAATGCTCTTTTCTACTCTCTTATGGTGTATAAATACCATCTCAATATTCTCTCTCATGTAAAATACTGAAAATCTAAATTTATGCTGTTAGAAATAAATATAAATATCCTCTATGTCCCCGAATGATATAAGCAAAATTGCTCGAAAAATAATCTGTTAGAAAAAATATACAATGCCCTCTCCTACATTCTTTTGGAGTATATACACTATCTCAATATTCTTTGTCATGTAAAATACCAAAACTCTAAATTTACGTGAATAGAAAAACATATAAATATTATATATTTACCCAAATGCTGAAAGCAAAATTGCTGTAATAATAATCTGTATGAAAAAATATACAATGCCCTTTTCTACACTCTTTTGGAGTATATACACCAAATCAATACGCTCTCTCATGTAAAATATTAAAATTCTAAATTTACCGGATAAAAAAATATATAAATATTATCTATGTACCACAATGTTAAAAGCAAAATTGCTCTAAAGAAAATCTGTTCCAAAAAATATACAATGCCCTTTTCTACTCTGTTTTGGAGTATATACACCATATCAATAAGCTCAATCATGTAAAATATATAAATTCTCAATTTACGTGGTTACAAAAAATATAAATATTTTCTATGTACACCAACGTTAAAAGCAAAATTGCACATAATATAATGTGTAAGAGAAAATATACAATGCCCTTTTTTACTCTTTCTTGGAGTATATACACCAAATCAATAGGCTCTCTCATGCAAAATACCGAAATTCTAAATTTACGCAAATAGAAAAAAATCTAAATATTATCTAGGCACCCCAATGTTAAAAGAACAAATGCACTGAATATCATCTGTCAGAAAAAATACACAATGCCCTTTTCTACTCTGTTTTGGAGTATATACACCAAATCAATATGCTGTCTCATGTAAAATACCGAAATTCTAATATTACGGGAATCAAAAAAATATAAATTTTATCTAGGGACCCCAATGTTAAAATCAAAATTTCTCTGAATAAAATCTGTCAGAAAAAATATACAATGCCTTCTTCTACTCTGTTTTGGAGTATATACACCAACTCAATATGCTCTCTCATGTAAAATACAGAAAATCTAAATTTACGTAAATCGAAAAAAATGTAAATATAATCTAGGCACCCCATTGATAAAAGCAAAATTGTTCTGAATATAATCTGTCATAAAAAATATACAATGCCCTTTTCTACTCTGTTTGGAGTACATACACCAACTCAATAGGCTCTCTCATGTAAAATGCAGAAATTCTAACTTTACACAAATCGAAAGAAATCTAAATATTATCTAGGTACACCAAGGAAAAAAGCAAAATTTCTCAGAATATAGTCTGTCAGAAAAAATATACAATGCCCTTTTCTACACTGTTTGGGAGTATATACACCATATCAATAAGCTCTCTCATGTAAAATATTTAAATTCTCAATTTACGCGGTTACAAAAAATATAAATATTTCCTATGTACACCACCGTCAAAAGCAAAATTGCACATAATATAGTGTGTAAGAGAAAATATACAATGCCCTTTTTTACTCTTTCTTGGAGTATATCCACCAAATAAATAGGCTCTCTCATGCAAAGTAAGGAAATTATAGATTTACGCCAATATAAAAGAATCTAAATATTATCTAGGCACCCCAATCTTAAAAGCAAAATTGCACTGAATAGCATCTGTCAGAAAAAATATACAATGCCTTTTTCTACTCTGTTTGGAGTATATACACCAACTCAATATGCTCTCTGATGTAAAATACAGAAATTCTAATTTTACGTGAATCAAAAATAATCTAAATATTATCTAGGCACCACAATATTAATAGCAAAATTGCTCTGAATATAATCTCTCAGAAAAAATCTACAATGCTCTTTCTACTCTGTTGTAAAGTATAGACACCAACTTAATATGCTCCCTCATGTAAAATACAAAAATTCTAAATTTACGCAAATCGAAAAAAAATTAAATTTTATATAGGCACCTCAATGTTAAAAGCAAAATTGCTCTGAATATAATCTGTCAGAGAAAATATTCAATGCCCTATTCTACTCTGTTTTGCAGTATATACACCAACTCCATGTGCTCTCTCATGTAAAATAAAAAAATTCTATAATGAAGCGAATCGAAAAAAATCTAAATACTATCTAGCCACCCGAATGTTAAAAGCAAAATTGCTCTGAATATAATCTGTCAGAAAAAATATACAATGCCCTTTTTTACTCTGGTTTGGAGTATATACACCAACTCTATATGCTCTCTCATGAAAAATAACGGAATTCTACATTTACGTGAATCGAAAAATAACTAAATAATATCTAGGCGCCCCAAAATTAAAAGAAAATGGCTCTGAATATAGTCTCTTAGAAAAAATATACAATGCCTTATTCTACTCTGTTTTGGAGTATATACACCAACTCAGTATGCTCTCTCATGTAAAATACAGAAATTCTTATTTTACCCAAATTTAAAAAATCTAAATATTATCTAGCCACCCCAATGTTAAAAATAAAATTACTCTGAATATAATCTGTCTGAAAAAATACACAATGGCCTATTCTACTCTTTCTTAGAGTATATAAAAGAACACAATATGCTCTCTCATATAAAATACAGAAATTCTATATTTAAGCGAATGGAAAAAATCTAAATATTATCCAGGTACTCCAATGTTAAAAGCAAAATTGCTCTGAATATAATCTGTGAAAAAAAATTTACATGCCCTTTTCTACTCTGTTTTGGTGTATATACACCAACTCAATATGCTCTCTCATGTAAAATACTGAGATTCTAATTTTATGCAAATCGAAAAAAATCTAAAAAATGTCTAGGCGCCCCAAAGTTAAAAGAAAATGGCTCTGAATATAGTCTGTAAGAAAAAATATACAATGCCTTATTCTACTCTGTTTTGGAGTATATACACCAACTCTTTATGCTCTCTCAGGTAAAACAGAGATATTCTATATTTAAGCGAATCGAAAAAAATCTAAATAATATCTAGGCACCCCAATGTTAAAAGCAAAACTGTTCTGAATATTGTCTGTCAGCAAAAATATAAAATGCTCTTTTCTACTCTGTTTTGTTGTATATACACCAACTCAATATGCTCTCTCATGTAAAATACCGAAATTCTAATTTTATGCGAATTGAAAAAAATCTAAATAATATCTAGGCGCCCAAAAGTTAAAAGAAAATGGCCCTGTATGTAGACTGTTAGAAAAAATATACAATGCCTTATTCTACTCCGTTTTGGAGTATATACACCAACTCAGTATGCTCTCTCATGTAAAATACAGAAATTCTATTTTAACGTGAATCGAAAAAAATCGAAATAATATCTAGGTCCCCCAAAGTTAAAAGAAAATGGCTCTGTATGTAGACTGTTAGAAAAAATATACAATGCCTTATTCTACTCCGTTTTGGAGCATATACACCAACTCAGTATGCTCTCTCATGTAAAATACAGAAATTCTATTTTAATGTGAATCGAAAAAAATCTAAATAATATCTAGGTGCCCCAAAGTTAAAAGAAAATGGCTCTGTATGTAGACTGTTATAAAATATATACAATGCATTATTCTACTTAGTTTTGGATTATATACAACTACTCAGTATGCTCTCTCAGAGAAAATAAGGAAATTCTAATTTTATGCAAATGGAAAAAATCTAAATATTATCTAGGCACCCCAATGATAAAACCAAAATTGCTGTGAATATAATCTGTCAGAAAAAATATACAATGCCCTTTTCTACTCTGTTTTGGAGTATATACACAAATTCAATATGCTCTCTCATGTCAACTACCAAAATTCTAATTTTATGCGAATCGAAAAAAATCTAAATATTATCTAGGCACCCCAATGTAAAAAGGAAAATTGCTCTGAATATAATCTGTCATAAAAAATATACAATGCCCTTTTCTACTATGTTTGGCATTATATACACCAACTAAATATGCTCTCTCATGTAAAATACCGAAATTCTAATTTTACGCGAATCGAAAAAAATCTAAATAATATCAAGGCGTCCCACAACTAAAAGAAAATGGCTCTGAATATAGTCTGTTAGATAAAATATACAATACCTTATTCTACTCTGTTTTGGAGTATATACAACAACTCCGTATGCTCTCTCATGTAAAATAGAGAAATACTAATTTTACCCGAATCAAAAATATCTAAATATGATCTAGGCAACCCAATATTAAAAACAAAATTGCTCTGAACAAAATCTGTCAGAAAAAATATACAATGCCCTATTCTACTCTGTGTTGGAGTATATAAACCACCTCCATATGCTCTCTCATGTAAAATACAGAAATTCTATATTTAAGCGAATCGAAAAAAATCTACATTTTATCTAGGCACCTTAATGTTAATAGCAAAATTATTCTGAATATAATCTGTCAGAATAAATATACAATGTCTTACTCTACTCTGTTTTGGAGTATATACACCAACTCAGTATGCTCTCTCATGTAAAATACCGAAATTCTAATTTTACGTGAATCGAAAATAATCTAAATATTATCTAGGCAACCGAATAATAAAAGTAAAATTGCTCTGAATATAATCTGTCAGAAAAATATACAATGTGTTTTTCTACTCTGTTTTGGAGTATATACACCAACTCAATATGTTCTCTCATGTAAAATACGGAAATTCTAATTTTACGTGAATCGAAAATATCTAAGTATTATCTAGGTGCCCCAAAATTAAAAGAAACCGTCTCTGAATATAGTCTCTAAGAAAAAATATACAATACCTATTTCTACTCTTTTTTGGAGTATATATCCCAACTCAGTATGCTCTCTCATGTAAACTACCACAATTCTAATTTTACGCGAATCGAAAAAAATCTAAATAATATCTAGGCGTCTCACAGCTAAAAGAAAATGGGTCTGAATATAGTCTGTTAGGTAGAATATACAATACATTATTCTACCCTGTTTTGGAGTATATAAAGCGACTCCGTATGCTCTCTCATGTAAAATACAAAAATTCTAATTTTACCCGAATCGAAATAATCTAAATATGATCTAGGCACCTGAATATTAAAAACAAAATTGCTCTGAACAAAATCTGTCAGAAAAAATATACAATGACTTATTCTACTCTGTGTTGGAGTATATACACCACCTCCATATGCTCTATCATGTAAAATAGAGAAATTCTATATTTAAGCGAATCGAAAAAAATCTACATTTTATCTAGGCACCTTAATGTTAAAAGCAAAATAGCTCTGAATACACGCTGTCATAAAAAATATACAATGCCTTATTATACTCTGTTTTGGAGTATATATACCAACTCAGTATACTCTCTGATGTAAAATACCGAAATTCGAAATTTACGTGAATCGAAAAAAATCTAAAAAATATCTAGGCGCCCCAAAGTGAAAAGAAAATGGCTCTGAATATAGTTTGTTAGAAAAAATATACAATGCCTTATTCTACTCTGTTTTAAAGTATATACGCCAACTCAGTATGCTCTCTCATGTAAAATACAGATTCTAATGCTACCCAAATCGAAAAAATCTAAATATACTCTAGGCACCCCAATGTTAAAAAAAATGGCTCTGAATATAATCTGTCAGAAAAAATATACAGTGCCCTATTCTACTCTGTTTTGGAGTGTATACACCAACTCCATATGCTCTCTCATGTAAAACACAGAAATTCTATATTTAAGCGAATCGACAAAAATCTAAGTATAATCTAGGCATCCCAATGTTAAAAGCAAAATTGCTCTGAATATAATCTGTCATAAAAAATATACAAAGCCTTATTCTACTCTGTTTTAGAGTATATACACCAACTCATTATGCTCTCTCATGTAAAATACCGAAATTCTAAATTTACGTGAATCGAAAAAAATTTAAATATGATCTAGGCATCCGAATGTTAAAAGAAAAATTGCTCTGAATATAATCTGTCAGAAAAAATATACAATGCCCTTTTCTACTCTGTTTTGTAGTATATACACCAACTCAATATGCTCTCTCATGTAAAATTCCGAAATTCTAATTTTGCGCAAATCGAAAAAAATCTAAATAATATCTAGGCGCCTAAAGTTAAAAGAAAATGGCTCTGAATATAGTCTGTTAGAAAAAACGTACAACGCCTTATTCTACTCTATTTTGGAGTATATACACCAACTCCCTATGTTCTCTCATGTAAAATACAGAAATTCAAATTTTTCCCGAATCGAAAAAATCTAAATATAATCTAGGCACACCAATGTTAAAAACAAAGTTGCTCTGAATATAATCTGTCAGAAAAAATATACAATGCCCTATTCTACACTGTTTTGGAGTATATACGCCAACTCCATATTCTCTCTCACGTAAAATACGGAAATTCTATATTTAACAGAATCGAAAAAAATCTAAATATTATCTAGGCACCCCAATGTTAAAAGCAAAATTGCGCTGAATATAATCTATCAGAAAAAGTATATAATTGTCTTTTCTACTTTGTTTTGTTGTATATACACCAACTCAATATGCTCTCTCTTGTAAAATACCGAAATTCAAATTTTCCGCGAATCGAAGAAAATCTAAATAATATCTAGGGGCCCAAAAGTTAAAAGAAAATGGCTCTGAAGATACTCTGTCAGAAAAAATATACAATGCCTTATTCTACTGAGTTTTGGAGTATATACACCAACTCAGTATGCTCTCTCATGTAAAATAGAGAAATTCTAATATTACCCGAATCGAAAAAATCTAAATATTATTTAGGTACCCCAATGTTAAAAACAGAATTTCTCTGAATATAATCTGTCAGGGAAAATATACAATGACCTATTCTACTCTGTTTTGGAGTATATACAACAACTACATATGCTCTCTTATGAAAAATACCAAAATTCTAATTTTACGCAAATCGAAAAAAATCTAAATAATATCTAGGCGCCCCAAAGTTAAAAGAAAATGGCTCTGAATATAGTCTGTTAGACAAAATTTACAATGCCTTATTCTACTTTGATTTGGGGTATATACAGCAACACACTTTGCTCTCTCATGTAAAATACAAAAATTTTACATTTACCCGAATCGAAAAAATCTAAATATCATCTAGGCACCCCAATGTTAAAAACAAAATTGCTCTGAATATAATCTGTCAGAACAAATATACCATGCCCTATTCTAATCTATTTTGGATTATATACACCAACTCCATGTGCTCTCTCATGTAAAATAAAAAAATTCTATAATGAAGCAAATCGAAAAAAATCTAAATACTATCTAGGCACCCCAATGTTAAAAGCAAAATTGCTCTGAATATAATCTGTCAGAAAAAATATACAACGCCCCTTTTTACTCTGGTTTGGAGTATATACACCAACTCTATATGCTCTCTCATGAAAAATAAGGGAATTCTACATTTACGTGAATCGAAAAATAACTAAATAATATCTAGGCGCCCCAAAATTAAAAGAAAATGGCTCTGAATATAGTCTCTTAGAAAAAATACACAATGCCTTATTCTACTCTGTTTTGGAGTATATACACCAACTCAGTATGCTCTCTCATGTAAACTACAGAAATTCTAATTTTACGTGAATCGAAAAAAATCTAAATATTATCTAGGCAACTGAATAATAAAAGTAAAATTGCTCTGAATATACTCTTTCAGAAAAAATATACAATGTCCTTTTCTACTCTGTTTTGGAGTATATACACCAACTCAATATGTTCTCTCATGTAAAATACGGAAATTCTAATTTTACGTGAATCGAAAAAATCTAAGTATTATCTAGGTGCCCCAAAATTAAAAGAAACCGTCTCTGAATATAGTCTCTAAGAAAAAATATACAATGCCTATTTCTACTCTTTTTTGGAGTATATACCCCAACTCAGTATGCTCTCTCATGTAAAATACCGAAATTTTAATTTTACCCGAATCGAAAAAATCTAAATACGATCTAGGCACCCCAATGTTAAAAACAAAATTGCTGTGAATATCATCTGTCAGAAAAAATATACAATACGCTATACTACTCTGCTTTGGACTATATACACCAACTCCATATGCTCTCTCATGTAAAATACTGAAATTCTATATTTAAGCAAATCGAAAAAAATCTAAATATTATCTAGGCACCTTAATGTTAAAAGCAAAATTGCTCTGAATATACGCTGTCAGAAAAAATATACAATGCCTTATTCTACTCTGTTTTGGAGTATATACAACAACTCAGTATGCTCTCTGATGTAAAATACCAAAATTTGAAATTTACGTGAATCGAAAAAAATCTAAATAATATCTAGGCGCCCCAAAGTTAAAAGAAAATGGCTCTGAATATAGTCTGTTAGAAAAAATATACAATGCCTTATTCTACTCTGTTTTCGTGTATATACACCAACTCAATATGCTCTCTCATGTAAAATACAGATACTAAGGCTACCCAAATCGAAAAAATCTAAATATACTCTAGGCACCCCAATGTTAAAAGCAAAATTGCTCTGAATATACGCTGTCAGAAAAAATATACAGTGCCCTATTCTACTCTGTTTTGGAGCATATACACCAACTCAATATGCTCTCTCACGTAAAATACGGAAATTCTAATTTTACATGAATCGAAAAAAATCTAAATAATATCTAGGCGCCCCAAAGTTAAAAAAAAATGGCTCTGAGTATAGTCTGTTACAAAAAATATACCATGCCATATTCTACTCCGTTTTGGAGAATATACACCAAATCAGTATGCTCTCTCATGTAAAATACCGAAATTCTATTTTAACGGGAATTGAAAAAAATCTAAATAATATCTAGGTGCCCCAAAGTTAAAAGAAAATGACTCTGTATGTAGACTGTTAGAAAAAATATACAATGCCTTATTATACTCTGTTTTGGTGTATATACAAAAACTCAGTATGCTCTCTCATATAAAATACAAATTCTAATGCTACCCAAATCTAAAAAATCTAAATATACTCTAGGCACCCCAATGTTAAAAGCAAAATTGCTCTGAATATACGCTGTCAGAAAAAATATACAGTGCCCTATTCTACTCTGTTTTGGAGCATATACACCAACTCAATATGCTCTCTCACGTAAAATACCGAAATTCTAATTTTACGTGAATCGAAAAAAATCTAAATAATATCTAGGCGCCCCAAAGTTAAAAGAAAATGGCTCTGAGTATAGTCTGTTAGAAAAAATATACAATGCCGTATTCTACTCCGTTTTGGAGTATATACACCAAATGAGTATGCTCTCTCATGTAAAATACCGAAATTCTATGTTAACGGGAATTGAAAAAAATCCAAATAATATCTAGGTGCCCCAAAGTTAAAAGAAAATGACTCTGCATGTAGACTGTTAGAAAAAATATACAATGCCTTATTCTACTTAGTTTTGGATTATATACACCAACTCAGTATGCTCTCTCAGGGAAAATACCGAAATTCTAATTTTACCCGAATCGAAAAAATCTAAATATGATCTAGGCACCCCAATGTTAAAAACAAAATTGCTCTGAATATAATCTGTCAGAAAAGATATACAATACGCTATTCTACTCTGCTTTGGACTATATACACCAACTCCATATGCTCTCTCATGTAAAATACTGAAATTCTATATTTAAGCGAATTGAAAAAAATCTAAATATTATGTAGGCACCTTAATGTTAAAAGCAAAATTGCTCTGAATATACGCTGTCAGAAAAAATATACAATGCCTTATTCTACTGTGTTTTAGAGTATATACACCAACTCAGTATGCTCTCTGATGTAAAATACCAAAATTCTAATTTTACGCAAATTGAAAAAAATCTAAATAATATCTAGGCACCCAAAAGTAAAAAGAAAATGGCTCTGAATATAGTCTGTTAGAAAAAATATACACTGCCATATTCTACTCTGTTTTGGAGTATATACACCAACTCAGTGTGCTCTCTCATGTAAAATGCAGAAATTCTAATTTTACCCGAGTCGAAAAAATCTATATATCATCTAGGCACCCCAATGATAAAAACAATATTGCTCTGTGTATAGTCTGTAAGAAAAATTATACCATGCCCTATTCTACTCTGTTTTGGAGTATATACAAAAACTTGATATGTACTCTCATGTAATATACAAAAACTCTATATTTAAGTGAATCGAAAAGAATCTAAATATTATCTAGGCACCCCAACTTTAAAAGAAAAATAGCTCTGAATATAATCTGTCAGAAAAAATATACAATGCCCTTTTCTACTATGTTTTGTAGTATATACACCAACTCAAAAGGCTCTCTCATGTAAAGTATCGAAATTCTAATTTTACGTGAATCGAAAAAAATCTAAGTAATATCTAGGCACCCCAAAGTTAAACAAAAATGGCTCTGAATATAGCCTGTTAGAAAAAATATACAATGCCTTATTCTACTCTGTTTTGGATTACATACACCAACTCCATATGCTCTCTCATGTAAAATAACGAAACTCTTATTTTACGTGAATCGAAAAAAATCTAAATATTATCTAGGCAACCCAGTGTTAAAAGCAAATTTTCTCTGAATATAGTCTGTCAGAAAAAATATACAATGCCCTTTTCTACTCTGTTTTGGAGTACATACACCAACTCCATATGCTCTCTCATGTAAAATACAGAAATTTTATATTTAAGAGAATCAAAAATAATCTAAATATTATCTAGGCACCCCAATGTTAAAAACAAAATTGCTCTGAATATAATCTGTTACAGAAAATATACAATGCCCTATTCTACTCTGTCTTGGAGTATATACACCAACTCAATATGCTCTCTTATGTAAAATACCGAAATTCTAATTTTACGCGAACCGAAATAAATCTAAATAATACCTAGGCGCCCCAACGTTAAAAGAAAATTTCTCTGAATATAGTCTTTTAAAGAAATATACATTGCCTTATTCTACTCTGGTTTGGAGTATATACACCATCTCAGTATGCTCTCCCATTTTAAATAACGAAATTCTAATTTTTCGCAAATCGAAAAAAATCTAAGTAATATCTAGGCGCCCGGAAGATAAAAGAATATGGCTCTGATTATAATCTGTTAGAAAAAATACACAGTGCCTTATTCTACTCTGTTTTGGAGTATATAAACCAACAAAGTATGCTCTCTCATGTAAAATACAGAAATTCTAATTTTACCCGAATTGAAAAAATCTAAATATTATCTAGGCACCCCAATGTTAAAAACAAAATTACTCTGAATATAATCTGTCAGAAAAAATATACAATGCTTTATTCTACTCTTTATTGGAGTATATACACAAACCCCATATGCTCTCTCATGTAAAATACAGTAATTCCAATTTTACCCGAATCGAAAAAATCTAAATATGATCTAGGCACCTGAATATTAAAAACAAAATTACTCTGAACAAAATCTGTCAGAAAAAATATACAATGACTTATTCTACTCTGTGTTGGAGTATATACACCACCTCCATATGCTCTCTCATGTAAAATACAGAAATTCTATATTTAACCGAATCGAAAAAAATCTAAATATTATCTAGGCACCTTAATGTTAAAAGCAAAATTTCTCTGAATATACGCTGTCATAAAAAATATACAATGCCTTATTATATGCTGTTTTGGAGTATATATACCATCTCAGTATACTCTCTGATGTAAAATACCGAAATTCGAAATTTAAGTGAATAAAAAAAAATCTAAATAATATCTAGGCGCCCCAAAGTGAAAAGAAAATGGCTCTGAATATAGTTTGTTAGAAAAAATATACAATGCCTTATTCTACTCTGTTTTGGAGTATATACACCAACTCAGTATGCTCTCTCATGTAAAATACAGATTCTAATGCTACCCAAATCGTAAAAATCTAAATATACTCTAGGCACCCCAATGTTAAAAACAAAATTGCTCTGAATATAATCTGTCAGAAAAAATATACAGTGCCTTATTCTACTCTGTTTTGGAGTAAATACACCAACTCCATATGCTCTCTCATGTAAAATACAGAAATTCTATATTTAAGCGAATCGACAAAAATCTAAATATAATCTAGGCACCCCAATGTTAAAAGCAAAATTGCTCTCAATATAATCTGTCAGAAAAAATATACAATGCCTTATTCTACTCTGTTTTGGAGTATATACCCCAACTCATTATGCTCTCTCATGTGAAATACCGAAATTCTAATTTTACATGAATCGACATAGATTTAAATATAATCTAGGCACCCGAATGTTAAAAGAAAAATTGCTCTGAATATAATCTGTCAGAAAAAATATACAGTGAACTTTTTTACTCTGTTTTGTAGTATATATATCAACTCAATATGCTCTCTCATGTAAAATTCCGAAATTCTAATTTTGCGCGAATCGAAAAAAATCTAAATAATATCTAGGCGCCCAAAGTTAAAAGAAAATGGCTCTGAATATAGTCTGTTAAAAAAACATACAACGCCTTATTCTACTTTGTTTTGGAGTATATACACCAACTCCCTATGTTCTCTCATGTAAAATACCGAAATTCTAATCTTACGCGAATCGAAAAAAATCTAAATATTATCTAGGCACCCCAGTTTAAAAGAAAAATTGCTCTGAATATAATCTGTCAGAAAAAATATACAATGCCCTTATCTACTCTGTTTTGGAGTACATACACCAACCCCATATGCTCTCTCATGTAAAATACAAAAATTCTATATTTAAGTGATTCGAAAATAATCTAAATATAATCTAGGCACCCCAATGTTAAAAACAAATTTGCTCTTAACATAATCTGTCGGAAAAAATATACAATGCCCTATTCTACTCTGTTTTGGAGTATATACACCAACTCCATATGCTCTGTCCTGTAAAATACAGAAATTCTATATTTAAGCAAATCGAAAAAATCTAAATATACTCTAGGCACCCCAATGTTAAAAACAAAATGGCTCTGAATATAATCTGTCAAAAAAAATATACAGTGCCTTATTCTACTCTGTTTTGGAGTAAATACACCAACTCCATATGCTCTGTCCTGTAAAATACAGAAATTCTATATTTAAGCAAATCGAAAAAATCTAAATATTATCTAGGCACCCCAATGTAAAAAGCAAAATTGCTCTAAATATATTCTGTCAGAATAAATATACAATGCCCTTTTCTACTCTGTTTTGTACTATATGCACCAACTCAATATGCGCTCTCATGGAAAATACCGAAATTCTAATTTTACGCGAATCGAAATAGATCTAAATAATATTTATGCACCACAAAGTTAAAAGAAAATGGCTCTGAATATAGTCTGTAAGAAAAAATATACAATGCCTTATTCTACAGTGTTTCGGAGTATATACACCCACTCAGTATGCTCTCTCATGTAAAATCCAGAAATTCTAATTTTACCCAAATCGAAAAAATCTAAATTTAATCTAGGCACCCCAATGTTAAAAACAAAATTGCTCTGAATATAATCTGTCAGAAGAAATATACAATACCCAATTCTACTTTTTTTTGGAGAAAATACACCAACTTCATGTGCTCTCTTGTAAAATAAAGAAATTCTATATTTAAGCGAATCAAAATAATCTAAATATTATTTAGGCACCCCAATGTTAAAAAGAAAATTGCACTGAATATCATTTCTCATAAAAAATATACAATACCCTATTGTACTCTTTTTTGGAGTATATACAGCAACTACATATACTCTCTCATGTAAAATACAGAAATTCTCTATTTAAGCAAATCGAAATAATCCTAAATATTATCTAGGCACTTCAATGTTAAAAGCAAAATTTCTCTGAATATAATCTTTCAGAAAAAATATACAATGCCCTATTCTACTCTGTTTTGGAGTACATAGCTTAACGCCATATGCTATCTCATGTAAAATAGAGAAATTCTATATTTAGGCGAATCTACAAAAATCTAAATATTTCCTAAGCATCCCAAAGTTAAAAACAAAATTACTCTGAATACAATCTGTCCGAAAAAATATACAATGCCCTTTCTACTTTGTTTTGGAGTATATACACCTACTCAATATCCTCTCTCATGTAAAATACGGAAATTCTAATGTTATGCGAATCGAAAAAAATCTAAATATTATCTAGGCACCCCAGTTTGAAAGAAAAATTGCTCTGAGTATAATCTGTCAGAAAAAATATACAATGCCCTTTTCTACTCTGTTTTGGAGTACATACACCAACTCCATATGCTCTCTCATGTAATATACAAAAATTCTATATTTAAGTGAATCGAAAATAATCTAAATATAATCTAGGCACACCAATGATAAAAAAAAAATTGCTCTGAATATAATCTGTCCGAGAAAATATACAATGCCCTACTCTACTCTGTTTTCGAGTATATACACCAACTCCATATGCTCTTTCATGTAAAATACCGAAATTCTAATTTTACGTGTATCGAAAAAAATCTAAATAATATCTAGGCGTCCCAACGTTAAAAGAAAATGGCTCTGAATATAGTCTGTTAGAGAAAATATACAATGCCTTATTCTACTGAGTTTTGGAGTATATACACCAACTCAGTATGCTCTCTCATGTAAAATAGAGAATTTCTAATATTACCCGAATCGAAAAAGTCTAAATATTATTTAGCTACCCCAATGTTAAAAACAAAATTGGTCTGAATATAACCTCTCAGAGAAAATATACAATGCCCTATTCTACTCTGTTTTAGATTATATACACCAACTCCATATGCTCTCTCATGTAAAATACAGAAATTGTATATTGAAGCAAATGGAAAAAAATCTAAATACTATCGAGGCACCCCAATTTTAAAAGCAAAATTGATCTGAATGTAAGCTGTCAGAAAAAATATACAATGCCCTTTTCTACTCTGTTTTGTAGTATATGAACCAAATCAGTATGCTCGCTCATGTAAAATACCGAAATTCTAATTTTACACCAATCGAAAAAAATCTAAATAATATCTAGGCTCCTCAAAGTTAAAAGAATATGGCTCTGAATATAGTCTGTTAGAAAAAATATACAATGCCTTATTCTACTATGTTTTGGAGTAAATACACCAACCCAGTATGCTCTCTCATGTAAAATACAGAAATTCAAATTTTACCAGAATCGAAAAAATCTAAATATTATCTAGGCACCTCAATGTTAAAAACAAAATTGCTCTGAATATAATCTGTCAGAAAAAATATACAATGCCCTATTCTTCTCTGTTTTGGAGTATATACACCAACTCCATATGCTCTCTCATGTTAAATACAGATGTAAAATATTTAAGCAAATCGAAAAAAATCTAAATATTATCTAGGCACCCCAATGTTAAAAGCAAAATTGCTCTGAATATAATCTGTCTGGCAAAATATACAATGCCCTTTTCTACTCTGTTTTGGAGTATATACACCAACTCCATATGCTCTCTCATGTAAAATACGGAAATTCTATATTTAAGCGAATCGAAAACAATCTAAATATTATCAAGGCACCCCAATGTTAAAAACAAAGTTGCTCTGAATATAATGTCAGAAAAAATATACAATGCCCTATTCTACTCTGTTTTGGAGTATATACACCAACTCCATATGCTCTCTCATGTAAAATACAGAAATTATAATTTCACCCAAATCGAAAAGATCTAAATATACTCTAGGCACCCCAATGTTAAAAACAAAATTGCTGTGAATATAATCTGTCAAAAAAATATAAAATGCCCTATTCTACTCTGTTTTCGATTATATACACCAACTCAGTATTCTTTCTCATGTAATATAACGAAATTCTAATTTTACAGGAATCGAAAAAAATCTAAATCTAAATGTTTCCTAGGCACCACAATGTTAAAAGCAAAACTGCTCTGAATATAATCTGTCATAAAAAATATACAGTGCTTTTCTCTACTCTGTATTGGAGTATATACACCAACTCAATATGCTCTCTCATGTAAAATACCCAAATTCTAATTTTACGAGAATCGAAAAAAATCTAAATAATATCTAGGCGCCCCAAAGTTGAAAGAAAATGGCTCTGAATATAGTCTGTTAGAAAAAATATACAATGCCTTATTCTACTCTGTTTTGGAGTAAATACACCAACTCAGTATGCTCTCTCATGTAAAATACAGAAATTCAAATTTTACCAGAATCGAAAAAATCTAAATATTATCTAGGCACCTCAATGTTAAAAACAAAATTGCTCTGAATATAATCTGTCAGAAAAAATATACAATGCCCTATTCTACTCTGTTTTAAAATATATAAACCAACTCCATATGCTCTCTCATGTAAAATACAGAAATTCTATATTTAAGCGAAACGAAAAAAATCTAAATATTATCTAGGCACCCCAATGTTAAAAACAAAAATGCTCTGAATATAATCTGTCAGAAAAAATATACAATGCTTTTTTCTACTCTGTTTTGGGGTATATACACCAACTCCATATGCTCTCTCATGTAAAACACCAAAATTCCATATTTAAGTGAATCGAAAAAATTCTAAATATTATCTAGGCACCTCAAGGTTAAAAACAAAATTTCTCTGAATATCATCAGTCAGAAAAAATATACAATGCCCTATTCTACGCTGCTTTGGATTATATACACAAACTACTTTTACTCTCTCATGTAAAATACAGAAATTCTATATTTAAGCGAACCGAAAAAAATCTAAATATTATCTTGGCACCCCAATGTTAAAAACAAAATTGCTCTGAATATAATCTGTCATAAAAAATATACAATACCCTTTTCTACTTTGTATTGGAGAATATACACCAACTCAATATGCTCTCTCATGTAAAATACCCAAATTCTAATTTTCCGCGAATTGAAAGAAATCTAAATAATATCTAGGTGCCCCAAAGTTAAAAGAAAATGGCTCTGAATATAGTGTCTTAGAATAAATATACAATTCCTTATTCTACTATGTTTTGGAGTATATACACGAACTCAGTATGCTCTCTCATGTAAAATACAGAAATTCTAATTTTACCAGAATCGAAAAAATCTAAATATTATCTAGACACCGCAATGTTAAAAACAAAATTGCTCTGAATATAATCTGTCAGACAAAATATACAATGCCCTTTTCTACTCTGTTTTGGAGTATATACACCAACTCCATATGCTCTCTCATGTAAAGTACAGAAATTCTATATTTAGGTGAATCGAAAAAAATTTAAATATTATCTAGGCACCCCAATGTTAAAAGCAAAATTTCTCTGAATATAGTCTGTCTGACAAAATATACAATGCCGTTTTCCACTCTTTTTTGTAGTATATACACCAACGCAACATGCTCTCACATGTAAAATACAGAAATTCTAATTTTACTTGAATCGAAAAAATCTTAATATTATCTAGGCACGGCAATGTTAAAAACAAAATTTCTCTAAATATAATCTGTCAGAAAAAATAAACAATGTTGTATTCTACTCTGTTTTGGGGAATATAAACCAACTTTATATGCTCTCTCAGAAATTCTATTTTTAAGCGAATCGAAAAAAATCTAAATATTATCTAGGCACACCAATGTTAAAAGCAAAATTGCTCTGAATATAATCTGTCTGGCAAAATATACAATGCCCTTTTCTACTCTGTCTTGGAGTATATACACCAACTCAATATGCTCTCTTATGTAAAATACCGAAATTCTAATTTTACCTGTATCGAGAAAAATCTAAATATTATCTAGGCACCCCAAAGTTAAAAGTACAATTGCTCTGAATATAATCTGTCATAAAAAATATACAATGCCCTTTTCTACTCTGTTTTGCAGTATATAAACCAACTAAATATACTCTCAGGTAAAATAACAAAATTCTAATTTTACGCAAATCGAAAAGAGTCTAAATAATATCTAGGCGCCCCACAGTTAAAATAAATGGCTCTTAATATAGTCTGTTAGATAAAATATACAATACCTTATTCTACTCTGTTTTGGAGTATATACATCAACTCCGTAGGCTCTCTCATGTAAAATACAGAAATTCTAATTTTACCCGAATGGAAATAATCTAAATATGATCTAGGCAGTCCAATGTTAAAAACGAAATTACTCTGAATATACTCTGTCAGAAAAAAATATACAATGCCTTATTCTACACTGTTTTGGAGTATATACTCCAACTCAGTATGCCCTCTTATGTAAAATACCGAAATTCTAATTTTACGTGAATTGATAAATATCTAAATACTATCTAGGCACCCCAAAGATAAAAGAAAATGGATTTGAATATAGTCTGTTACAAAAAATATCCAATGCCTTATTCTACTCTGTTTTGGAGTATATACAACAACTCAGTATGCTCTCTATTTTGAAATACAGAAATTCTAATTTTACCCAAATCGAAAAAATCTAAATATTATCTAGGCACCCAATGTTAACAACAAAATTGCTCTGAATATAATCTGTCATAAAAAATATACAATGCCCTTTTCTGCTTTGTATTGGAGAATATACACCAACTCAATATGCTCTCTCATGTAAAATACACAAATTCTAATTTAATGCGAATCGAAAAAAATCTAAATAATATCTAGGTGCTTGTAAGTTAAAGGAAAATGGCTCTGAATACAGTCTGTTAGAATAAATATACAATGCCTTATTCTACTATGTTTTGGAATATATACAGCAACTCAGTTTGCTCCCTCGGGTAAAATAAAGAAATTATAATTTTACCCGAATCGACAAAATCTAAGTATTACCTAGAAACCCCAATATTAAAAACAAAATTGCTCTGAATATATAGTGTCAAAAAAATTATACAATGCTTTTTTATACTCTGTTTTGGAGTATATACACCAACTCCATATGCTCTCTAGTTTAAAATACAGATATTCTATATTAAAGCAAATCGAAAAAATCTATATATTATATAGAAACCCCAATGTTAAAAACAAAATTGATCTGAATATAATCTGTCAGAAAAAATATACAATGCCCTATTCTTTTCTGTTTTGGAGTATACACACTAACTCCATATGCTCTCTCAGATTAAATACAGAAATTCTATATTTAAGTGCATCGAAAAAAATCTAAATATTATCTAGGCACCTTAATGATAAAAGCAAAATTGCTCTGAATATAATCTGTCTGACAAAATATACAATGCCGTTTTCTACTCTTTTTTGTAGTATATACACCAACTCAATATGCTCTCACATGTAAAATACAGAAATTCTAATTTTACCCGAATCGAAAAAATCTAAATATTGTCTAGGTACCCCAATGTTAAAAACAAAATTGCTCTGAATATAATCTGTCAGAAAAAATATACAATGCCCTTTTCTACTCCTTTTTGGAGTACATACAGCAAATCAATATGCTCCCTCATGGAAGATACCAAAATTCTAATTTTACGCGAATTAAAAAAAATTTAAATAATATCTAGGCGCGCCAAAGTTAAAAGAAAATGGCTCTGAATATATTCTGTTAGAAAAATTATAAAATGCCTTATTCTATTCTGTTTTGAAATATATACACCAACTCAACATACTCTCTCATGTAAAATACCGAAATTCTAATTTTACGTGATTCGAAAAAAATCTAAATATTATCTAGGCACCCCAATGTTTAAAGCAAAATTTCTCTGAATATGATCTGTCTGACAAAATATACAATGCCGTTTTCTACTCTTTTTTGTAGTATATAAACCAACTCAATATGCTCTCACATGTAAAATACAGAAATTTTAATTTTACCAGAATCAAAAATATATAAATATTATCTAGGCACCCCAATGTTAAAAACAAATTTGCTCTGAATATAATCTGTCAGAAAAAATATACAATGCTTTTTACTACTCTGTTTTGGAATATATACACTAACCACATATGCTCTCTCATGTAAAATACAGAAATTCTATATTTAAGTGAATCGAAAAAAATCTAAATATTATCTAGGCACCACAATGCTAAAAACAAAATTGCTCTGAATATAATCTGTCAGAAAAAATATACAATGCCCTATTCTACGCTGCTTTGGATTATATACACTAACTCCTTATACTCTCTCAGGTAAAATACAGAAATTCTATATTTAAGCGAACCGAAAATAATCTAAATATTATCTTGGCACCCCAATGTTAAAAACAAAATTGCTCTGAATATAATATGTCAGAAAAAATATACAATGCCCTATTCTACTCTGTATTGGAGAATATACACCAACTCAATATGCTCTCTCATGTAAAATACCCAAATTCTAATTTTACGCTAATTGAAAAAAATCTAAATAATATCTAGGCACCCCAAAGTTAAAAGAAAATGGCTCTGAATATAGTCTCTTAGAATAAATATACAATGCCTTATTGTACTATGTTTTGGAGTATATACACGAACTCAGTGTGCTATCTCGTGTAAAATAAAGATATTCTAATTTTACCCGAATCAACAAAACCTATATATTATCTAGGCACCCCAAAATTAAAAAAAAATTGCTCTGAATATATAGTGTCCACAAAAATATACAATGCCCTATTCTTCTCTGTATTGGAGTATACACACTAACTCCATATGCTCTCTCAAGTTAAATACAGAAATTCTATATTTAAGCGCATCGAAAAATATCTAAATATTATCTAGGCACCCCAATAATAAAAGCAAAATTGCTCTGAATATACTCTGTCAGCAAAAATATACAATGCCCTTTTCTACTCTGTTTTGGATTATATACACCAAATCAATATGCTCCCTCATGGATGATACCAAAATTCTAATTTTACGTGAATCAAAATAAATTTAAATAATATCTAGGTGCGCCTAAGTTAAAAGAAAATGGCTCTGAATATATTTTGTTAGAAAAAATATAAAATGCCTTATTTTACTCTGTTTTGGAATATATACACCAACTCAACATGCTCTCTCATGTAAAATACCGAAATTCTAATTTTACGTGATTCGAAAATAATCTAAATATTATCTAGGCACCCCAGTGTTAAAAGAAAAATTGCTCTGAATATAATCTGTCAGAAAAAATATACAATGCCCTTTTCTACTCTGTTTTGAAGTATATACACGAACTCAATATTCTCTCTCATGTAAAATACCGAAATTCTAATTTTGCGTGAATTGAATAAAATCTAAATAATATCTAGTTGCCCCAAATTTAAAAGAAAATGGCTCTGAATACAGTCTTTTAGAAATAATATACAATGCCTTATTCTACTCTGTTATGAATTATATACACCAACTCAGTATGCTCTCTCATGTAAAATACCGAAATTCTAAATTTAGGTCAATCAAAAAAAAATCTAAATATTATCTAGGCACCCCAATGTTGAAAACAAAATTGCTCTGGATACAATCTGTCAGAAAAAATATAAAATGCCCTATTCTACTCTGTTTTAAAGTATATACACCAAATCCATATGCTCTCTCATGTAAAATACAGAAATTCTATATTTAAGCGAATCGAAAAAAATCTAAATATTATCTCGGCACCCCAATGTTAAAAACAAAATTGGTGTGAATATAATCTGTCAGATAAAATATACAATGTCCTATTCTACTCTGTTTTGGAGTATATACACCAACTCCATATGCTCTCTCATGTAAAATACTGAAATTTTATATTTCAGCGAATCAAAAAAATCTAAATATTATCTAGGCACCCCAATGTTAATAGAAAAATTGCTCTGAATATACTCTGTCAGAAAAAATATACAATGCCCTTTTCTACTCTTTTTTGTAGTATGTACACCAACTCAATATGCTCTCTCATGTAAAATACCGAAATTCTACTTTTACACGAATTGAAAAAATCTAAATAATATCTAGGCACCCACAAGTTAAAAAAAAATGGCTTAGAATATACTCTGTTAGAAAAAATATACAATGCCTTATTCTTCTCTGCTTTGGAGTATATAAACCAACTCAGTATGCTCTCTCAGCTAAAATACCGAAATTCTATATTTAAGTGAATTGAAAAAAATCTAAATATTATCGAGGCACCCCAATGTTAAAAGAAAAATTACTCTGAATATAATCTGTCAGAAAAAATATACAATGCTTTTTTCTACTCTGTTTTGTGGTATATACACCAATTTAATATGCTCTTTCATGTAAAATACCGAAATTCTTATTTTACGTGAATCGAATAAAATCTAAATAATATCTAGGTGACCCAAAGTTAAAAGAAAATGGCTCTGAATATAGTCTGTTAGAAAAAATAAACAATGCCTTATTCTACTCTATTTTGGAATATATACACCAACTCAGTATGCTCTCTCATATAAAATACCAAAATTCTAAATTTACACAAATCGAAAAAAAACTAAATATTATCTAGGCATCCCAATATTAAAAAAAAAATTGCTACAATATAATCTGTCAGAAAAAATATACAATGCCCTTTTTTATTCTGTTTTGGAGTATATACACCAACGCAATATGCTCTCCCATGTAAAATACAAAAATTCAAATTTTGCGCGAATCGAAAAAAATCTAAATAATATCTAGGCGCCGCAACGTTAAAAGAAAATGGCTCTGAAAATAGTCTTTTAGAAAAACTATACAATGCCTTATTCTCCTCTGTTTTAAAGTATATACATCAACTCAGTATGCTCTCTTATGTAAAATACCGAAATACTAATTTTACCCGAATCGAAAAAATCTAAATATTACCTAGGCACCCCAATGTTAAAAACAAAATTGCTCTGAATATAATCTGTCAGAAGAAACATACAATGCCCTTTTCTACTCTATTTTAGAGTATATACACCAACTGCATATGCTCTCTCATGTAAAATACAGAAATTCGATATTTAAGCGAATCGAAAAAAATATAAATATTATCTAGGCACCCCAATGTAAAAAAGCAAAATTGCTCTGAATATAATCTGTCATAAAAAATATACAATGCCCTTTTCTACTCTGTTTTGTAGTACATACATCAACACAATATGCTCTCTCATGTAAATTACCGAAATTATTATTTTACGCGAATCGAAAAAAATCTAAATAATATCTAGGGCCCCATAGATAAAAGAAAACGGCTCTCAATATAGTCTGTTAGAAAAAATATACAATGCCTTATTCTACTTTTTCTTGAAGTATATGCAACCACTCAGTATGCTCTCTCATGTAAAATACACTAATTCTAATTTCACCCGAATCGAAAATATCTAAATATTATCTAGGCACCCCAATGTTAAAAACAAAATTGCTTTGAATATAATCTGTCAGAAAACATATACAATGGCCTATTCTACTCTGTTTTGGAGTATATACACCAACTCAGTATGCTCTCTCATGTAAAATACCGAAATTCTAAATTTACGTGAATCGAAAATAATCTAAATATTATCTAGGCACCCCAATGTTAATAGAAAAATTCCTCTGAATATAATCTCTCAGAAAACATATACAATGCCATTTTCTACTCTGTTTTGTAGTATATAAACCAACTCAATATTCTCTCTCATGTAAAATACCGAAATTCTAATTTTACGCAAATCGAAACAAATTTAAATAATATGTAGGCGCCCCAAATTTAAAAGGAAATGGCTCTGAATATGGTCTGTTAGAAAAAATATACAATGCCTTGTTCTACTCTGTTTTCGAGTATATAAACTAACTCAGTATGCTCTCTAATGAAAAATACAGAAATTCTAATTTTACCCGAATCGAAAAAATATAAATATGATCTAGGCACCCCAATGTTAAAAGCAAAATTGCTCTGAATATAATTTGTCAGAAAAAATATACAATGCCCTATTCTACTCTGTTTTGGAGTATGTACACCAACTCCATATGCTCTCTCATGTAAAATACGGAAATTCTATATTTAAGGAAATTGAAAAAAATGTAAATATTATCCAGGCACTTCAATTGTTAAAAGCAAAATTGCTCTGAAATTAATCTGTGAGAAAAAATATACAATACCCTTTTCTACTTTGTTTTGTAGTATATACACCAACTCAATATGCTCTCTCATGTAAAATACCGAAATTCTAATTTAACGCTAAACGAAAAAAATCTAAATAATATCTAGGCGCCCCAAAGTTAAAAGAAAATTGCTCTCAATATAGTCTGTTAGAAAAAATATACAATGCCTTATTCTACTCTGTTTTGGAGTATATACACCAACTCAATATGCAATCTCAGGTAAAATACAGAAATTGTATATTTAAGTGAATTGAAAAAAATCTAAATATTATCTAGGAACTCTAATGTTAAAAGCAAAATTGCTCTAAATATAATCTGTCAGAAAAAATATACAATGCCTTATTCTATTATGCTTTGGAGTATATACCCCAACTCAGTGTGCTCTCTCATGTAAAATGCCAAAATTCTAATTTTACGTGAAACGAAAAAAATCTAAATATTATCTAGGCACCTGAATGTTAAAAGCAATATTGCTCTGAATATAATCTGACAGGAAAAATGTACAATGCCCTTTTCTACTCTGTTTTGGAGTATATACACCAACTCAATATGCTCTCTCATGTAAAATACCAAAATTCTAATTTTACATGAATCGATACAAATCTAAATAATATCTAGGTGCCCCAAATTTAAAACAAAATGGCTCTGAATATAGTCTGTTAGAAAAAATATACAATGCCTTATTCTACTCTGTTTTGGAGTATATACACCAACTCAGTATGCTCTCTCATGTAAAATACATTAATTCTATATTTAAGCGAATTGAAAAGTATCTAAATACTATCTAGACACCCCAATGTTAAAAAAAAATTGCTCTGAATATAATCTGTCAGAAAAAATATACAATGTTCTTTTCTACTCACTTTTGGATTATATACACTAACTCCATATACTCTCTCATGTAAAATACCGAAATTCTAATTTTACGCGAATCGAAAATAATCTAAATAATATCTAGGCACCCCAAAGTTAAAAGAAAATGGCTCTGAATATAGTCTGTTAGAAAAAATATACAATGCCTTATTCTATTCTGTTTTGGAGTATATACACCAACACACTATGCTCTGTCAGGTAAAATAAAGAAATTCTAAATTTACGTGAATCAAAAGAAATCTAAATATTATCTATTCACCCCAATGTTAAAAGCAAAATTGCTCTGAATATAATCTGTCAGAAAAAATATACAATGCCCTTTTCTACTCTGTCTTGTAGTATATACACTTCGTCAATATGCTCTCTCATGTTAAATACCGAAATTCTCATTTTAGGCGAATCGAAAATAATGTAAATAATATCGAGGTGCCCCAATGTTAAAAGAAGAGGGCTGTGAATATAGTCTGTTAGAAAAAATATACAATGCCTTATTCTACTCTGTTTTGGAGTATATACACCAACTCAGTATGCTCTCTCATGTGAAATACAAAAATTCTAATTTTACCCGAATCGAAGAAGTCTATGTATCATCTAGGCACCCCAATGATAAAACAGAATTGCTCTGAATATTATCTGTTAGAAAAAATATACAATTCCCTATTCTACTCTGTGTTGGAGTATATAAAACAACTCAAATGCTCACTCATGAAAAATACCAAAATTATAAATTTATGGAAATCGAAAAATTCTAAATATTATCGAGGCAGCCCAATGTTAAAAACAAAATTGCTCTGAATATATTCTGTCAGAAAAAATATACAATGACATATTCTACTCTGTTTTGGAGTATTTAAACCAACTCCACATGCTGTCTCATGTAAAATACAAATATTCTATATTTAAGTGAATTTAAGAGAATCGAAAAAAATCTAAATATTATCTAATCACCACAATGATAACAGGAAAATATCTCTAAATATCATTTTTCGAAAAAAATATACACTGCCCTATTCTACTCTATTTTGTAGTATATACACCAACTCAATATGCTCTGTCATGTAAAATACAGATATTCTAATTTTAACAGAATCGAAAAAATCAAAATATTACTTAGGCACCCGAATGTTAAAGGCAAAATTGCTCTGAATATAATCTGAAAGAAAAAATACACAATGCCCCTTTCTACTCTATTTTGGACTATATACACCAAGTCAATATGCTCTCTCATGTAAAATACCGAAATTCAAATTTTACACGGGTGAAAAAAAATTCTAAATAATATCCAGGCACCCCAATGTTAAAAACAAAATTTCTCTGAATATAATCTGTCAGAAAAAATATACAATGCCTTTTTCTACTCTATTTTGGAGTATGTACACCCACTCTATATGCTCTCTCATGTAAAATACAGAAATTCTATATTTAAGCGAATCGAAAAAAAATTTAAATATTATCTAGGCACCCGAATGTTAAAAGAAAAATTGCTCTGAATAAAATCTGTAAGAAAAAATATACAATGCCCTTTTCTACTCTGTTTTGCAGTATATAAACCAACTCAATATGCTCTCTCATGTAAAATACTGAAATTCTAATTTTACGCAAATCGAAGAAAATCTGAATAATATCTAGGCACCCCAATGTTAAAAACAATATTACTCTGAATATAATCTGTCAGAAAAATTATACAATGCCCTATTCTATTTTGTTTTGGACTATATACATCAACTCAATAAGCTATCTCATGTAAAATACAGGAATACTATATTTTAGCGAATCAAAAAAAGTCTAAATATTATCTAGGCAACCCAATGTTAAAAACAAAATTTCTCTGAATATAATCTGTCAGAAAAAATATACAATGCCCTATTCTACTCTGTTTTTGAGTATATACACCAACTCCATATGCTCTCTCATGTAAAATACAGAAATTCTATATTTCCGTGAATCGAAAATAATCTAAATATTATCTAGGCACCCCAATGTTAATAGCAAAATTCCTCTGAATATAATATGTCAGAAAACATATACAATGCCACTTTCTACTCTGTTTTGTAGTATATAAACCAACTCAATATGCTCTCTCATGTAAAATACCAAAATTCTAATTTTACACGAATCGAATAAAATTTGAATAATATGTAGGCGCCCCAAAGTTAAAAGAAAATGGCTCTGAATATGGTCTGTTAGAAAAATTATACAATGCCTTATTCTATTTTGTTTTGGAGTATATACACCAACTCTATAAGCTATCTCATGTAAAATGCAGAATTTCTAATTTTACCCAAATAGAAAAAATCTAAATATTATCTAGGCACCCCAATGTTAAAAACAAAATTTCTCTGAATATAATCTGTCAGAGAAAATATACAATGGCCTATTCTACTCTGTTTTGGAGTATATACACCAACTCCATATGCTCTATCATGTAAAATACAGAAATTCTATATTTCCGTGAATCGAAAATAATCTAAATATTATCTAGGCACCCCAATGTTAATAGAAAAATTCCTCTGAATATAATCTCTCAGAAAACATATACAATGCCATTTTCTACTCTGTTTTGTAGTATATAAACCAACTCAATATTCTCTCTCATGTAAAATACCGAAATTCTAATTTTACGCGAATCGAAACAAATTTAAATAATATGTAGGCGCCCCAAATTTAAAAGGAAATGGCTCTGAATATGGTCTGTTAGAAAAAATATACAATGCCTTATTCTACTCTGTTTTCGAGTATATACACCGACTCAGTATGCTCTCTTATGTAAAATACAGAAATTCTAATTTTACCCGAATCGAAAAAATCTAAATATTATGTAGGCACCCCAATGTTAAAAGCAAAATTTCTCTGAATATAATCTGTCAGAAAAAAAAATGCAATGCCATTTTCTACTCTGTTTTCCAGTACATACACCAACTCAATATGATCTCTCATGTAAAATACAGAAATTCTATATTTAAGCAAATCGAAAAAAATCTAAATATTATCTAGGCACCACAATGTTAAAAAAAAAATTTCTCTAAATATAATTTGTCAGAAAAAATATACAATGCCGTTTTCTACTCTGTTTTGGAGTATATACACCAACTCCATATGCTCTCTCATGTAAAATAACGAAATTCTCATTTTACGCAAATAGAAAAAAATCTAAATAATATCTAGGCGCCCCAAAGTTAAAAGAAAATGGCTCTGAATATAGTCTGTTAGAAAAAATATACAATGCCTTATTCTACTTTGTTTTAGACTATATACACCAACTCAGTATGCTCTATAATGTAAAATACAGAAATTCTAATTTTACCCGAATAGAAAAAATCAAAATATTATCTAGGCACCCCAATGTTAAAAGCAAAATTGCTCAGAATACAATGTGTCAGAAAAAAATACAACGTTCTTTTCTTCTCAGTTTTGGAGTATATACAACAACTAAATATGCTGTCTCATGTAAAATACAGAAATTCTAATTTTACGCGAATTGAAAAAAATCGAAATATCTAGGTACCCGAAAGTTAAAAGAAAATAGCTCTGAATATAGTCTGTTAGAAAATATATACAATGCCTTATTCTACTCTGTTTTTGAGAATATAAAACAACGCAGTATCCTCTCTCCTGTAAAATACCGAAATTCTAATATTGCGTGAATCGAAAAAAATCTAAATAATATCTAAGTGCTTCAAAGTTAAAAGACAATGGCTCTGAATATGTCCTGTTAGAAAAAATATACAATGCCTTATTCTACTCTATTTTGTATTATATATACCAACTCAGTATGCTCTCTAATGTAAAATGCCGAAATTCCAATTTTACATGAATTGAAAAAAATCTAAATAATATCTAGGCACCCCAATGTTAAAACAAAATTGCTCTGAATTTAATGTGTCAGAAAAAATATACAATGCCCTTTTCGACTTTGTTTTGGAGTATGTACACCAACTCACTATGCTCTCTCATGTGAAATACAGAAATTCTATATTTAAGCGAATCGAAAAAAATCTAAATATTATCTAGGCACCCCAATGTTAAAAACAAAATTGCTCTGAATATAGTCTGTCAGAAAAAATATACAATGCCCTATTCTACTCTGTTTTGAAGTATATACACCAACTCCATATGCTCTCTCATGTAAAATAGTGAAATTCTAATTTCATGTGAATTGGAAAAAATCTAAATAATATCTAGGCGCCCCAGAGTTAAAAGAAAATAACTCCAAATATAGTCTGTAGGAAAAAATATACAATGTCTTATTATACTTTTGAGTATGTTTTGGAGTATATACACATACTCTGCTCTCTCATGTAAAATAATGTAATTCAAAATTTACGTGAATAAAAAAATCTAAATATTATCTATGCACCCCAATGTTAAAAGCAAAATTGCTCTGAATATAATCTGTCAGGAAAAATATACAATGCTTTTTTCTACTCTGTTTTGGAGGATATATACCAACTCAATATGCTCTCTCATGTAAAATACCGAAATTCTAATTTTACACGAATCGAAAAAAATCTAAATAATATCTAGGCGCTTAAAGGTTAAAAGAAAATGGCTCTGAATATAGTCTGTTAGAAAAATATACAATGCCTTATTCTACTCTGTTTTGGAGTATATACACCAACTCAGTATGCTCTCTCATGTAAAGTATCAAAATTCTAAATTTGCCCGAATCGAAAATATCTAAATATTATCTAGGCACCCCAATGTTAAAAGCAAAATTGCTCTGAATATAATCTGTCAGAAAAAATATACAATGCCCGTTTCTACTCTGTTTTGAAGTATATACACCAACTCAGTATTCTCTCATGTAAAATACCGAAATCCTAATTTTGCGTGAATTGAATAAAATCTAAATAATATCTAGTTGCCCCAAATTTAAAGAAAATGGCTCTGAATACAGTCTGTTAGAAATAATATACAATGCCTTATTCTATTCTATTTTGGATTATTTACACCAACTCAGTATGCTCTCTTACGTATAATACCGAAATTCTTATTTTACGTGAATAGAAAAAATCTAAATATTATGTAGGCACCCTAATGTTAAAAGCAAAATTGCTATGAAATCTGTCAGAAAAAATATAAAATGCCCCTTTCTTCTCTGTTTTGGAGTATATACACCAAGTCAATACGCTCTCTCATGTAAAATACCAAAATTCTAATTTTATGTTAATCGAAAAATATCTAAATAATATCTAGGCACACCAATGTTAAAAACAAAATTGCTCTGAATATAATCTGTCAAAAAAATATACAATTCCCTTTTCGACTCGGTTTTGGAGTATGTACACCAACTCAATATGGTCTCTCATGTAAAATAGAGAAATTCTATATTTACGCGAATCGAAAAATATCTAAATATTATTTGGCACCCGAATGTTAAAAGCAAAATTGCTCTGAATATAATCTGTAAAAAAACATATACAATGCTTTTTTCTACTCTGTTTTGGAGTATATACACCAACTCCATATGCTCTCTCATATAAAATACAGAAATTCTATATTTACGCGAATCGATAAAAGTCTACATATTATCTAGGCACCCAAATGTTAGAAGCAAAATTGCTCTGAATATAATCTGACAGAAAACATATTCGATGCCATTTTCTACTTTGTTTTGTAGTATATACACCAACTCAATATGCTCTCTCATGTAAAATATAGAAATTCTAATTTTACACGAATCGAAAAATATCTAAATCATATGTAGGCGCCCCAAAGTTAAAAGAAAATGGCTCTGAATATAGTCTGTTAAAAAAATATACAATTCCTTATTCTACTCTGTTTTGGAGTATATACACCAACTCAGTATGCTCTCTCATATAAAATAACGAAATTCCAATTTTACTCGAATTGAAAAAATCTAAATATTATCTAGGCACCCCAATGTTAAAACAAAATTGCTCTCAATATAATCTGTCAGAAAAAATATACAATGCCCTATTATACTCTGTTTTGGAGTCTATACAACAACTCCATATGCTCTCTCATGTAAAATACAGAAATTCAATATTTAAGCGAATCAAAAAATATCTAAATAATATCTATGCTCACCAAAGTTAAAAGAAAATGGCTCTGAATATAGTCTGTTAGAAAAAATATACAATGCCTTATTCAATCTGTTTTGGAGTATATACATCAACTCAGTATGCTCTGTCATGTAAAATAAAGAAATTCTAATTTTACCAGAATCGAATTAATCTAAATATTATCTAGGCACCGAATGTTAAAAACATAATTGCTCTGAATATAGTCTGTCATAAAAAGTATACAATGCCCTATTCTACTCTGTTTTGGCATATATACACCAACTCCATATGCTCTGTCATGTAAAATACAGATATTCAATATAAAAGCGAATCTAATAAAATCTAATATTATCTAAGCACCCGAATGTTAAATGCAAAATTGCTCTGAATATAGTCTGTCAGAAAAAATATACAACGACATTTTCTATTCTGTTTTGTAGTATATACACCAACTCAATATGCTCTCTCATGTAAAATACCGAACTTCTAATTCTACGTGAATCGAAAAGAATCTAAATAATATCTAGGTGCCCCAAGGTTGAAAGAAAATGGCTCTGAATATAGTCTGATAGACAAAATATACAATGCCTTATTCTATTCTGTTTTGGAGTATATACACCAACTTAGTATGCTCTCTCATGTAAAGTATCGAAATTCAAAATTTACCCGAATCGAAAAAATCTAAATATTATCTACGAACCCCAATGTTAAAAGAAAAATTGCTCTGAATATAATCTGTCAGAAAAAATATACAATGCCCTATTCTACTTTGTTTTGGAGTATATACACCAAGTCAATATGCTCTCTCATGTAAAATACAGAAATTCTATATTTAAGTGAAGCGAAAAAAATCTAAATATTATCGAGGCACCCCAATGTTAATAGCAAAATTGCTCTGAATATAATCTGTCAGAAAACATATACAATGCCATTTTCTATTCTGTTTTGTAGTATATACACCAACTCAATATGCTCACTCATGTAAAATACCGAAATTCTAATTTTACACGAATCGAAAATGTCTAAATATTATCTAGGAAACCAATGTTAAAAGCAAAATGGCTCTGAATATAATCTGTCAGAAAAAATATACAATGCCCTATTCTACTCTGTTTTAAAGTATATACACCAACTCAGTATGCTCTCTCATATAAAATACAGAAATTTTAATTAAACCCAAATCAAAAAAATCTAAATACTATCTAGGCAACCCAATGTTCAAAACAAAAGAGCTCTGAATATATTCTGTCAGAAAAAATATACAATGCCCTATTCTACTCTATTCTGGAGTATATACACCAACTCCATATGCTCTCTCATGTAAAATACAGAAATTTTATATTAAAGTGAATTGAAAAACATTTAATATTATCTAGGCACCCCAATGTTAATAGCAAAATTGCTCTGAATACAATCTGTCAGAAAAAATATACAATGCAATTTTATACTCTGTTTTGGAGTATATACACCAACTCAATATGCTCTCTCATGTAAAATACAGAAATTCTAATATTACGCAATTCAAAAAAAATCTAAATAATATCTAGAAGCCCCAAAGTTAAAAGAAAATGGCTCTTAATATAGTCTGTTAGAGAAAATATACACTGCCTTATTCTACTCTGTTTTGGAGTATATACACCAACTCAGTATGCTCTCTCATGTAAAATACAGAAATTTAAATTTTTCCTGAATCGAAAAAGTCTAAATATTATCTAGGCACCACAATGTTAAAAACAAAATTGTTCTGAATATAATCTGTCAGAAAAAATATACATTGCCCTATTCTACTCTGTTTTAGAGAATATACACCAAGTCAGTATGCTCTCTCATGTAAAATACAAAAATTCTATATTTAAGCGAATCTAAAAAAATCCAAATATAATCTAGGCACCCCAATGTTTAAAACAACATTGCTCTGAATATAATTTGTCAGAAAAAATATATTGACCTTTTCTACTTTGTTTTGGAGTATATACACCAACTCAATATGCTCTCTCGTGTAAAATACAATAATTCTATATTTGAGAGAATAAAAAAAATCTACATATTATCTAGCCACCCCAATGTTAAAAGCAATATTGCTCTGAATATAATCTTTCAGAAAAAATATACAATGCCCTTTTCTACTATTTTTTTGTAGTTTATACACCAACTAAATATGCTCTCTCATGTAAAATACCAAAATTCTAATTTTACGCAATTCGAAAAAAGTCTAAAAAATATCTAGGCGCCCCAAAGTTAAAAGAAAATGACTCTGAATATAATCTGTTAGATAAAAATATACAATGCCCTATTGTACTTTGTTTTAAAGTACATATACCAACTCAGTATGGTCTCTCATGTAAAATACAGAAATTATAATTTTACCTGAATCAAAAAAGTCTAAATATTGTCTAGGCACCCCAACGTTGAAAACAAAATTGCTCTTAATATAATCTGTCAGAGAAAATATACAATGCCCTATTCTACTTTGTTTTTGAGTATATACCCACTCAATATTCTCTATCATGTAAAATACAGAAATTATATATTTAAGCAAATCGAAAAAAATCTAAATATTATCTAGGCACCCCAATGTTAAAAGCAAAATTACTCTGAATATAATCTGTCAGAAAAAAATATATAATGCCCTATTCTACACTATTTTGGAGTATATACACCAACTCCATATGCTCACTGATGTAAAATACAGAAATTATTAATTTAAGCGAATCAAAAATAATCTAAATATTATCTAGGCATTCCAATGTGAAAAGCAAAATTGCTCTGAATATACTCTGTCAGAAAAAATATACAATGCCCTATTCTATTTTGTTTTGGAGTATATACACCAACTCCATATGCTCTCTCATGTAAAATACAGAAATTCTATATTTAAGCGAATCGAAGAAAATCTAAATATTATCTAGGCACCCCAATGTCAAAAGCAAAATTGCTCTGAATAAAATCTGTCGGAAAAAATATACAATGCTTTTTTTCACTCTGTTTTGTAGTATATACACCAACTCAATATGCTCTCTCATTTAATATTCCGTAATTCTAAGTTAACGCGAATAGAAAAAATCTAAATAATATTTAGGCGCTTCAAAGTTATAAGAAAATGGCTCTGAATATAGTCTGTTAGATAAAAAATATACAATGTCTTATTCTACTTTGTTTTAGATTATATATACCAACTCAGTATGGTCTCTCATGTAAAATACAGAAATTCTAATTTTACCCAAATCGAAAAAGTCTAAATATTATCTAGGCACCCCAATGTTAAAAGCAAAATTGCTCTGAATATAGTCTGTCAGAGAAAATATACAATGCCCTATTCTACTCTGTTTTGGAGTATATACACCAACTCAGTATGCTCTCTCATGTAAAATACCGAAATTCTAATTTTACGCGAATCGAAAAAATCTAAATAATATCTAGGCGCCCCAAAGTTAAAAGAAAATGGTTCTGAATATAGTCTGTTAGGAAAAATATACAATGCCTTATTCTACTCTGTTTTGGAGTATATACACCAACTCAGTATGCTCTCTCATGTAAAATACCGAAATTCAAATTTTACCTGAATCCGAAAAGTCTGAATATTATCAAGGCCCCCACTGTGAAAAACAAAATTACTCTGAATACAATCTGTCAGAAATAATATACAATGCCCTATTCTACTCTGTTTTCTAGTATATACACCAACTCCATATGCTCCCTCAGGTAAAAAACAGAAATTATATATTTGAGCAAATCGAGAAAAATCTAAACATTATCTAGGCACCCCAATGTTAAAAACAAAATTTCTCTGAATATCATCTGTCAGAAAAAATATACAATGCCCTATTCTACTCTGTTCTGCAGTATATACACTACTCCATATACTCTCTCATTTAAGATACAGAAATTCTATATTTAAGCGAATTGAAAAAAATCTAAATATTATCTAGGCACCCCAACGTTAAAAACAAAATTTCTCTGAATATAATCTGTCACAAAAAATATACAAAGCCCTATTCTACTCTGTTTTGGCGAATTTACTCCAACTCCATATGCTCTCTCATGTAAAATAAAGAAATTCTATATTTAAGCTAATCGAAATAAATCTAAATAATATCTAGGCACCCCAAAGTTAAAAAAAATGGCTCTGAATATAGTCTGTTAGAAAAAATATACAATGCCTTATTATAATTTGTTTTGGGGAATATACACCAACTCAGTATGCTCTATCATGTAAAATACAAAAATTCTAATTTTAAGTGAATTGAAAAAAATATAGATATTATCTAGGCACCAGAATGTTAAAAGCAAAATTTCTCTGAATAAAATCTGTCAGAAAAAATATACAATGCCCTTTTCTGCTCTGTTTTTGAGTATATACATCAACTCAATATGCTCTCTCATATAAAATACTGAAATTTTAATTTTACGTGAAATGAATAAAAAATAAATAATATCTAGGCACTCGAAAGTTAAAAGAAAATGGCTCTGAATATAGTCTTTTAGAAAAAGTATACAATGGCTTATTCTACTCTGTTTTGGAGTATATACACCAACACAGTTTGCTCTCTCATGTAAAATAGAGAAATTCTAATTTTACCATAATCGAAATAATCTAAATAATATCTAGGCGCCCCAAAGTTAAAAGAAAATGGCTCTGAATATAGTCTGTTAGAAAAAATATACAATGGCTTATTCTACTCTGTTTTAAAGTATATACACCAACTCAGTATGCTCTCTCATGTAAAATACCGATATTCTAAATTTACGTAAATCCATATAAATCTAAATATTATCTATGCAGCCCAATGTAAAAAAAAATTGCTCTGAATATAATCTGTCAGAAAAAATATACAATGCCCTATTCTACTCTGTTTTGGAGTATATACACAAACTCAGTATGCTCTCTCATTTAAAATACCCAAATTCTAATTTTATGTGAATCGAAATATATCTAAATATTATCTAGGCACCCAAATGTTGAAAACAATATTACTCTGAATATTATTTGTCAGAAATAATATACAATGCCCTATTCTACTCTGTTTTGGAGTATATAAACCAACTCCATATGCTCTCCCATGAAAAATACAGAAATTCTATATTTAAGCGGATCAAAAAAATCTAAATATTATCTAGGCACCCCAATGTTAAAAGCAAAACTGCTCTGAATATAATCTGTCATAAAAAATATACAATGCCCTTTTCTACTCTGTTTTGTAGTATATACACCAACTCAATATGCTGTCTCTTGTAAAACAGAGAAATTCCAATTTCACCCAGAATCAAGAAAATCTAAATATTATCTAGGAACCCCAATGTTAAAAACAAAATTGCTCTGAATATAATCTGTCAGAAAAAATATACAATGCCCTATTCTACTCTCTTTTGTAGTATATACACCAACTCAATATGCTCTCTCATGTAAAATACAGAAATAATAATTTTACCCGAATCGAAAAAATCTAAATATAATCTAGGCACCCGAATGTTAAAAGCAAAATTCCTCTGAATATAATCTGTCAGAAAAAATATACAATGCTTTTTTCTACTGTGTTTTGGAGTATATACAACAACTCAGTATGCTCTCTTATGTAAAATACCAAAATTCTAATTTTACGTGAATCGAAATAATCTAAATATTATCTAGGAACACCAATGTTAAAAGTAAAAGTGCTCTGAATATAGTCTGTCAGAAAAAATATATAATGCCCTATTCTACTTTGTTTTGGAGTATATACACCAACTCAGTATGCTCTCCCATGTAAAATACCGACATTCTAAAATTACGTGAATCAAAAAAAATCTAAATATTCTCTAGGCACCCCCAAAGTTTAAAGCAAAATTGCTCTTAATATAATTTGTCAGTAAATATATACAATGCCCTATTCTACTCTGTTTTAAAGTATATACACCAAGTCAATATGCTCTCTTATATAAAATACAGAAATTCTAATTTTACGTGAATCGAAAACAATCTAAATTATATCTAGGCGCCCCAAAGTTAAACAAAAATGGCTCTGAATATAGTTTGTTATAAAAAATATACAATCCCTTATTCTACTTTATTTTGGAGTATATACACCAACTCAGTATGCTCTCTCATGTAAAATACCGAAATTCTAATGTTACGTGAATCGAAAAAAATCTAATTATCTAGGCACCCCAATGTTTAAAGCAAAATTGCTGTGAATACAATCTGTCAGTAAAAATATATAATGTCCTTTTGTACTCTGTTTTGCAGTATATACACTAACTCCTTATGCTCTCTCATGTAAAATACGGAAATTATAATTTTAAGTGAATCTAGAAAAATCTAAATAATATCTAGGTGCCCCAAAGTTAAAAGAAAATGGCACTGAATATAGCTTGTTAGAAAAAATATACAATGCCTTATTCTACTCTGTTTTGGAGTACACCCACCAATTCAATATGCACTCTCACGTAAAATACAGAAATTGAAATTTTACCCGAATTGAAAAAATCTAAATATTATCTAAGCACCCCAATGTTGAAAACAAAATTGCTCTGAATATAATCATTCAGATAAAATATACAATGCCCTATTCTACTTTGTTTTGGAGTTTATACACCAACTCCATATGCTCTCTTATGTAAAATACAGAAATTCTATATTTAAGCGAATCGAAAAAAATCTAAATATTATCTAGGCACCCCAATGTTACAAGCAAAATTGCTGTGAATATAATCTGTCAGAAAAAATATACAATGCCCTATTCTACTCTCTTTTAGAGTATATAGAACATCTCAGTATGCTCTCTAATGTAAACTACCGAAATTCTAATTTTACATGAATCAAAAAAAATCTAAATATTATCAAGGCGAAAAGAAACCTAGAGAGAGGGGACTCAAGATGGCGCTGTGAGAACAACCCAGGATTGGAGCCCGCATTGAATCCGCAAACGGTGAGTCAGTGCTGCATTTCCAGACTGATCTTTGTTTCCCGCAGAACGGGGAAACTCCCAAGTATAAAAAGACACGGGACGCCAGGCAGTAGGTCTGCCTGGCGAAGCCGGCAGCCGGGGCGGCGGCGGCCGGCCCTACCCAGCAATCCCCACAGGGGGCGCTTGTCCGGGTGCCTTGTTGAACTGGCAACCTGAGACTTGAGAGGGCTGGACTTGAGACTGAACGAGACTTGCACAGTAGCCCAGCCCAGGGGATTGCAGGGACAGATCGTTTGCGATACCCAGTGGGACAAACAAAATCGCGATTTCAAACTATCCCAAGCAGACGGCCCGAGACGCTCTGTGGGGGAGGGGCGTCCACCACTACGGAGGCAACCCGCCCCAACTGAGATACACGCCCACTGCTGACGCAGCCAGCCGTTGCCGAGGCAACCCGTCCCTACTGAGATACACGCCCACTGCTGACGCAGCCTGCCGTTGCTGAGGCAACACGCTACAACGAAGAGACTCCGCCGCAGGGCATGGCGGAGACCACAGCAGAGCCGGCAGGAACAGCGCGAATCACACAACAGCAGGGCGGAGCCTCGGCAGCCAAACAGTGGCTAGTCTGCCTTCGAGCTGGGCAGGACACCTGATCGGACATCCAAAAATAAAGCCCAAACCCCTCAACACAGAGCATTTGAGAAAAAAAAAGGGTTGTTTAATGAGCTGTGTTGCAGCAGAATCAAACATAGCAGCCTAACAGCCCTGAATGAACAACAGAGTGCACAGCTCAGCAATTAAACCCCTATAAAGTACAAACTGTCTCCTCAAGCAGCTCCCTGACCCCTCTATATCCAAAAGACTGTCATTAGGCAGGCATCATCCTGGGACAAAGAGAGCAGAAAAAGAAACTGGTAGCATCCCTCGCTGTGCCACGGCTACTAGAGGTGCACCCCAGACAAGCAGGGTCTGGAGCGGACCTCAACAGTCGTACAGCGAAGGGGCTAGACTGGTAGAAGGAAAACCAAGCAACAGAAATACTTCATCATCAACATTCTGGGTGTCCACTCAGAGACCCAAACGAAAAGTCAGCAACTACGCAGACGACCAGCGGACAAATCCACAAAGATGGGAAGAAACCAGCACAAAAAGGAGGAAAACACCCAAAACCAGAACACCTCGCCTCCTAGAAAGGACCAAAACTCCTCACCAGCAAGGGAACAAAGCTGGACGGAGAATGACTGTGACGAAATGATGGAATTAGACTTCAGAAGATGGATAATGAGAAACTTTTGTGAGCTAAAAGATCATGTATTAAATCAATGCAAAGAAACTAAGAACCTTGAAAAAAGATTTGAAAAAAGATTCGAGGAAATGATAACAAGAATGGATACCTTAGAGAGGAATATGAATGAATTAAAGGAGCTGAAAAACACAATATGAGAACTTCGCGAAGCAAATGCAAGTTTCAATAGCCGAATTGACCAAGCAGAAGAAAGAATATCTGAAGTCGAAGACCAACTCAATGAAATACAACGAGAAACCAAGATCAGAGAAAAAAGCGCAAAAAGGAATGAACAAAGTCTCCAAGAAATGTGGGACTATGTGAAAAGACCTAACCTACGTTTGATAGGTGTACCAGAAGGGGACGAAGGGAATGAATCCCAGCTGGAAAATACTCTTCAGGACATCATCCAGGAAAATTTCCCCCACCTAGCAAGACAAGCCAACACTCAATTGCAGGAAATACAGAGAACACCACAAAGATATTCCGCAAGAAGAGCAACCCCAAGGCACATAATCGTCAGATTCAACAGGGTTGAAATAAAGGAGAGAATACTAAGGGCAGCCAGAGAGAAAGGTCGGGTCACCCACAAAGGGAAGCCCATCAGACTCACAGCAGATCTCTCGGCAGAAACACTACAAGCCAGAAGAGAGTGGGGGCCAATATTCAACATTCTTAAAGAAAAGAACTTTCAACCCAGAATTTCATATCCAGCCAAACTGAGCTTCAGAAGTGAAGGAAGAATAAAATCCTTTGCGAACAAGCAAGTACTCAGAGATTTTGTCACCACCAGGCCTGCTTTACAAGAGCTCCTAAAAGAGGCACTACACATAGAAAGGATCAACCAGTACCAGCCATTCCAAAATCACACTGAATGCTAAAGAGCTTCAACATAATGAAGAATCTACAACAACTAACAGGCAAAACAGCCACTTAGAATCAAAATGGCAGTATCAAATTCACACATAACAATCTTAACCCTAATGTAAATGGACTAAATGCACCAATCAAAAGACACAGACTGGCAAATTGGATAAAAATCCAAAACCCATCAGTGTGCTGTATCCAGGAAACCCATCTCACATGCAAGGATACACAAAGGCTCAAAATAAAGGGATGGAGGAAGATTTACCAAGCTAATGGAAAGCAAAAAAAAGCAGGAGTTGCAATTCTCATCTCTGATAAAATAGACTTTAAAGCAACAAAGATCAAAAGAGACAAAGAAGGCCATTACATAATGGTAAAAGGATCGATACAACAAGAAGAGCTAACGATCCTAAACATATATGGACCCAACACAGGAGCACCCAGATACATAAGGCAAGTTCTTAATGACTTACAGAAGGACTTAGACTCCCACACAATAATAGTGGGAGACTTTAACACTCCACTGTCAATACTAGACAGATCAACCAGACAGAAAATCAACAAGGATACCCAGGGCTTGAACTCAGACCTGGAGCAAGCAAACCTGGTGGACATTTACAGAACTCTCCACCCCAAATCCACAGAATACACATTCTTCTCAGCACCACATCACACCTACTCTAAAAATTGACCACATAATTGGAAGTAAAGCACAGCTCAACAAATGCAAAACAACTGAAATCATAACAAACAGCTTCTCAGACCATAGTGCAATCAAGTTAGAACTCAGAATTCAGAAACCGACCCAGAACCGCACAGCTTCATGGAAACTGAACAACTGGCTCTTGAATGTTGACTGGGTAAACAACGAAATGAAGGCAGAAATAAAGAAGTTCTTCGAAACCAATGAGAACGAAGACACAACGTGCCAGAACCTCTGGGACACATTTAAAGCAGTCTCTAGAGGAAAGTATATAGCAATAAGTGCCCATATGAGGAGAATGGAGAGATCCAAAATTGACACCCTATCGTCAAAATTGAAAGAGCTAGAGGAGCAAGATCAAAAAAACTCAAAACCCAGCAGAAGACAAGAAATTACTAAGATCAGAGCTGAGCTGAAGGAGATTGAGACACGAAAAACCCTTCAAAAAATCAATAAATCCAAGAGCTGGTTTTTTGAAAAGATCAACAAAATAGACAGACCACTAGCCAGATTGATTAAAAAGAAAAGAGAGAGAACAACCAAATAGATGCAATAAAAAATGATAAAGGGGAAATCACCAAAGATTCCACAGGAATTCAAACCATCATCAGAGAATATTACAAACAACTCTATGCACATAAACTAGTAAACCTGGAAGAAATGGATAAATTCCTGGACTCCTGTGTCCTCCCAAGCCTAAACCAGGAGGAAGCTGAAACTATGAATAGACCAATAACAAGGTCTGAAGTTGAGACAGCAATGAAGAGCCTACCACACAAAAAAAGCCCAGGTCCAGACGGGTTTACAGCCGAATTCTACCAGACACACAAGGAGGAGCTGGTACCATTCCTTCTAAAACTATTTCAAACAATCCAAAAAGAGGGAATCCTTCCCAAATCATTTTATGAGACCAACATCATCCTGATACCAAAACCCGGCAGAGACCCAACGAGAAAAGACAACTTCAGGCCAATATCCACGATGAACATAGATGCAAAAATCTTCAATAAAATATTGGCAAGCCGATTGCAACAGCAAATCAAAAAACTTATTCCTCATGATCAAGTAGGATTCATCCCGGGGATGCAAGGCTGGTTCAACATACGCAAGTCTATCAACGTAATTCACCACATAAACAGAACCAAAAACAAAAACCACATGATTATCTCAATTGACGCAGAGAAGGCATTTGACAAAATTCAACAGCCCTTTATGCTAAAAACCCTCAATAAACTCGGTATCGATGGAACGTATCTCAAAGTAATAAAAGCTATTTATGACAAACCAACAGCCAATATCATACTGAATGGGCAAAAACTGGAAGCATTCCCTTTGAAATCTGGTACTAGACAAGGATGCCCTCTCTCACCACTCCTATTCAATATAGTACTGGAAGTTCTAGCCAGAGCAATCAGGCAAGAAAAAGAAATAAAGGGTATTCAAATAGGAAAGGTGGAAGCCAAATTGTCTCTATTTGCAGACGACATGATAGTATACCTAGAAGACCCCATCGCCTCAGCCCAAAAACTCCTGAAACTGATAAACAACTTCAGCAAAGTCTCAGGATATAAAATCAATGTGCAAAAATCACAAGCATTCGTCTACACCAATAACAGACTTAAAGAAAGCCAAATCAAGAGCGAACTGCCATTCGCAATTGCTACAAAAAGAATAAAATACCTTGGAATACAACTCACAAGGAACATAAGGGACCTCTTCAAGGAGAACTACAAACCACTGCTCAACGAAATCAGAGAGGACACAAACAGATGGAGAAACATTCCATGTTCATGGTTAGGAAGAACTAATATCATGAAAATGGCTATACTGCCCAAAGTAATTTACAGAATCAACGCTATCCCCATCAAGCTACCATTGACTTTCTTCACAGAACTGGAAAAAACCACCATGAACTTCATACGGAACCAAAAGAGAGCCAGCATAGCCAAGTCAATTCTAAGCAAAAAGAACACAGCGGGGGGCATCACACTACCGGATTTCAAACTATACTACAAGGCTACAGTAATCAAAACAGCATGGTACTGGTACCAAAACAGAGATATAGACCAATGGAACAAAACAGAGGCACCGGAGGCAACACAACATACATACAACTATACAATCTTTGATAAACCTGACAAAAACAAGCAATGGGGCAAGGATTCCATGTTTAACAAGTGGTGTTGGGAAAACTGGCTAGCCATGTGCAGAAAGCAGAAACTGGACCCCTTCCTGACACCTTACACTAAAATTAACTCCAGATGGATTAAAGACTTAAACATAAGACCTGGCACCATAAAAACCCTAGAAGGAAATCTAGGCAAAACTATCCAGGACATTGGAGTAGGCAAGGACTTCATGAACAAAACACCAAGAGCATTGGCAACAAAAGCCAAAATAGACAAATGGGACCTAATGAAACTCCACAGCTTCGGCACGGGAAAAGAAACAGTCACTAGAGTGGATCGGCAACCAACAGAATGGGAAAAAATTTTCGCAGTCTACCCATCTGACAAAGGGCTGATATCCAGAATTTGCAAACAACTCAAGCAGATTTACAGGAAAAAAACAAACAAGCCCATTCAAAAGTGGGCAAAGGATATGAACAGATACTTTACGAAAGAAGACATATATGAGGCCAAAAATCATATGAAAAAATGCTCATCGTCACTGGTCATCAGAGAGATGCAAATCAAAACCACATTGAGATACCATCTCACGCCAGTTAGAATGGCAATAATTAAAAAATCTGGAGACAACAGATGCTGGAGAGGATGTGGAGAAAAAGGAACACTTTTACACTGTTGGTGGGAGTGTAAATTAGTTCAACCATTGTGGAAGACAGTGTGGCGATTCCTCAAGGCCTTAGAAATAGAAATTCCATTTGACCCAGCAATCCCATTACTGGGTATATATCCAAAAGACTATAAATCGTTCTACTATAAGGACACATGTACACGAATGTTCATTGCAGCACTGTTTACAATAGCAAAGACCTGGAATCAACCCAAATGCCCATTGATAATAGACTGGATCGGAAAAATGTGGCACATATACACCATGGAATATTATGCAGAAATCAGAAATGATGAGTTCGTGTCGTTTGTAGGGACATGGATAAATCTGGAGAACATCATCCTCAGCAAACTGACACAAGAACAGAAAATGAAACACCGCATATTCTCACTCATAGGTGGGTGATGAAAAATGAGAACACATGGACACAGAAAGGGGAGTACTAAACACTGGGGTCTATTGGGGGGAAAAGGGGAGGGCCAGTGGGAGGGGGAGGTGGGGAGGGATAGCCGGGGGAGAAATGCCAAATGTGGGTGAAGGGGAGAAGAAAAGCAAAGCACACTGCCATGTGTGTACCTACGCAACTGTCTTGCATGCTCTGCTCATGTACCCCAAAACCTATAATCCAATAAAGAATTAAAAAAAAAATATTATCAAGGCACCCCAATGTTAAAAACAAAATTTTTGTGAATATAATGTGTCAGAAAAAATATACAATGCCCTATCCTACTCGGTTTTGTAGTATATACACCAACTCAGTATGCTCTCTCATGTAAAATACAGAAATTATAATTTTACCCGAATCGAAAAAATCTAAATATTACCTAGGTACCCCAATGTTAATAGCAAAATTGCTCTGAATATAATCTGTCAGAAAATATATACAATGCCCTTTTCTACTCTGTTTTGTAGTATATAGAGCAACTCAATATGCTCTCTCATGTAAAATACAGATATTTCAATTTTACGCAAACCGAAAAAAATATAAATAATATCTAGACGACCCAAAGTTAAAAGAAAACGGCTCTGAATATAGTCTGTTAGAAAAAATATACAATGCCTTATTCTACTCTGTTTTGGAGTATATACACCAACTCAGTATGCTCTCTCATGTAAAATACCGAAATTCTAATTTTACGTGAATCAAAAAAAACTAAATATTATCTAGGTACCGCAATGTTAAAAACAAAATTGCTCTGAATATAAACTATCAGAAAAAATACACAATGCCCTATTCTACGCTTTTTTGGAGTATATACACCAACTCAGTATGTTCTCTCATTTAAAATACAGAAATTCTACATTTTAGCGAATCGAAAAAAATCTAAATATTATCTAGGCATCCCAAGGTTAAAAGCAAAATTGCTCTGAATATAATCTGTCAGAAAAAATATAAAATATTCATTTCTACTCTGTTTTGTAGTATATACACAAACTCAATATGCTCTCTTATATAAAATACCGAAATTCTAATTTTACATGAATTGAACAAAATCTAAATAATATCAAGACTCCCCAAAGTTAAAAGATAATGGCACAGAATATAGTCGGTCAGAAAAAATGTACAATGCCCTATTCTACTCTGTTTTGGAGTATATACACCAACTCAATATGATCTCTCATGTAAAATACAAAAATTCTGTATTTAACGAATCGACAAAAATCTAAATATTGTCTAGGCACCCCAATAATAAAATCAAAATTGCTGTGAATATAATCTGTCAGAAAAAATATACAATGTTCATTTCTACTATGTTTTGTAGTATATACACCAACTCAATATGCTCTCTCATTTAAAATAGCGAAATCCTAATTTTAAGCGAATTGAAAAATATCTAAATAATATCTAGGAGCCCCAAAGATAAAAGAAAATGGCTCTGAATGTATTCTGCTTGAAAAAATATACAATGTTATTTTCTACTCGGTTTTGGATTATATACACCAACTCAGCTGGCTCTCTTTTGTAAAATACAGAAATTCTAATTTTACGTGAATAGAAAAATATCTAAATTATATCTAGGCGCCCCAGAGTTAAAACAAAATGGCTCTGAATATAGTCTGTCAGAAAAAATATACAATGCCCTATTCTACTCTGATTTGGAGTATATACACCAACTCGATATGCTCTCTCATGTAAAATACAGAAATTCAGTATTAAGCAAATAAAAAAAAATCTAAATATTATCTAGGCACCCCAATGTTAAAAGCAAAATTGCTCTGATTATAATCTGTCATAAAAAATATACAATTCCCATTTCTACTCTGTTTTGTACTATATACACCAACTCAATATGCCCTCTCATGTAAAATACAGAAATTCTAATTTTACACGAATCGAAAAAAATCTAAATATTATCTAGGCACCCCAATGTTAAAAGCAAAATTCCTCTGAATATAATCTGTCAGACAAAATATACAATGACCTTCTGTGCTCTGTTTTGTAATATATACACCAATTCAGTATGCTCTCTCATTTAAAATAGCAAAATTCTAATTTTATACGAATCGAAATAAATCTAAATAATATCAAGGTGCCCCAAAGATAAACACAAATGGCTCTGAATATGTTCTGTTAGAAAAAATATACAATGCCGTATTTTACTCTGTTTTGGAGTATATACACCAACTCAGTAGGCTCTCTTATGTAAAATACAGAAATTCTAATTTTACGTGAATCCAAAAAAATCTAAATATTATATAGGCACCCCAATGTTAACAACAAGATTGCTCTGAATATAATCTGTCACAGAAAATATACAATGCCCTTTTCTACTCTGTTTTAGAGTATATACACCAATTCAGTATGCTCTCTAATGTAAAATACAGAAATTCTCATTTTACCCGAATTGAAAAAATCTTAATATTATCTAGGCACCCAAGTGTTAAAAGCAAAATTGCTCTGAATATAATCTGTCAGAAAAAATATACAATGCCCCTTTCTACTCTGTTTTGGAGTATATACACCAACTCAGTATGCCCTCTCATGTAAAATACTGAAATTCTAATTTTACGCAAATCGGGAAAAATCTTAATAATATCTAGGCGCCCCAAAGTTAAAATAAAATGGCTCTAAATATAGCCTGTTGAAAAATATAAAATGCCTTATTCTACTCTGTTGTGGAGTATATAAACCAAGTCAATATGCTCTCTCATGTAAAATACCAAAATTCTAATTTTACGCGAATTGAAAAATATCTAAATAATATCTAGGCGCCCCAAAGATAAGAGAAAATGGCACTGAATATATTCTGTTTGAAAAAATATACAATGCCCTATTCTACTCCGTTTTGGAGTATATACAGCAACTCAGAAGTCTCTCTCATGTAAAATACAGAAATTCTGTATTTAAGCGAATTGAATAAATCTAAATATTATCTAGGCACTCCATTGTAAATGTAAAATTGCTCTGAATATAATCTGTCAGAAAATATATACAGTGCCCTTTTTTACTCTGTTTTGGGGTATATACACCAACTCAATATGCTCTCTCATGTAAAATACCGAAATGTAAATTTTATGCGAATCAAAAAAAATTTAAATAATATCTAGGCGCCCCAAAGTTAAAATAAAATTGTTCTGAATATAATCTGTTAGAAAAAATATACAATGCCTTATTCTACTCTGTTTTGGAGTATATACACTAACTCAGTATGCTCTCTCATGTAATATACCGAAATTCTAATTTGACCCAAATCGAAAAAATCTAAATATTATCTAAGTAACCTAATGTTAAAACAAAATTGCTCTGAATATAATCTGTCAGAAAAAATATACAATGCCGTATTCTACTCTTTTTTGGAGTATATACACCAACTCCATATGCTTTCTCATGTAAAATACTGAAATTCTAATTTTACGTGAATCGAAAAAAATCTAAATATTATCTAGGCACCCCAATGCTAAAAGTAAAATTGCTCTGAATATAATCTGTCAATAAAAATATACAATGCCCTTTTCTACTCTGTTTTGGAGTATATTCATCAACTCCATATGCTCTCTCATGTAAAACACCAATATTCTAATTTTACGCAAATCGAAAAAAATCTTAATCATATGTAGGCGCCCCAAAGTTAAAATAAAATGGCTCTGAATATAGTGTATTAGAAAAAATATACAATGCCTTATTCTACTCTGTTTTGGAATATATGCATCAACTGAGTATGTTCTCTCATAGAAAATACCGAAATTCTAATTATACGTGAATCGAAACAAATCTCAATATTATCTAGGCACCCCAATGTTAAAAGCAAAATTGCTCTGAATATAATTTGTCAGAAAAAATATACAATGCTCTTTTCTACTCTGTTGTGGAGTATAAACTCCAAGTCAATATGCTCTCCCATGTAAAACACCGAAATTCTAATTTTATTCAAATCGAAAAATATCTAATTAATATCTAGTCGCCCCAAAGATAAAAGAAAATGGCCCTGAATATATTCTGTTAGAAAAAATATACAATGACCTATTCTACTCTGTTTTGGAGTATATACACCAACTCAGTAGTCTCTCTCATGTAAAATACCAAAATTCTAATTTTACGTGAATCGAAAAACATCTAACTATTTTCTAGGCAACCCAATGTTAAAAACAAGATTGCTATGAATATAATCTGTCATAAAAAATAAACAATGCCCTATTCTACTCTGTTTTGGAGTATATACACCAACTCCATATGCTCTGTCATGTAAAATACAGAAATTCTGTATTTAAGCAAATCGAAAAAATCTAATTATCTACGCAACCCAATGTTAAAAGCAAAATTGCTCTGAATATAATCTGTCAGAAAAAATATACAATGCCCTTTTCTACTCTGTTTTAGAGTATATACACAAAGTCAATATGCTCTCTCACGTAAAATACCGAAAATCAAATTGTACGTGAATAGAAAATAATCTAAATAATATCACGGCGTCCCTAAGATAAAAGAAAATGGCTCTGAATATATTCTGTTAGAAAAAATATACAATACCTTATTCTACTCTGTTTTGGAGTATATACACCAACTCATTAGGCTCTCTCATGTAAAATACAAAAATTCTAATTTTACGTGAATCGAAAAAATCTAAATATTATCTAGGCACTCCAATGTTTAAAGCAAAATTTCTCTGAATATAAGCTGTAAGACAAAATATACAATGCCCTTTTGTACTCTGTTGTGGAGTATATACACCAAGTCTATATGCTCTCTCATGTAAAATACCGAAATTCTAATTTTACATGAATCGAAAAATATCTAAATAATATCTAGGCGCCCCAAAGATAAAAGAAATTGGCTCTGAATATATTCTGTTTGAAAAAATATACAATGCCGTATTCTACTCTGTTATGGAGTATACACAGCAACTCAGGAGTCTCTCCCATGTAAAATATCGAAATTCAAATTTTACATGAATCGAAAATAATCTAAATAATATCACGGCATCCCTAAGATAAAAGAAAATGGCTCTGAATATATTCTGTTAGAAAAAATATACAATGACTTATTCTACTTTGTTTTGGACTATATACAGGAACTCAGTATGTTCTCTCATGTAAAATACCGAAATTCTAATTTTACACGAATCGAAAAAATCTAAATATTCTCTAGGCACCCCAATGTCAAAAACAAAATTGCTCTGAATATAATCTGTCATAAAAAATATACAATGCGCTTTTGTACTCTGTTTTATAATATATACACCAACTACGTATGCTCTCTCTTGTAAAATACAGAAATTCTAATTTTACGTGAATCGAAAAAAATCTAAATATTATCTAGGCATCCCAATGTTAAAAGCAAAATTGCTCTGAATATACTCTTTCAGAAAAAATATACAATGCCCATTTCTACTCTGGTTTGGAGTATATACACCAACTCAATATGCTCTCTCATGTAAAATACCGAAATTCCAATTTTACGCGAATCGAAAAAATCTGAATAGTATCGTGGCGCCCCAAAGTTAAAAGAAAACGTCTCTGAATATAGTCTGTTAGAAAAAAAAAATGCCTTATTCTACTCTGTTTTATATATATACAAAAACTAAATATGCTCTCTCATGTAAAATACCGAAATTCTAATTTTACCCGAATCAAAAATATCTAAATATTATCTAGGCACCCAAATGTTAAAAACAAAATTGCTCTGAATATAATCTGTCAGAAAAAATATACAGTGCCCCATTATACTCTGTTTTGGAGTATATACACCAACTCCATATGCTATCGCATTTAAAATAGAGAAATTCTATATTTAAGTGAATCGAATAAAATCTATATATTATCTAGGCACCCCAATATTAAAAGCAAACTTGCTCTGAATATAACCTGACAGAAAAAGTATACAATGCCCTTTTCTACTTTGTTTTGTAGTATATACACCACCTCATTATGCTCTCTCATGTAAAATACCGAAATTCTAATATTATCCGTATCGAAAAAAATCTAAATAATATCTAGTGGCCCCAAACTTAAAAGAAAATGACTCTGAATATAGTCTGTTAGAAAAAATATACAATGCCTTATTCTACTCTGTTTTGGAGTATATACAACAACTCAGTATGCTCTCTCATGTAAAATAGCGAAAGTATAATTTTACGTGAATCGACAAAAAGCTAAATAATATCTAGGCGCCCCAAAGTTAAAAAAAATTGCTCTGAATATAGTCTGTTAGAAAAAATATACAATGCCTTATTCTACTCTGTTTTACAGTATATACACAAACTCCATATGCTCTCCCATGTAAAATACCGAAATTCTAACTTTACTTGAATCGAAAAAATCTAAATATTATCTAGGCCCCAATGTTAAAAACAAAATTGCTCTTAATATAATCTGTCAGAAAAAATAAACAATGCCCTTTTCTACTCTGTTTTGGAGTATATACACCAACTCCACATACTCTCTCATATAAAATACAGAAATTCTATATTTAAGCGAATCGAAAAAATCTAAATATTATCTAGGCACCCCAATGTTAAAAACAAAATTGCTCTGAATATAATCTGTCAGAAGAAATAAAAACTGCCCTATGCTACTCTGTTTCGGAGTATATACACCAACTCAGTATGCTCTCTCATGTAAAATACGGAAATTCTAATTTTACGTGAATTGAAAAAAATCTAAATATTATCTAGGCACCTTAATATTAAAAACAAAATTTCTCTTAATATAATGAGTCAGAAAAAAATACAATGCCCTATTCTACTCTGTTTTGGAGTATATACACCAACTCCATATTCTCTCTCATGTAAAATCCAGAAATTCTATTTTTAAGCGAATCGAAGAAAATCTAAATATTATCTAGTCACCCCAATGTTAAAAGCAAAATTGCTCTGAATATAATCTTTAAGAAAAAATATAAAATTTCCTTTTCTACTCTGTTTTGTAGTATATACACCAACTCAATATGCTCTCTCATCTAAAATACAGAAATTCTAATTTTACGCGAATCGAAAAAAATCTAAATATTATATAGGCACCTTAATGTTAAATGCAAAATTGCTGTGAATATAATCCTTCAGAAAAAATATACAATGCCCTTATCTACTCTGTTTAGAGAATATACTAAAACTCAATATGCTCTCTCATGTAAAATACCGAAATCTTAATTTTATGCAAATCGAAAAAAATCTAAATAATATCAAGGTGCACGAAAGTTAAAAAAATGGCTGTGAATATAGTCTGTTAGAAAAAAATACAATGCCTTATTCTACACTGTTTTGGATATATACATCAACTAAGTATGCTCTCTCATGTAAAACACCAAAATTCTAATTTTACCCGAAACAAAAATATCTAAATATTATCTAGGCACCACAATGCTAAAGGAAAATTGCTCTGAATATAATCTGTCACAAAAAATATACAATGCCCTATTCTACTCTATTTTGGAGTATATACACCAACACAATATGCTCTCTCATGTAAAATACAGAAATTCTAATTTTACCAGAATCGAAAAATTCTAAATATTATCTAGGCACCTTAATGATAAAAATAAAATTGCTCTTAAGATAATCTGTCAGCATCTCCAGCTGACAGATTATCTTTAGTGCAATTTTGGGGAGAAATAGCACGTGGGTGAAGGGGAGAAGAAGAGCAAAGCACACTGCCATGTGTGTACATACGCAACTGTCTTGCATGCTCTGCTCATGTACCCCAGAACCTATAATCCAAAAAAAATTAAAATAAATAAATAAATAAATAAATAAAATTAAAAAAAAAGATAATCTGTCAGAAAAAATATACAATGCCCTATTCTACTCTGTTTTGGAGTATATACACCAACTCCATATGCTCTCTCATGTAAAATACAGAAATTCTATATTTAAGAGAATTGAAAAATATCTAAATATTATCTAGGCACCCCAATGTTAAAAGCAAAATTGCTCCTAATATAATCTGTCAGAAAAAATATACAATGCCCTTTTCTACTCTTTTTTCGAGTATATACACCAACTCAATATGCTCTCTCATGTAAAATAACGAAATTCTAATTTTACGCGAATCGAAAAAAATCTAAATAATATCTAGGCGCCCCAAACTTAAAAGAAAATGGCTCTGAATATATTCTGTTAGAAACATTGTACAGTGCCTTATTCTACTCTCTTTTAAAGTATATACACAAACTCAGTATGCTCTCTCATGTAAAATACCGAAATTCAAATTTTACGTGAATCAAAAAAATTCTAAATATTATCTAGGCACCCCAATATTAAAGCAAAATTGCTCTGAATATAACCTGTCAGAAAAAATATATAATGCCGTTTACTACTCTGGTTTGTAGTATATATACCAACTCAATATGCTCTCTCATGTAAAATACCTAAATTCTAATTTTACCCGAATCGAAAAAATCTAAATATTATCTAGGCACCCAAGGATAAAAACAAAATTGCTCTGAATATAATCTGTTAGAAAAAATATACAATGCCCTATTCTACTTTGTTTTGGAGTATATACACCAACTCCTTATGCTCTCTAATGTAAAATACAGAAATTCTATATTTAAGCGAATTGAAAAATATCTAAATATTATCTAGGCACCCCAATGTTAAAAGCAAAATTGCTCTGAATATAACCTGTCATAAAAAATATATAATGCCCTTTTCTACTTTGTTTGGGAGTATATACAGCAACTCACTATGCTCTTTCATTTAAAATACCGAAATTCTAATTTTACGTAAATCGAAATAAATCTAAATATTATCTAGGCACCCCAATGCTAAAAACAAATTGCTCTGAATATAATCTGTCAGAAAAAATATACAATGCCTATTCTACAATGTTTTGGAGTATATACACCAACTAAATATGCTCTCTCATGTAAAATACCGAAATTCTCATTTGACGCGAATCGAAAAATATTTAAATAATATCTAGGCACCCCAAAGTTAAAAGAAAATTTCTCTGAATAGAGTCCGTTAGAAAAAATATACAATGCCTAATTCTACTCTGTTTTGGAGTATATACACCAACTCAGTATGCTCTCTCATGTAAAATACCGAAACTCTAAATTTACGTGAATAGAAAAAAATCTAAATATTATCTCGGCACCCCAATGTTAAAAACATAATTCCTCTAAATATAATCTTTCAGAAAAAATATACAATTCCCTATTTTACTCTGTTTTGGATTATATACACCAACTCCATATGCTCTCTCATGTAAAATCCAGAAATTCTATATTTAAGCGAATCGAGAGAAATCTAAATATTATCTAGGCACCCCAATGTTAAAAGCAAAATTGCTCTGAATATAATCTGTCAGATAATATAGATATTGCGCTTTTCTACTCTGTTTTGGGGTATGTACACCAACTCAATATGCTCTCTTATGAAAAGTACCGAAATTCTAATTTTATACGAATTGAAAAAAATCTAAATAATGCCTAGTGGCACCAAAGTTAAAAGAAAATGGCTCTGAATATCATCTGTTGGAAAAAATATACAATGCCTTATTCTACTTGGTTTTGTAGTATATACACCAACACAATATGCTCTCCCATGTAAAATACCGAAATTCAAAATTTATGTGAATCGAAAAAAATCTAAATATTATCTAGGTAACCCAATCTTAAAAACAAAATTGCTCTGAATATAATCTTTCAGAAAAAATATACAATGCCTTATTCTACTCTGTTTTGGAGTATATACACCAACTCAGTATGCCCTCTCATGTAAAATATCAAAATTCTAATTTTAATCGAATCGAAAAAATCTAATTATCTAGGCACGTAAATGTTAAAAGCAAAATTGCCGTGAATATAATCTGTCTGAGAAAATATACAATGCCCTTTTGTACTCTGTTTTGGAGTATATCCACAAACTCAATAGGCTCTCTCATGTAAAATAGCAAAATTCTAATATTAAGCGAATTGAAAAAAATCTAAAAAATATCTAGGCGCCCCAAATTTAAAAGAAAATGGCTCTGTATATGTCTGTAAGAAATAATATACAATGTTTTATTCTACTCTGTTTTGGAATATATACACCAACTCAGCATGCTCACTCATGTAAAATACAGAAATTCTTATTTTACCCGAATCGAAAAAAATCTAAATATTATCTAGGCACCCCAATGTTAAAAACAAAATTCCTCTGAATATAATTTTTCAGAAAAAATATACAATGCTCTATTGTACTATGTTTTGGAGTATATACACGAACTCCATATGCTCTCTCATGTAAAATACAGATGTTCTATATTTAAGCGAATCGAAAAAAATTTAGTATTATCTAGTCATCCCAATGTTAAAAGCAAAATTGCGCTGAATATAATCTGTCAGAAAAAATATACAATGCCCTATTCTACTTTGTTTTGGAGTATATACACCAACTCAGTATGCTCTCTCATGTAAAATGCCGAAATTCTAATTTTACGTGAATCGAAAAAAATCTAAATATTACCTAGGCACCCGAATGTTAAAAGCAAAATTGCTCTGAATATAATCTGTCAGAAAATATAAAATGCCATTTTCTACTCTGTTTTGGAGTATATACACCAACTCAATATGCGCTCATGTAAAATACCGAAATTCTAATTTTACACGAATTGAAGAAATCTAAATAATATCTAGGCGCCTCAAAGTTAACAGAAAATGGCTCTGAATATTGTCTGTTAGAAAAAACATATAATGCCTTATTCTACTCTGTTTTGGAGTATATACACCAACGCAGTATGCTCTCCCATATAAATTACCGAAATTCTAATTTTACTCGAATCGAAAGAAATCTAAATATTATCTAAGCACCCCAATGATAAAAACTAAATTGCTCTGATTATAATATGTCAGATTAAATATACAATACCCATTTCTACCCTGTTTTGGTGTATATACACCAACTCAGTATGCTCTCTCATGTAAAATACAGAAATTCTAATTTTACCCAAAGAGAAAAAATCTAAATATTTTCTAGGCGGCCCAAAGATAGTAGATAATGGCTCTGAATATAGTCTGTTAGAAAAAATATACAATGATTTATTCTACTTTGTTTTGGAGTATATACACCAACTTTGTATGCTCTCTCATGTAAAATACCGAAATTCTAATTTTACGCGAATTGAAAAAAAGCTAAATAATATCTAGGAACCCTAAAGTTAAAAGAAAATGGCTCTAAATATAGTCTGTTAGAAAAAATATACAATGACCTATTCTACTCTGCTTTGGAGTATATACACCAACTCAATATGCTCTCTCATGTAAAATACAGAAATTCTTTATTTAAGCGAATAGAAAAAAATCTCAATATTATCTAGGCACCCCAATGATAAAAGGAAATTTACTCTGAACATAATCTGTCAGAAAAAATATACAATGCCCTTTTCTACTCTGTTTTGTAGTATATACACCAACTCAGTATGGTCTGTAATGTAAAACACAGAAATTCAAATTTTAACCGATTTGAAAAATTCTATATATTATCTAGTCACCCCAATGTTAAAAACAAAATTGCTCTGTATATAATCTGTCAGAAAAAATATACAATGCCCTATTCTGCTCTGTTTTGGAGTATATACAACAACTCAGTATGCTCTCTCATGTAAAATACCGAAATTCTAATTTTACGTGAATCGAAATAAATCTAAATATTATTTAGGCACCCAATGTTAATAGCAAAATTGCTCTGAATATCATCAGTCAGAAAAAATATACAATGCCATTTTCTACTCTGTCTTGGAGTACATACACCAACTCAAAATTCTCTCTCATGTAAAATACAGAAATTCTAATTTTACGTGAATTGAAAAAAATCTAAATATTATCTAGGCACCGCAATCTTAAAAGAAAAATTGTTCTGAATATAATGTGTCAGAAAAAATATACAATGCCCTATTCTACTCTGTTTTGGAGTATATACACCAAGTCCATATGCTCTCTCATGTAAAATACAGAAATTCTATATTTAAGCGAATATAAAAGAATATACATATTATCTAGGCACCCCAGTGTTAAAAGCTAAATTGCACTTAATACAATCTGTCAGAAAAAATATACAATGCCCTTTTCTACTCGGCTTTGTAGTATATACACCAACTCAATATGCTCTCTCATGTAAAATACCAGAATTCTAATTTTTCGCGATTCGAAAAAAATCTAAATAATATCTAGGCGCCCCAAAGTTAAAAAGAAATGGCTCTGAATATAGTCTGTTAGAAAAAATATACAATGTTTTATTCTACTCTGTTTTAGAATATATACACCAACTCAGTATGCTCTCTCATGTAAAATATCGAAATTCTAATTTTAACAGAATTTATAAAATCTAAATATTATCTACACACCCCAATGTTAAAAACATAATTGCTCTGAATATAATCGGTCAGAAAAAATATACAATGCCCTATTCTACTCTATTTTGGAGTATATACACTATCTCGATATGGTCACTCATGTAAAATACAGAAAATCTATATTTAAGCGAATTGAAACAATCTATATATTATCTAGGCACCCCAATGTTAAAAACAAAATTGCTCTGAATATAATCTGTCAGAAAAAATATACAATGCCCTTTTCTACTCGGTTTTGTAGTATATACACCAACTCAATATGCTCTCTCAGGTAAAATACAGATATTCTAATTTTACCCGAATCGAAAAAATGTAAATATTACCTAGGCACCCCAATGTTAAAAACAAAATTGCTCTGAATATAATCTGTCAGAACAAATATACAATGCCCTATTCTACTCTGTTTTGGAGTATATACACCAACTCAGTATGCTCTCTCATGTTAAATACCGAAATTATAATTTTAGGTGAATCGAAAAAAGTCTAAATATTATCTAGGCACCCCGATGTTAAAAACAAAACTGCTCTGAATATAATGTGTCAGAGAAAATATACAATGCTTTTGTCTACTCTGTTTTGGTGTATATACACCAAAACCATATGCTCTATCATTTAAAATACAGAAATTCTATATTTAAGCGAATCGAAAAAAATCTAAATATTATCAACGCACCCCAATATTAAAAGCAAAATTGCTCTAAATATAATTTGTCAGAAGAAATATACAATGCACTGTTCTACTTTGTTTTGGGGTATATACACCAACTCAATATGCTCTCTCATGTAAAATACCGAAATTCTAATTTTACACAAATCGAAAAAAATCAAAATAATATCTAGGCGCCCAAGAGTTAAAAGAAAATGGCTCTGAATATAGTCTGCTAGAAAAAATATACAATTCCTCATTCTACTTTCTTTTGGAGTATATACACCAGTCAGTATGCTGTCACATACAAAATACCGAAATTCTAATTTTATGTGAAACGAAAAAAATCTAAATAGTATGAGGGACCCGAATGTTAAAAGCAAAATCGCTCTGAATATAATCTGTCATAGAAAATATACAATGCACTTTTCTACTTTTTTTGGAGTATATACACCAACTCAATATGCTCTCTCATATAAAATTCCGAAATTCTAATTTTACGCGAATGGAAAAGAATCAACATAAAATCTAGGCGCCCCTAAGTTAAAAGAAAATGGTTCTGAATATAGTCTGTTAGAAAAAATATACAAGGCTTTAATCTACTCTGTTTTGGAGTATATACATCAACTCAGTATGCTCTCTCATGTAAAATACCGAAATTATATATGTAAGCGAATCGAAAAAAATTAATTTTATCTAGGCACCCCAATGTTAAAAGCAAAATTTCTCTGAATATAATCTGTCAGAAAAAATATACAATGACATTTTCTACTCTTTTTTGGAGTATATAAACCAACTCAGTATGCCCTCTCATGTAAAATACAGAAATTCTAATTTTACCCGAATTGAAAAAATCTAAATAATATCCAGGCGCCACAAAGTTAAAAGAAAATGGCTCTGAATATAGTCTATTAGAAAAAATATACAAGGTTTTATTCTACTCTCTTTTGGAGTATATACACCAACTCAGTATGCTCTTTTATGTAAAATACCGAAATTCTAATCCTACGTGAATCGAAAAAAATCTAAATATTATCTAGGCAACCTAAGGTTAAAGAAAAAATTTCTCTGAATATAATCTGTCAGAAAAAATATACAATGATCTTTTCTACTCTGTTTTGGAATATATACACCAACTCAATATGCTCTCTCATGTAAAATACCGAAATTCTAATTTTACGTGAATCGAAAAAAATCTAAATAATATCTAGGCACCCCAAAGCTAAAAGAAAATGGCTCTGAATATAGTCTGTAAGAGAAAATATACAACGCCCTATTCTACTCTCTTTTGCAGTATATACACCAACTCAGTATGCTCTCTCTTGTAAATTACCGAAATTCTAATTTTATGAGAAACAAAAAAAATCTAAATCTTTTGTAGGCACCCCAAAGTAAAAAAAAAATTGCTCTTAATATAATCTGTCAGAAAAATATACAATGCCCTATTCTACTATGTTTTAAAGTATAGTCACCAACTTCATATGCTCTCTAATGAAAAATACAGAAATTCTATATTTATGCAAATTGAAAAAAATATAAATATAATCTAGGGATCCCAATGTTAATAGCAAAATTCCTCTGAATATAATCTGTCAGAAAAAAAACACAATGCCTTATTCTACTTTGTTTTGGAGTACATACACCAACTCAGTGTGCTCTCTCATGTAAAATACCGAAATTCTATTTTTACGTGAATTGAAAAAAATCTAAATATTATCTAGGCACCCCAATGATACAACCAAAATTTCTCTGAAAATAATCTGTCAGAAAAAATATACAATGCCCTTTTCCACTCTTTTTTGGAGTATATACACCAACTCAGTATGCTCTCTCATGTAAAATACAGAAATCCTATATTTAAGCGAATCGAAAAAAATCTAAATAATATATAGGCGCCTCAAAGTTAAAAGAAAATGGCTCTGAATATAGTATGTTAGAAAAAATATACAGTGCCTTCTTATACTCAGTTTTGGAGTATAGACACCAACTCAGTATGCTCTCTCGTGTAAAATAAAGAAATTCTAATTTTACCCAAATCGAAAAAATCTAAATATTATCAAGGCACCCCAATATTAAAAACAAAATTGCTCTGAATATAAACTCTCAGAAAAAATATACAATGCCCTATTCTACTCTTTTTTTGAGTATATACACCAACTCTACCTGCTCTCTCATGTAAAATACAGAAATTCTATATTTAAGTGAATCGAAAAAAATCTAAATAATATCTAGGCGCCTCAAAGATAAAAGAAAATGGCTCTGAATATAGTGTGTTAGAAAAAATATACAATGCCTACTTATACTTTGTTTCGGAGTATATACACCAACTCAGTATGCTCTCTCGTGTAAAATAAAAAAATTCTGATTTTACCCAAATCGAAAAAATCTAAATATTATCAAGGCACCCCAATGTTAACAACAAAATTGCTCTAAATATAAACTCTCATAAAAAATATACAATCCCTATTCTACTCTTTTTTTGAGTATATACACCAACTCAACCTGCTCTCTCATGTAAAATACAGAAATTCTATATTTAAGCGAATCAAAATAAATCTAAATAATATCTAGGCGCCCCAAAGTTAAAAGAAAATGGCTCTGAATATAACCTGTTAGAAAAAATATACAATGCCTTATTCTACTCTGTTTTGGAGTATATAAAACAACTCAGTATGCTCTTTCATGTAAAATACCGAAATTCTAATTTTACCCTAATCTAAAAAAATCTAAATATTATCTAGGCACCCCAACGTTAGAAACAAAATTGCTCTGAATATAATCTGTCAGAAAAAATATACAATGCCCAATTCTACTCTGTTTTGGAGTATATACACCAACTTCATGTGCTCTCAAATAAAAAATACATAAATTCTATATTTAAGCGAATTGAAAAAAATCTAAATATTATCTAGGCATCCCTAGGTTAAAACCAAAATTGCTCTGAATATAATCTGTCAGAAAAAATATACAATGCCCTTTTCTAATCTGTTTTTGAGTATATTCACCAACTCAATATGCTCTCTCATGTAAAATAGCGAAATTCTAATTTTATGCGAATCGAAAACAATCTGAATAATATCACGGCGCCCCAAAGTTAAAAAAAATGGGTCTGAATATAGTCTGTTAGAAAAAATATACAACGCCTTATTGTACTCGGTTTTGGAGTATATACACCAGTTCAATTTGCTCTCTCATGTAAAATACAAAAATTCTATATTTAAGAGAATCGAAAAAAATCTAAATATAATCTAGGCACACCTATGTGAAAAACAAAATTGCGTTGAATATAATCTGTCAGAAAATATATAGAATGCCCTATTCTACCCTGTTTTACAGTATATACACCAACTCCATATGGTCTCTCATGTAAAATTCAGAAATTCTATATTTAAGCGAATCGAAAAAAATCTTAAAATTATCTAGGCACACCAATGTTAAAAGCAAAATTTCTCTGAATATAATCTGTCAGAAGAAATATACAATGCCTTTTTCGACTCTGTTTTGTAGTATATACATCAAGTTAATATGCTCTCTCATGTAAAATAACGAAATTCTGGTTTTACACGAATCAAAAAAAATCTAAATAATATCTAGGTGTCCCAAAGTTAAAAGAAAATGGCTCTGAATATATTGTGTTAGAGAAAATATACAATGCCTTATTCTACTCTGTTTTGCAGTATATACACCAACTCAGTATGCTCTGTCATATAAAATACAGAAATTCTAATTTTACATGAATCCAAAAAATCTAAATATTATATAGGCACCCCAACGTTAAAAACAAAACTGCTCTCAATATGATCTGTCAGAAAAAATATACAATGCCCAATTCTACTCTTTTTGGAGTATATACACCAACACCATATGCTCTCTCATGTGAAATACATAAATTCTAATTTAACCAGAATCGAAAATATCTAAATATTATCTAGGCACCCCAATCTTAAAAACAAAAATGCTCTGAAGATAATCTGTCAGAAAAAATATACAATGCCCTATTCTACTCTATTTTGGAATATATACACCAACTCAGTATGCTCTCTAAGTTAAAATACCAAAATACTAATTTTATGCGAATCGAAAAAAATCTAAATAATGTCTAGGCGCCCGAAAGTTCAAGAAAAGGGCTCTGAATCCAGTCTTTTAGAAAACATATACAATGCCTTTTTCTACTCTGTTTTGGAGTATATACACCAACTCAGTATGCTCTCATGTAAAATGCAGAAATTATAATGTTACCCAAATCGAAAAAAATCTAAATGTTATCTAGGCATCCCTATGTTAAAAGCAAAATTTCTCTGAATATAATCTTTCAGAAAAAATATACAATGCCCTTTTCTACTCTGTTTTGGAGTATATACACCAACTCAATATGCTCTCTCATTTAAAATACCGAAATTCTAATTTTACGTGAATCAAAAAAAATCTAAATAATATCTACGTGCCCCAAAGTTCAAAGAAAATGGCTCTGAATATAGTCTGTAAAAAAAAATATACATACCTTATTCTACTCTGTTTTACAGTATATACACCAACTCAGTATTCTCCCTCATATATAATACCGAAATTCTAAATTTACGCGAATCGAAAAAAATGTAAATAACATCTAGGTGCCCCAGAGTTCAACGAAAATGGCTCTGAATATAGTCTGTTAGAAAAAATATACAATGCCTTATTCTACTCTGTTTTGGAGTATATACACCAACTCAGTATCCTCTCTCATGTAAAATACCGAAATTCTAAATTTACGTGAATCCAAAATAATCTAAATATTATCTAGGCACCCGAACATTAAAAGCAAATTTTCTCTGAATATAATCTTTCAAAAAAAATATACAATGCCCTAATCTAGTCTGTTTTGGAGTGTATACACCAACTCAATTTGCTCTGTCATGTAAAATACCGAAATTCTAATTTTACGCGAATCAAAGATAATCTAAAGAATATGTAGGCGCTTCAAAGTTAAAAGAAAATGGCTCTGAATATAGTCTGCTAAAGAAAATATACAATGCCTTATTCTAATCTGTTTTGGAGTATATACAGCAACACAGTATGCTCTCTCATGTAAAATAACGAAATTCTAATTTTACCACAATCGAAAAAATGAAAATATTATCTAGGTACCCCAATGTTAAAAACAAAATTACTCCGAATATAATCTGTCAGAAAAAATATACAATGCCCTATTCTACTCTGTATTGGAATATATACACCAACTCCATATGCTCTCTCATGTAAAATACAGAAATTCTATATGTAAGCGAATCGAAAAAAATCTAAATATTACCTAGGCACCCCAATGTTACAAGCAAAATTTCTCTGAATATAATCTGTCAGATAGAATATACAATGCCCTTTTCTACTCTGTTTTGGAGTATATACACCAACTCAATATGCCCTCTCATTTAAAATACCGAAATTCTAATTTTACCCGAATAGAAAAAATCTAAATATTTTCTAGGCAACCCAATGTTAAAAGCAATATTGCTCTGAATATAATCTGGCATAAAAAATATAAAATGCCCTCTTCTACTCTTTTTTGTAATATATACACCACCTCAATATGCTCTCTCACGTAAAATACAGAAATTCGAAATTTACGTGAATCGAAAAAAGTCTAAATAATATCTAGGCGCCGTAAAGTTAAAGGAAAATGGCTCAGAATATAGTCTGTTAAAAAAAATACACAATGCCGGATTCTACTGTGTTTTGGAGTATATACACCAACTCAGTATGCTCTCTCATGTAAAATACCAAAATTCTAATTTTACGTGAATCGAAAATAATCTAAATATTATCTAGGCACCCCAATGTAAAAAGCAAAATTGCTCTGAATATAATCTGTCTGACAAAATATACAATGCCCTATTATACTCTGTTTTAAAATATATACACCAACTCAATATACCCTGTCATGTAAAATACCGAAATTCTAATTTTACCCGAATCGAATAAATCTAAATATTATGTAGGCAACCCAATGTTAAAAGCAATATTGCTCTGAATATAATCTGACAGAAAAAATATAAAATGCCCTTTTCTACTTTGTTTTGGAGTATATGCACCAACTTCATATGCTCTCTCATGTAAAATACAGAAATTCTATATTTAGCGAATCGAAAAAAATCTAAATATAATCTAGGCACCCCAATGTTAAAAACAGAATTGCTCTGAATAAAATCTGTCAGAAAAAATATACAATGCCCTATTCTAATCGGTTTTTGCGTATATACACCAACTCCATATGCTCTCTCATGTAAAATACAGAAATTCTATATTTAAGCGAATCGAAAAAATCTAAATATTGTCTAGGCACCCCAATGTTGAAAACAATATTGTTCTGGGTATAATCTGTCAGAGAAATATACAATGCCCTTTTCTACTCTGTTTTGTACTATATACACCAACTCAATATGCTCTTTCATTTAAAATACAAAAATTCTAATTTTACCCAAATCGAAAATATCTAAATATTATCAAAGCACCCCAATGTTAAAAACAAAACTTCTCTGAATATAATCTGTCAGAAAGGATATACAATGACCTATTCTACTCCGTTTTGGAGTATATTCAGAAACTCCATATGCTCTCTAATGTAAAATACAGAAATTCTATATTTAAGTGAATCAAAAATAATCTAAATTTTATCTAGCACCCAAATGTTAAAAGCAAAATTGCTCTGAATATAATCTGTCAGAAAAAATATACAATTCCCTATTCTACTCTGCTGTGGAGTATATACACCAACTCAATATGCTCTCTCATGTAAAATACAGAAATTCTATATTTAAGCGAATTGAAAAAAATCTAAATATTATCTAGGCAACCCAAGGTTAAAAGCATAATTACTCTGAAAATAATGTCAGAAAAAATATACAATGCCCTTTTCTACTCTGTTTTGGAGTATATGCAGCAACTCAATATGCGCTCTCATGTAAAATACAGAAATTCTAATTTTACGTGAATTGAAAAAATTATAAATATTATCTAGGCACCCCAAAGTTAAAAGAAAATGGCTCTGAATATAGTCTGTTAGAAAAAATATACAATGCCTTATTCTAATCTATTTTGGAGTATATACACCAACTCAGTATGCTCTCTCATGTAAAATAACGAAATTCTAATTTTACCAGAATCGAAAAAAAATAAATATTATCTAGGCACCCCAATGTTAAAAACAAACTTGCTCTGAATATAACCTGTCAGAAAAAATATACAATGCCCTATTCTACTCTTTTTTGGAGTACATTCACAAACTCAATATGCTCTCTCATGAAAATACCGAAAATCTAATTTTAAGTGAATGGAATAAAACCTAAAGTATATCTAGGCGCCCCAAAGTTAAAAGAATATGGCTCTGAATATAGTGTGGAAGTTAAGAAAAACAATGCCTTATTCTACTCTGTTTTGGAGTATATACAGCACCTCAGTATGCTCTCCCATTTAAATACGGAAATTCTAAATTTACGTGAATCGAAAAAAGTCTAAATATTATGTAGGCACCCTAATGTTAAAAGCAAAATTGCTATGAATATAATCAGTCAGAAAAAATATACAATGCCCTTTTCTACTCTGTTTTGTAGTATATACACCAACTCAATATGCTCTCTCATGTAAAATACCGAAATTCTAATTTACGCGAATCGAAAAAAATCTAAATAATATCTAGGTGCCCTAAAGTTAAAAGAAAATGGCTGTGAATATAGTGTGTTAGAAAAAATATACGATGCCTTATTCTACTCTCTCTTAAATTATATAAACAAACTCAGTATGCTCTCTCATGTGAAATACCAAAATTCTAATTTTAACAACATCGAAAAATCTAAATATTATATAGACACCCAAATGTTAAAAACAAAATTGCTCTGAATATAATTTCTCAAAAAAAAATACAAAGCCCTATTCTACTCTTTTTTGGAGTATATACACCAACTACATATGCACTCTCATATAAAATACAGAAAATCTATATTTAAGAAATCCGAAAAAATTCTAAATATTATCTAGGCACCCCAATGTTAAAAGCAAAATTGATCTGAATATAATCTGTCAGAAATAATATACAATGCCCTTTTCCACTTTGTTTTGGAGTATATACACCAACTCCATATGCTCTGTCATGTAAAATACAGAATTTCTAATTTTACGCAAATCGAAAAAAATCTAAATAATATCTAGGCACCCCAAAGTTAAAAGAAAATGGCTCTGAATATAGTCTGTTAGAAAAAATATACAATGCCCTATTCCACTCTGTTTTGGAGAATATACACCAACTCCATATGCTCTCTCATGTAAAATACAGAAATTCTAATTTTACTCGAATCGAAAAAATGTAAATATTATCTAGGCACCCCAATGTTAAAAGCAAAATTGCTCTGAATATAATCTGTCAGAAAAAATATATAATGCCCTTTTCTACTTTGTTTTGCAGTATATACCCCCACTTAGTATGCTTTCTCACGTAAAATGAAGAAATTCTAATTTTACCAGGATTGAAATAATCTAAATATTATCTAGGCACCCCAATGTTAAAAGCAAAATAATCTAAATATAATCTGCCATAAAAAATATACAATGCTGCTTTCTACTATGTTTTGTAGTATATACACCAACTCAATATGCTCTCTCACGTAAAGTACCGAAATTCTAATTTTACGCAAATTGAAATAAATCTAAATACTATCTAGGTGCCCCAAAGTTATAAGGAAATGGCTCTCAATATATTCTGTTTGATGAAATATACAATGCCTTGTTCTACTCTGTTTTGGAGTATATACACCAACTCAGTATTATCTAGCATGTAAAATACCGAAATTCTAATTTTACGTGAATCGAAAAAAATCTAAATATTATTTAGGCACCCCAATTTTAAAAACAAAATTGCTCTGAATATAATCTGTCATAAAAAATATACAATGTTCTATTCTACTCTGTTTTGGAGTATATACACTAACTCCGTATGCTCTCTCATGTAAAATACAGAAATATTATATTTAAGCGAATCGAAAAAAATCTAAATAATATCTAGACGCCCCAAAGTTAAAATAAAATGGCTCTGAAAATAGTCTGTTAGAAAAAATATACAATGCCTTATTCCACTTTGTTTTGGAGTATATACACCAACTCAGTATGCTCTCTTATGTAAAATACAGAAATTCTAATTTTTCCCAAATCAAAAAAATCTAAACATTATCTAGGCACCCCAATGTTAAAAACAAAATTGCTCTGAATATAATGTGTCATAAAAAATATACAATGCCCTCTTGTACTCTGTTTTGGAGTACATACACCAACTCCATATGCTCTCTCATGTAAAATACAGATATTCCATATTTAAGCGAATCGAAAAACATCTAAATATTATATAGGCACCCCAATGTTAAAAACAAAATTTCTCTGAATATAATCTGTCATAAAAAATATACAATGTCTTTTTCTACTTTGTTTTGGAGTATATACACCAACTCAGTTTGCGCTCTCAAGTAAAATAGAGAAATACAAATTTTACCCTAATCAAAAAAATCTAAATATTCTTTAGGCACCCCAATGTTAAAAACAAAACTGCTCTGAATATAATCTGTCAGAGAAAACATACAATGCCCTATTCTACTCTACTTTGGAGTATATACACCAACACCATATGCTCTCTCATGTAAAATACAGAAATTCTAATTTTACTCGAATCGAAAAAATGTAAATATTATCTAGGCACCCCAATGTTAAAAACAAAATGGCTCTGAATATAATCAGTCAGAGAAATTATACAATGCCCTATTCTTCTATGTTTTGGAGTATATACACAAACTCCATATGCTCTCTCATGTAAAATACAGAAATTCTATATTTAAGTGAATCGAAAAAAATCTAAATATTATCTAGGCACGCCAATGTTAAAAGCAAAATTGCTCTGAATATAACCTGTGAGAAAAAATATACAATGCCCTTTTCTACTCTGTTTTGGATTATATACACCAACTCAATATGCTCTCTCATATAAAATACCGAAATTCTAATTTTACGCGAATCGAAAAAATACTAAATAATATCTAGAAACCCCAAAGTTAAAAGAAAATGGCTCTGAATATACTCTGTTAGGAAAAATATACTGTGCTTTATTCTACTATGTTTTCGAGTATATACACCAACTCAGTATGCTCTCTCATGTAAAATACAGAAATTCTAATTTTACCCGAATCATAAAAGTCTAAATATTATCTAGGCAACCCAATGTTAAAAACAAAATTGCTCTGAATTTAATCTGTCATAAAAAATATACAACGCCCTTTTCTACTCTGTTTTGAAGTACATACAATAACTCGGTGTGCGCTCTCATGTAAAATACAGAAATTCTAATATTATCCGAATCGAAAAAATCTAAATATTCTGTAGGCACCCCAATGTTAAAAACAAAACTGCTCTGAATATAATCTGTCAGATAAAATATACAATGCCCTATTCTACTCTTTTATGGAGTATATAAACCAACTCCATATGCTCTCTCATATAAAATACAGAAATTCTAATTTTACTCGAATCTAAAAGATCTAAATATTATCTAGGAACCCCAATGTTAAAAACAAAATTGCTCTGAACATAATCAGTCAGAAAAAATATACAATGCCCTATTCTACTCTGTTTTAGAGTATATACACAAACTGCATATGCTCTCTCAGGTAAAATACCGAAATTCTAATTTTACGCGAATCGAAAAAAACCTAAATAATATCTATGAACCCCAAAGTTAAAAGAAAATGGCTCTGAATATAGTCTGTTTGAAAAAAATATACAATAGCTTATTCTACTGTGTTTAGGAGTATATACACCAACTCAGTATGCTCTCTCATGTAAAATACAGAAATTCTAATTTTACCCTAATCGAAAAAATCTAAATATTATCTAGGCACATCAATGTTAAAAACAAAATTGCTCTGAATATAATCTGTCAGAGAAAATATACAATGCCCTATTCTACTCTGTTTTGGAGTATATACACCAACTCCATATGCTCTCTCATGTAAAATACAGAAATTCTATATTTAAGCGAATCGAAAAATATCTAAATAATATCTAGACGCTCCAAAGTTAAAAGAAAATGGCTCTGAAATAGTCTGTTAGAAAAAATATACAATGCCTTATTCTACTCTGTTTTGGAGTATATACACCAACTCAGTATGCTCCCTCATGTAAAATACAGAAATTCTAATTTTTCCCGAATCAAAAAAATCTAAACATTATCTAGGCACCGGAATGTTAAAAACAAAATTGCTCTGAATATAATCTGTCATTAAAAATATACAATGCCCTTTTCTACTCTGTTTTGGAGTACATACACCAACTCCATATGCTCTCTCATGTAAAATACAGAAATTCCATATTTAAGCGAATCGAAAAAATCTAAATATTATATGGGCACTCCAATGTTAAAAACAAAATTTCTCTGAATATAATCTGTCAGAAAAAATATACAATGCCGTTTTCTACTCTGTTTTGGAGTATATACACCAACTCAGTTTGCGCTCTCAAGTAAAACAGAGAAATTCTAATTTTACCCTAATCAAAGAAATCTCAATATTCTTTAGGCACCCCAATGGTAAAAACAAAACTGCTCTAAATATAATTTGTAAGAAAAAATATACAATGCCCTATTCTACTCTTTTTTGGAGTATATACACCAACACAATATGCTCCCTCATGTAAAATACGGAAATTCTAAATATGCATGAATCGAAAAAAATCTAAATATTATCTAGGCACCCCAATGTTAAAAGCAAAATTGCTCTGAATATAATCTGTCAGAAAAAATATACAATGCCCTTTTCTACTCTGTTTTGTAGTATATACACACACTCAATATGCTCTCTCATGTAAAATACAGAAATTCTAATTTTACCCGAATAGAAAAAATCTAAATATTTTCTAGGCACCCCAATGTTAAAAACAAAATTGATCTGAATATAATCTGTCAGATAAAATATACAATGCCTTATTAAACTGTGTTTTGGAGTATATACACCAACTCAGTATGCTCTCTCATGTAAAATATAGAAATTCTAAATTTAAGTGAATCGAAAAAAATCTAAATATTATCTAGGCACCCAAATGTTAAAAGCAAAATTGCTCTGAATATAATTTGTCAGAAAAAATATACAATGCTCTTTTCTACTCTGTTTTGTAGTATATACACCAACTCAATATGCTCTCTCATGTAAAATATGATAATTCTAATTTTACACGAATCAAAAAAATTCTAAATAATATCTAGGCGCCCAAAAGGTAAAAGCAAATGGCTTTGAATATAGTCTGTTAGAGAAAATATACAATGCCTTACTCTACTCTATTTTGGAGTATATACACCAACTCAGTATGCTCTCTCATGTAAAATACAGAAATTCTAAATTTACGTCAATCGAAAAAAATCTAAATATTATGTAGGCACCCTAATGTTAAAAGCAAAATTGCTCTGAATATAATGTCAGAAAAAATATACAATGCCCTTTTCTACTTTGTTTTGTAGTATATACACCAACTCAATATGCTCTCTCATGTAAAATACCGAAATTCTAATTTACGTGAATCAAAAAAAATCTAAATAATATCTAGGCGCCTCAAAGTTCAAAGAAAATGGCTCTGAATATAGTCTGTTAGAAAAAATATACAATGCCTTACTCTAATTTGTTTTGGAGTATATACATCAACTCAGGGTGCTCTCTCATGTAAAATAGAGAAATTCTAATTTTACCCGATTTGAAAAAATCTAAATATTATCTAGGCAACCCAATGGTAAAAACAAAATTGCGCGGAATATAATCTGTCACAATAATTATACAATACCCTATTCTACTCGGTTTTGAATTATATACACCGACTCCATATGCTCTCTCATCTAAAATAAAGAAATTCTATATTTAAGCAAATCGAAAAATATCTAAATATTATCTAGGCACCCCAATGTTAATAGCAAATTTGCTCTGAATATAATCTGTCAGATAAAATACACAATGCCATTTTCTACTCTGTTTTGTAGTATATACAGCAACTCAGTATCCTCTCTAATGTAAAATACCGCAATTCTAATTTTACGTGAATCGAAACCAATCTATATCTTATCTAGGCACTTCAATGTTAAAAACAATATTGCTCTGAATATAATCTGCCAGAAAAAATATACAATGCCCTATTCTACCTTGTTTTATATTTTATACACCAACTCAATATGCTCTTTCATGTAAAATACAGAAATTCTATATGAAAGCAAATCGAAAAATATCTAAATATTATCTAGGCACCCCAATGTTAAAAGCAAAATTGCTCGGAATATAATCTGTCAGAGAAAATACACAATGCTATTTTCTACTCTGTTTTGTATTATATATACCAACTCATTATGCTCTTTCATGTAAAATAGAGAAATTGTAATTTGACCCGAATCGAAAAAATCTAAATATTATGAAGGCACGCCAATGTTAAAAACAAAATTGCTCTGAATATAATCTGTCAGAAAAAATATACAATGTTCTATTTTACTCTGTTTTGGAGTATATACACCAACTCCATATCCTCTCTAATGTAAAATACAGAAATTCTATATTTAAGCAAATCGAAAAAAATCTAAATATTATCTAGGCACCTCAATTTTAAAAGCAAAAATTCTCTAAATATAATCTGTCAGAAAAAATATACAATGCCCTATTCTACTCTGTTTTGGGGTATATACAGCAACTCGGTATGCTCTCTCATGTAAAATACAGAAATTCTATATTTAAGGGAATCGAAAAAAATTTTAATATTATCTAGGCACCCGAATGTTAAAAGCAATATTGCTCTGAATATAATCTGTCATAAAAAATATACAATGCCCTTTTCTACCCTGTTTTTAGTATATACACCAATTTAATATGCTCTCTTATGTAAAATACAATAATTTTAATTTTACCCGAATCAAAAAAACCAAAATATTATGTAGAAAAACAATGTTTAAAACAAAATTGCTCTGAATATAATCTGTCAGAAAAAATATAAAATGCCCTATTCTACTTTGTTTTGGAGAATATACACGAACTCCATATGCTCTCTCATGTAAAATACAGAAATTCCGTATTTAAGCGAATCGAAAAAAATCTAAATACTATCTAGGTACCACAAGGTTAAAATCAAAATTGCTCTGAGTATAATCTGTTAGAAAAAATATATAATGCCCTTTTCTACTCTGTTTTTCAGTATATACACAAAATCAATATGCTCTCTTATGTAAATTACAGAAATTCTAATTCTACCCGAATCAAAAATATCTAAATATTGCCTAGGCACCCCAATGTTAAAAACAACATTTCTCTGAATATAATTTGTCAGAAAAAATATACAATGCCCTATTCTACTCTGTTTTGGAGTATATGCACCAACTCCATGTGCTCTCTCATGTAAAATAGCTAAATTTTATTTTTACGCGAATCGAAAATTCTAAATAATATCTAGGCGCCTCAAAGTTAAGAGAAATGGCTCTGAATATAGTCTGTTAGAAAAAAAATACAATGCCTTATTCTACTCTGTTTTGGAGTATATGCACCAACTCAGTGTGCTCTCTCATGTAAAATACAGAAATTCAAATTTTACCTGAATCGAAAAAATCTAAATATTATCTAGGCACCCCAATGTTAAAAAAAAATTGCTCTGAATATAATCTGTCAAAAAAAATATACAATATCCTATTCTACTCTGTTTAGGAGTATATACACCAACCCCATATGCTCTCTCATGTAAAATACCAAAATTCTATATTTAAGCGAATCAAAGAAATCTAAATACAATCAAGGCACCACAATGTTAAAAGAAAAATTGCTCTGAATATAATCTCTCAGAAAAAATACACAATGCCCTTTTCTAATCTGTTTTGGCGTATATACACCAACTCAATATGCACTCTCACGTAAAATAACGAAATTCTAATTTTACGTAAATCGAAAAAAATCTAAATAATATATAGCCGCCACAAAGTTAAAATAAATAGGCTCTGAATATAGTCTGTTAGAAAAAATACACAATGCCCTATTCTACTCTGTTTTGGAGTATATACACCAACTCACTCTGCTCTCATGTAATATACCGAAATTCAAATTTTACGTGAATAAAAAAATCTAAATATTATCTAGGCACCCCAATGTTAAAAGCAAATTTTCTCTGAATATAGTCTGTCATAAAAAATATACAATGCCCTTTTCTACTCTGTTTTGGAGTATATACACCAACTCAATATGCTCTCTTATGTAAAATACCGAAATTCTAATTTTACGTGAATCGAAAAAAATCTAAATAATATCTAGGCACCCCAAACTTAAAATAAAATGGCTCTGAATATAGTCTGTTAGAAAAAATATACATTGCCTTATTCTACTCTGTATTGGAGTATATACACAAACTCATTATGCTCTCTCACGTAAAATACCAAAATTCTAATTTTACGAGAATCAAAATCAATCTAAATATGATATAGGCAACCCAATGTTAAAACAAAATTGCTCTGAATATAATCTGTCAGAAAAATATATAATGCCCTATTCTACTCTTTTTTTGTAGTGTAGACACCAACTTCATATGCTCTGTCATGTAAAATAGAGAGATTCTATATTTATGTGAATCGAATGAAATCTAAATATAATCCAGGGACCCCAATGTTAATAGCAAAATTGCTCTGAATATAATCTGTCAGGAAAAAATATTCAATGACTTATTCTACTCTGTTTTGGAGTATATACAACATCTCAGTGTGCTCTCTCAATAAAATACCGAAATTCTATTTTTACATGAATCGAAAAAAATCTAAATATTATTTAGGCACCCCAATAATAAACCCAAAACTGCTCTGAAAATAGTCTGTCAGAAAAAATATACAATGCCCTTTTCCACTCTTTCTGGAGTATATACACCAACTCAATATACTCTGTCATGTAAAATACAAAAAATTCTAATTTTAGGAGAATGGAAAAATATCTAAATAATATCTATGTGTCCCAATGTTAAAAGAAAATGGCTCTGAATGTAGTATGTTTGAAAAAATATACAATGCCTTATTCTACTCTGTTTTGGAGTATATAAACCAAGTCAGTATGCTCTCTCATGTAAAATACCGAAATTCTAATTTTACCCAAATCAAAACAAGCTAAATATTATGTAGACACCCCAATGTTTAAAACAAAATTGCTCTGAATATAATCTGTCAGAAAAAATATACAATGCCCTATTGTATTCTGTTTTGGAGTATATACACCAACTCAATATGCTCTCTCATATAAAATACAGAAATTCTATATTTAAGCGAATCGAAAAAAATCTAAATATTATCTAGGCACCCCAATGTTAAAAGCATATTTGCCCTTTATACAATCTGTCAGAAAAAATATACAATGCCCTTTTCTACTCTGTTTAGGAGTATATACACCAACTCACTAGGCTTTCTCATGTAAAATACCGAAATTCTAATTTTACGCGAATCGAAAAAAATCTAAATAATATTTACGTGCCCCAAAGTTAAAAGAAAATGACTCTGAATACAGTCTGTTAGAAAAAATATACAATGCCTTATTCTACTCTGTTTTGGAGTATATACACCAACTCAGTGTGCTCTCTCATGTAAAATAACAAAATTCTAATTTTACCCAAATCGAAAAAATATGAATATTATCTAGGGACCCGAAAGTTAAAAACAAAATTGTTCTGAATATAATCTGTCAAAAAATTATACAATGCCCTATTGTACTCTGTTTTCGAGTATATACACCAACTCCATATGCTCTCTAATGTAAAATACAGAAATTCTATATTTAAGCGAATCGAAAAAAATCTAAATATTATCTAGGCACTCCAATGTTAAAAGCAAAATTGCCCTGAATATAATCGGTCAAAAAAATATACAATGAACTTTTCTACTCTGTTTTGGAGTATATACATCAACTCAATAGGCTCTCTCATGTAAAATACGGATATTCTAATTATACACGAATCGAAAAAAATTCTAAATTATATCTAGGCGCCCCAAAGTTAAAAGGAAATGGCTCTTAATATAGACTGTTAGATAAAATATAAAATGCCTTATTCTACTTTTTTTTGGAGTATATACACCAAATCAATATGCTCTCTGAGGTAAAATACGGAAATTCTAATTATACGTGAATCGAAAAATATCTAAATAATATCTAGGCGCCCTGAAGTTAAAATAAAATGTCTCTGAATATAGTCTGTGAGAAAAAATACACAATGTTTTATTCTACTCTGTTGTAGAGTATATACACCAACTTCTTTTAATGTCTCATGTAAAATATAGAAATTCTAATTTTACCAGAATAGTTAAAATCTAAATATTACCTAGGCACCCCAATGTTTAAAACAAAATTGCTCTGAATATAATCTGACAGTAAAAATATACAATTCCCCATTCTACTGTTTTGGAGTATATACACCAACTCCATATGCTCCCTCATGTAAAATACAAAAATTCTATATATAAGCGAATCAAAAAAATCTAAATATTATCTAGGCACCCCAATGCTAAAAATCAAATTGCTCTGCATACAATCTGTCAGAAAAAATATACAATGCCCTATTCTACTCTGTTTTGGAGTATATACACCAACTCAGTATGCTCTGTCATGTAAAATACAGAAATTCTATATTTAAGCGAATCAAAATAAATCTAAATATTATCTAGGCACCCAAATGTTTAAAGAAAAATTGCTCTGAATATATTCTGTCAGAAAAAATATACAATGCCCTTTTCTATTCTGTATTGTAGTATATACACCAACACAATATGCTCTCTCATGTAAAATACCGAAATTCTAATTTTACGCGAATCGAAAAAAATCTAAATAATATCTAGGTGCCCCAGGTTAAAAGAAAATGGCTCTGAATATAGTCTGTTAGAAAAAATATACAATGCCTTATTCTACTCTGTTTTGGAGTATATACAACAACTCAGGATGCTCTCTCATATAAAATAACGAAATTCAAATTTTACCTGAATCGAAAAAATATAAATATTATCTAGGCACCCTAATGTTAAAAACAAAATTGCTCTGAATATAAACTGTCAGAAAAAATACACAATGCCCTTTTCTACTGTTTTGGAGAATATATACCAACTCCATATGCTCCCTCATGTAAAATACAGAAATTCTATATTTAAGCGAATTTAAAAAATCTAAATATTATCTAGGCACCTCAATGTGAAAAACAAAATTGCTCTGAATATAATCTGTCAGAAAAAATATGCAATGACCTATTCTACTCTGTTTTGGAGTATATACACCAACTCAGTATGTTCTCTCATTTAAAATACCGAAATTCTAATTATACGTGAATTGAAAAAAATCTAAATAATATCTAGTGGCCCCAAAGTTAAAAGAAAATGGCTCTTAATATAGACTGTTAGAAAAAATATACAATGCCTTTTTCTACTCTGTTTTGCAGTATATACACAAACCCAGTATGCTCTCTCATGTAAAAAAGCGAAATTCTAATTTTACGTGAATCGAAAAATATCTAAATACTATCTAGGCACCCAATAGTTAAAAGAAAATGGCTCTGAATATAGTCTGTTATAAAATATATACAATGTTTTTTTCTACTCTGTTTTGGAGTATATACACCAACATCGTGTACTCTCTCATGTAAAATACAGTAATTCTAATTTTACCGGAATACTTAAATTCTAAATATTACCTAGGCACCCCAATGTTTAAAACAAAATTGCCCTGAATATAATCTGTCAGAAAAAATATACAGTTCCCTATTCTACTCTGTTTTGGAGTATATACACCAACTCCATATGCTCTCTCATGTAAATTACAGAAATTCTAAATTTATGCAAATCGAAAAAAATCTAAATATTATCTAGGCACCCCAATGTTTTAAACAATATTTCTCTGAATATACTCTGTCAGTAAGAATATACAATGCCCTATTCTACTTTTTTTCGAGTATATACACCCCCTCAATATGCTCTCTCATGTAAAATACCGAAATTCTAATTTTATGTGAATCAAAAGAAATCTAAATATTATCTAGGCATTCCAATATTAAAAGCAAAATTGCTCTGAATATAATCTGTCAGCAAAAATATACAATGCCCTTTTCTACTCTGTTTTAGAGTATATACACCAACTCAATATGCTCTCTCTTGTAAAATACCGAAAGTCTAATTTTACACGAATCGAAAAAAATCTAAATAATATTTGGTGCCCCAAAGACAAAAGAAAATGGCTCTGAATATAGTCTGTTAGGAAAAATATACAATGCCTTATTCTACTCTGTTTTGGAGTATATAAACCAACTCCATATACTCTCTCATGTAAAATACAGAAATTCTATATTTAAGCGAATCGAAAAAAATCTAAATATTATCTAGGCACCCCAATGTTAAAAACGAAATTGCTCTGAATATAATCTGTCAGAAAAAATATACAATGCCCTATTCTAAGCAGTTTTGGAGAATATACAACAACTCCATAAGCTCTCTCATGTAAAATACAGAAATTCTATATTTAAGCAAATCGAAAAAAATCTAAATATTATCTAGGCACCCCAATGTTAAAAGAAAAATTGCTCTGAATATAGGCTGTCAGATAAAATATACAATGCCCTTTTTGACCCTGTTTTGTAGTATATACACCAACTCAATATGCTCTCTCATGTAAAATAGAGAAATTCTAATTTTACCCGATTCTATAAAATCTAAATATTATCTAGGCACCCGCATGTTATAAACAAAATTGCTCTGAATATACTCTGTCATAAAAAATATACAATGCGCTATTCTACTTTGTTTTGGCGTATATACATCAACTCAGTATGCTCTCTCTTGGAAAATACCAAAATTCTAATTTTACGTGAATCAAGAAAAATCTAAATATTGTCTAGGCACCCCAAAGTTGAAAGCAAAATTTCTCTGAATATAACTTTTCAGAAAAAATTTACAATGACCAATTTTACTCTTTTTTGGTGTATATACACCAACTCAATATGCTCTGTCATGTAAAATAGCGGAATTCTAATTTTACGTGAATCGAAAATAATCTAAATAATATCTAGGCACCCCAAAGTTAAAAGAAAACGTCTCTGAATATAATCTTTCAGAGAAAATATAAAATGCTTCATTCTACTCTATTTTGGAGTATATACACCAACTCCATATGCTCTCATGTAAACTACAGAAATTCTATATTTAAGTGAATCAAAAAAAAATCTAAATATTATTTAGGCACCTTAATGTTAAAAGCAAAATTTCTCTGAATATAATCTCTCAGAAAAATTATACAATGCCCTTTTCTACTCTGTTTTGGAGTATATACACCAACTCAATATGCTCTCTCATGTAAAATTCCGAAATTCTAATTTTATGCAAATCGAAAAAAATCTAAATATGTAGGCGCCCCAAAGTTAAAAGAAAATGGCTCTGAATATATTCTGTCAGAAAAAATATACAATGCCCTTTTCTACTCTGTTTTGTAGTATAAACCAACTCAATTTACTCTCTCATGTAAAATACAGAAATTCTAATTTTACCCGAATCAAAAATATCTAAACATTATCTAGGGATCCCAATGTTAAAAACAAAATTTCTCTGAATATAATTTGTCAGTTAAAATATACAATGCACTATTCTACCCTGTTTTGAAGTATATACACCATCTCAGTGTGCTCTCTCATGGAAAATATCAAAATTCTAATTTTAACCGAATAAAAAAATGTAAATATTACCTAGGCACCCCAATGTTAAAAACAAAATTGCTCTGAATATAATCTGTCAGAAAAAATATACAATGGTTTATTCTACTTTTTTTTGTAGTATATAAACCAACTCCATATGCTCTCTCATGTAAAATACAGAAATTCCATATTTAAGCGAATTGTAAAAAATCTAAATATTATCTAGGCACCACAATGTTAAAAACAAAATTGCTCTGAATATATTCTGTCAGAAAAAATAGACAATTCCCTAATCTACTCTGTTTTGTAGTATATACACCAACTCCATATGCTCTCTCATGTAAAATACCGAAATTCAAATTTTACGTGAATCGAATATAATCTAAATATTTTCTAGGCACACCAATAATAAAAGTAAAATTGCTCTGAATATAATCTGTCAGAAAAAATATAGAATGCCCCTCTTTACTCTTTTTTGGAGTACATACACCAACTCAATATGCTCTCTCATGTAAAATACCGACATTCTAAATTTAAGAGAATCGAAAGAAATCTAAATAATATCTAGGCGCCGCACAGTTTAAAGCAAATGGCTCTGAATATAGTCTGTTAGAAAAAATATACAATGCTTTATCTTCTCTGTCTTGGAGTATATACAACAACTCAGCATGCTCTCTCATGTAAAATACCGAAATTCTAATTTTACCCAAATCGAAAGAATCTAAATATTATCTAGGCACCCCAATGTTAAAAACAAAATTGCTCTGAATATAGTCTTTCAGAGAAAATATACAATGTTCTCTTCTACTCTGTTTTGTAGTATATACAACAACTCAATATGCTCTCTTATGTAAAATACCGAAACTCTAAATTTACGTGAATCGAAAAAAATCGAAATATTATCTAGGTACCAGAATGTGAAAACCAAAATTGCTCTGAATATAATCTGTCAGAAAAAAATATACAATGCTTTTTTCTACTCTGTTTTGGAGTATATACACCAACTCCATATGCTCTCTCATGTAAAATTTAGAAATTCTATATTTAAGCGAATCGAAAAAAATCTAAATATTATCTAGGCACCCCAATGTTAAAAGCAAAATTGCTCTAAACAATCTGTCAGAAAAAATATACAATGCACTTTTCTACTTTGTTTTGTAGTATATACAACAACTCAGTACGCTCTCTCATGTAAAATACAGAAATTCTAATTTTACCCGAATCGAACAAATCTAAATATTATCTAGGCACCCCAATGATAAAAGAAAAATTACTCTGAATATAATCTTTCAGAAAAAATATACAATGCCCCTTTTTACTCTGTTTTGGAGTATATACACCGACTCAATATGCTCTCTCATATAAAATACCGAAATTCTAATTTTATGCGATTCGAATAAAATCTAAATAATATCTATGCACCCAAAAGTTAAAAGAAAATAACTCTGAATATAGTCTGTTAGCAAAAATTTACAATGCCTTATTCTACTCGATTTTGGAGTATATGGACCAACTCAATATGCTCTCTCATGTAAAATACAGAGATTCTAATTTTACGTGAATCGAAAAAAATCTAAATATTATCTAGGCACCCTAATGTAAAAAGCAAAATTTCTCGAAACAATATCTGTCAGAGAAAATATACAGTGCCCTTTTCTACTTGGTTTTGGAGTATATACACCAACTCAATATGCTCTCTAATGTAAAATACAGAAATTCTAATTTTACACGAACGGAAACAAATCAAAATATTATCTAGGTACCCCAATGTTAAAAGCAAAATTGCTCTGAATATAATCTGTCAGAAAAAATACACAATGCACTTTTATACTGTGTTTTTCAGTATATACACCAATTCAATATGCTGTCTCATGTAAAATACCGAAATTCTAAATTTACGCGAATCGAAAAAAATCTACATATTACCTAGGTACCCCAATGCTGAAAGCAAAATTGCTCTGAATATAGTCTGTCAAAAAAAATATACAATACCCTTTTCTACTTCGTTTTGGAGTATATACACCAATGCAATATGCTCTCACATGTAAAATACCGAAATTCTTATTATATGCGAATCGATAAAAATCTAAACATTATCTAGACACCCCAATGTTGAAAGAAAATGGCACTGAATATAATCTGTCAAAAAAATATACAATGCCTTTTTGTCCTCGGTTTTGGAGTATACGGACCAACTCAATATGCTCTCTCATGTAAAATACTAAAATTCTAAATTTTCATTAATCAAATAAAATCTAAATATTATCTAGGCACCCCAATGGTAATATCAAAATTACTCTGAATGTATTTTGTCAGAAAAAATATACAATGCTCTTTCCTACTCTGTTTTAAAGTATATACACCAACTCAATATGCTCTCTCATGTAAAATATAGACATTATAAATTTACACAAATTAAAAAAATTCTAAATATTATCTAGGCACTCCAATGTTAAAAGGAAAATTGCTCTAAATGTAATCTGTCAGATAAAATATACAATGTTTTTTTCTTCTCTGTTTTGGAGTATATACACCAACTCAATATGCTCTCCCATGTGAAATACAGAAATTCAAATTTTACACGAATCGAATAATATCTCAATATTATCTAGGCACCCCACTGTTAAAAGCAAAATTGCTCTGAATATAATCTGTCAGAAAAAATGTACAATGACCTTTTCTATTCTGTTTTGGAATATATACACCAACTCAATATGCTCTCTCACGTAAAATACCAAAATTCTAAATTTACGCGAATCGAAAAAAATATAAATATTATCTAGGCACCCCAATGTTAAAAGCAAAATTTCTCTGAATAGAATCTGTCAGAAAAAATATACAATGCCCATTTCTACTCTGTTTTGGAGTATATCCACCAACTCAATATGGACTCTGATGTAAAATACCAAAAATATAAATTTACGCAAATTAAAAAAATTCTAAATATTATCTAGGCACCCCAATGTTAAAAGAAAAATTTCACTGAATATAGTCGGTCACAAAAAATATACAATGCCGTTTTCTACTCTCTTTTGGAGTATATACACCAACTCAATATGCTCTCTCATGTAAAATACCGAAGTTGTAAATTTACGCAAATCGAAAAAAATATAAATATTATCTAGGCACCCCAATGTTAAAAGAAAATGGCTCTGAATATAAACTGTCAGAAAAAATATACAATGCCCTTTTCTACTTTATTTTGGAGTATACACACCAATCCAATATGCTCTCTCATGTAAAATATCGAAATTCTAAATATACGGGAATCGAAGAAAATCTAAATATTATCTAGGCACCCCAATGTAAAAACCAAAATTTCTAGGAACAAAAATCTGTCAGAGAAAATATACTATGTCCTTTTCTACTCTGTTTTCGAGTATATACACCAACTCAATATGCTCTCTCATGTAAAATACCAAAATTATAAATTTACGCTTATCAAATGAAATCTAAGTATTATCTAGGCTCCCCAATGTTAATAGCAAAATTGCTCTGAATATAATATATCAGAAAAAATATACAATGCCTTTTCTACTCTGTTTTGGAGTATATACACCAACTCAATATGCTCTTTCATGTAAAATACCGAAAATCTAAATTCACTTGAATCGAAAAAAATATAAGTATTATCAAGGCACCCGAATGTTAAAAGCAAAATTGCTCTAAATATAATCTGTTCAGAAATAATATACAATGCCCTATTCGACTCTGGTTTGGAGTATATACACCAAATCAATATTCTCTCTCATGTAAAATACTGAAATTCTAATTTTACGCGAATTGAAAAATATCTAAATATTATGTAGGAAAACCAATGTTAAAAGAAAATAGCTCTGAATATAATCTGACAGAAAAAATATACAATGACTTTTTCTACTCTGTTTTTGAGTACATACACCAACTCAAAATGCTCTCTTATATAAAATACAGAAATTCTAAATTTGCGCTAATTGAATAAGATCTAAATATTATCTAGGCACCCCAAAGTTAAAAGAAAATGGCTCTGAATATAATATTTCAGAAAAAATATACAATACTATTTTCTACTCTATTTTGGAGTATATACACCAATTCAATATGCTCTCTCATGTAAAATACCGAAATTCTAAATATACACGTATCGAAAAAAATCTAAATATTATCTAGGCACCCCAATGTAAAAAGCAAAATTTCTCAGAACAAAATATGTGAGAGAAAATATACAGTGCCCTTTTCTACTTTGTTTTGGAATATATACATCAGCTCAATATGCTCTCTAATGTAAAATACAGAAATTCTAATTTTACACGAACGGAAACAAATCAAAATATTATGTAGGTACCCCATTGTTAAAAGCAAAATTGCTCTGAATATAATTTGTCAGAAAAAATACACTATGCCCATTTCTACTCTGTTTTGGAGTATATACACCAATTCAATATGCTCTCTCTTGTAAAATACCAAAATTCTAAATTTACGCGGATCGAAAAAAATCTAAATATTACCTAGGCACCCCAATGTTGAAAGCAAAATTGCTCTGAATATAGTCTGTCATAGAAAATATACAATACCCTTTTCTACTTCGTTTTGGAGTATATACACAAACCCAATATGCTCTCTCATATAAAATACCGAAATTCTTATTATACGCGAATTGAAAAAAATCTAAATATTATCTAGACACCCCAATGTTGAAAGAAAATGGCTCTGATTATAGTCTGTCATAAAAAATATACAATGCCCTTTTCTCCTCGGTTTTGGAGTATATGGACCAACTCAATATGCTCTCTCATGTAAAATACCGAAATTCTAAATTTACGTTAATCAAATGAAATCTAAATATTATCTAGGCACCCCAATGGTAATAGCAAAATTGCTCTGCATGTATTTCGTCAGATAAAATATACAATGCCCTTTTTTACTCTGTTTTGGAATATATACACCAACTCAATATGCTCTCTCATGTAAAATACAGAAATTCTAAATTTACGAGAATCGAAAAAAATCTAAATAATATCTAGGCACCCCAATGTTAAAAGAAAATGTCTCTGAATATATTCTGTCAAAAAAAAATACAATGCCCTTTTCTACTCTGTTTTGGAACATATAAACCAACTCAATATACTCTCTCATGTAAAATACCGAAATTCTAAATTTACGTGAATCAAAAAAAACCTAAATATTAACCAGGCACCCCAATGTTAAAAGCAAAATTTTTCTGAATATAGTCTGTCAGAGAAAATATACAATGCCCTTTTCTACTTTGCTTTGTAGTATATACACCAAATAAATATGCTCTCTCATGTAAAACACCGAAATTCTAATTTTACGCAAATCGAAGAAATTCTAAATATTATCTAGGCACCCCAAGATTAAAAGAAAATGGCTAAAAATATAATCTGTCAAAAAAATATACAATGCCTTATTCTACTCTGTTTTGGAGAATACACACCAACTCAATATGCTCTCTCATGTAAAATACCGAAATTCTGATTTTACGCCAATCATAAAAAATCTAAATAATATGTAAGAACCCCAATGTAAAAAGCTAAACTTCTCTGAATATAATCTGTCAGAAAAAGTATACAATGCTCTTTTCCACTCCGTTTTGTAGTATATACACCAACTAAATATGCTCTCTCATGTAAAACACCGAAATTCTAATTTTACGCAAATCGAAGAAATTCTAAATATTATCTAGGCACCCCAAGATTAAAAGAAAATGGCTATAAATATAATCTGTCAAAAAAATATACAATGCATTATTCTACTCTGTTTTGGAGAATACACACCAACTCAATATGCTCTCTCATGTAAAATACCGAAATTCTGATTTTACGCCAATCGTAAAAAATCTAAATAATATGTAAGAACCCCAATGTAAAAAGCTAAACTTCTCTGAATATAATCTGTCAGAAAAAGTATACAATGCTCTTTTCCACTCCGTTTTGGAGTATATACACCAACTCAATATGCTCTCTCATGTAAAATACTGAAATTCTAATTTTACGTGAATCTAACAAACTCTAAATATTACCTAGGCACAGCAATGTTAAAAGCAAAATTTCTTTGAATATAATCTGTCATGAAAAATATTCAATGCCCTTTTCTGCACTGTTTTGGATTATATATACCAACTCAATATGCTCTCTCATGTAGAATACCGAGATTCTAATTTTACGTGAATCGAAACAATCTAAATATTATCTAGGCACACCATTGTTAAAAGCAAAATTTCTCTGAATATAATCTGTCAGAAAAAATATACAATGCGCTCTTCTACTTTGTTTTGGAGTATATACACCAAGTCAATATGCTCTCTCATGTAAAATACCGAAATTCTAATTTTACGCAAATCGAAAAAAATCTAAATATTATCTACGCACCCCAATGTTAACAGCAACATTGCTCTGAATATTATCTGTCAGAAAACATATAAAATGCGCTTTTCTACTCTGTTTTGGAGTATATACACCAACTCAATATGCTCTATTATTTAAAATATGGAAATTCTAAATTTACGCGAATCGAAAAAAATCTAAATATTATCTAGGCAACCCAATGTTAAAAGCAAATTTGCTCTGAATATGATCTGTCAGAAATAATATACAATGCCCTATTCTACTCTGTTTTGGAATATATACACCAATTCAATATGCTCTCTTGTGTAAAATACTGAAATTCTAAATTTACGCTAATCGAAAAAAATCTAAATATTATCTAGGTACCCCAATGTTAAAAGCAAAATTGCTCTCAATATAATCTGTCAGAAAAAATATACAATGCCCTTTTCTACTGTGTTTTGGAGTGTATACACCAACTCAATATTCTCCCTCATGTAAATTACCCAAATCCTAACATTACTCTAAGTATCTGTTTTTTATAACTAGGGGATTACAGATGACATTACTCACGATATGACTTCGGCTGTTTGCCGGTCCTGTGATAATGTTTCTAATATCCAGAGAAGGAGAGGGGAATGTTTCTGCCCATAGGCAAATCCTCTGAATACGGCAAGATGAGTACACCGTGCTGTGATATTTTCACTAATGTAAACAAGAAAACAATTATATTGAATTAAATATTGCAAGGTGTTAACCCCCCCTATAATTTTCCTTGTAATTTCAAGGGGTTGAGGAGGACATTTTTGTCAAAATGGCGGAGGTGTAACTTCAGCTATTGTCTACTATATAATAAAAAAGGATAAAATTATTATTTACATATGATATGATTGCCAGTATCATATTACACCACATTTTCAAAATATCTGGGCCCCAGCAGCTGTGGGCATGGCAGCCAAGCGAGGGTGTCCCTATGCAACCAGGTTGGGCATTGCGGCTGCTACGGGCCCTTTGTGATTTGTCTGGGGGCTGCTTCGGGCCCTCTGGTGGTGGCTGTGGTAACAGCCACATAGCCAGAGGGTCTCTCAGCATCCAGGGAGGGCCTGGCGGCTGCTACTGTCACTCTGGCAGGGGCTATGGGCACAGCCACCTAACCAGGGGGTCCCTACGTAGCCAGGGTGGGGCTGGAAGCTGCTATAGACACTTTGGCGGGAGGTGTGGGGATACCCTGCTCTTCACAGGTACACAGTTTGCACCTATTTCTACATGTGTAGATTGTTTACATAATGGGCACATATTTGTACACATGTACATATGTTATTATCACAATAAACATATATGTACATAATATGTGTACAATAAATATGTACTTTATACGTACCTAATATAAACAATATGTACTTTTTGGTGATATTATGTGGTATCTACATATTATTGATTATATATCTTATTGTGATAATATGTATGTTACCACTGAAATTTTTAGAAATGTACATAGAGTACACTTCATGTACCTATGCATTGTGTACACATTATAGAAATAAATAGGTACATATTTTACAGATTATGTACATTTTTTCTACATGTGTATTTTGTACACATATGTACAGCGGAGTAAATGTACAGACTATACCTATTTTATACATTTATTGTGATATGTCAATAAATGTACACATGAGTACATTCTGGGATATAATTTTTAGCATATTAGACAGGAATTACACCGGTGACCAAAGTGGGTTTACACTCAGGTGCGCACATAGTTTATACATGTACATGTTGTGCTTATTATGTACTCATGTACAGAATATACATGTCTACATTATATATACATAGGTGTACGCAGCATACATAGGTACATACTGTGCACACATATGTACACGTGCATATATTGTAGATCTGTACATAATGGGTACATGATGTACATGTGTACACATCATATCACAATAAATGTAAATATACATGTTTGCAATATGTACGTTTATATTATGTATTACGTTTATTGTGATTATATATGCTGTTGTGATATGATATCATTGTGATATTACAAATGTACATATTATACACATTATGTACCTATGCATTGTGCACAGATTATAGAAATAGAAAGAAACATATTTTACAGGTTATGTACATTTTATTTACTTGTGTATTGGGTACACAGAGTAAATGTACAGATCTTACTTACTTTATACATTTATTGTGATATGCCAATAAATGTACACATTATGAGTACATTCTGTGATATTACATTTAGAATATAAGATAGAAATTACTCTGGTTACCAAAGTGGGTGTAAACTTATGTGTGCACATATTTTGTACATGTACATACTGTGCATATTATGTACTTGTGTACAGAAGGTAAATATCTACATTATATGTATGTATGGGTACAGAGCGTACATATGTACATACTATGTACATATATCTACACCTGAATTTATTGTACATCCGTACATAATGGGTCCATGCTCTACATGTAAACACATCGTCATACCACAATAAATGGTAATGTACATAATGTGTGAAATACGTACATTTATATTATGCATTACATGTGTATTGTGATTGTAAATGCTGTTCTGATATCATTGTGATATTACAAATGTACATATTGTACACATTATGGACATACCTGTTGTGTACATATTATGTACACATAAATGTACATATTGTACAGATTATGTATATTTATTTTACCTCTGTATGGTGCACACATATGTACATCACAGTCAACGTACATATGGTACATATTCTCTGCATTGTTTGTAATATTTCAGTAAGAGTACACATTATAAGTATATTCTGGGATATGATTTTTAGTATGTTAGATAAAAATTACTTTCAATATCAAAGTGGGTATACACTTATGTGTGTCCATTTTGTGATATTATCCATCATATCCTGAGTAGGTGTTTCTCTCATTGTGAAAGCAGGTTTACACTCTCGGATTGCTCCAATATCAAGGCAAACTAAAACTCGTCTGTGATGTAGTTAATAATATCCTGAGGACAAAGGATGACCATACCCTGAATATCGCAGGAAGTGTACACCACCACTGTAGTATTGTTTCTAATGTTCAAAAACGGAAAGGATATTACTCCAAATATCTCAGAAAGCACACAAGCCCCCCGTGATATTGTTTCTAATAACTAGAGAATTACAGATGACATTAACCACGACGTGACTGGGGCTGTACCCTGGTCCTGGAATATTGTTTCTAATATCCAGAGAAGGAGAGGAAAATGTTGCTGCCCATAGGGAAATACTCTTAATACGGCAAGAGGTGTACACCATGCTTTGATATGGTCACTAATGTAAGCGAGAAAACAATTACATTGAATTAAGCATTGCAAGGAATGAAACTCCCCTATGATTTTCATTCTAATGTCAACGGGGGTGAGGATGACATTTTTGTCAATATGGCAGAGGTGTAACTGGAGCTATTGCCTAATATACAAAAAAACAGAATAAGATTATCATTTTTATATAATATGGTTGCCAGTATCATATTACACCGGATTTGCAAAATAGCTGGGCCTCAGCAGCTGTGGGCAGAGCCCACAAGCGAGGGGACCCCTAAACAGCCAGGGTGGGCCTGGGGGCTGCTCTGGGCTTTTTGGTGGGGTCTGTGAGCACATCGACCCAGCCAGGGGTCCCCGAGCAGCCATGGTTGGCCTGGGGGCTGCTACGGGCACTCTGGCATGGGCTGTGGGCACAGACACCTAGTCAGGGGGTCCCTAAGCAGCCAGGGTGGGCATGGGGGCTGCTACAGGCATTCGAGCAGTGTTTGTGGGCACAGCCCAATTGCCAGGGGGTCTCTAAGCAGCCAGGCTGGGCCTGGGGGCTGCTATAAGGGGGGCTTTGGTAATAGCGTGCTGTGCATCGGTACATAGTTTGCACCTATTACTACATGTGTAAATAGTTTTAATATCGGGCATATATATGTACATGCGTACATATGGAGTTATCACGATAAATTTATATTTACATAATATGTGCAAAATACATATGTACCTAATGCATACCTAATGTGTACAATATGTACTTTTTTGTAATATTAGACAATATATATTACTGTGATTATATATCTTATTGTGATTAAATATATTTTATCACTAATATTTTAAGGAATGTGCATAGTGTACACATTATATACCTATGTATTGTGTACACAATATAGAAATATATAGGTACATATTTTACAGATTATGTACACTTTTTTTACATGTGTATTGTGTACACCTATGCACAGCAGAGTAAATGTACAGACTGTACCTATTTTATACATTTCTTGTGATATGCCAATAAATGTACTCATTATGAGTACATTCTAAAATATAATTTTTACCATATTAGAAATTACTCCATTGACCAAAGTGGGTGTACACCCAGGTGTGTACATAGTTTATACGTGTACATATTGTGCATATTAGGTACTCATGTACAAAATGTACATGTCAACATTATATGTATTTATGTGTACATAGTGTGCACATGCACATACTGTTCACACATATGTACATGTGCATATTTTGTACATGTGTACATAATGGGTACATGATGTGCATGTGTACACACTGTGATACCACAATAAATGTAAATGTATACGATGTGTGCAATATGTACATTTATATTATGTATTACTTGTGTATTGTGATTTTATATGCTGTTGTGATATGATATCATTGTAATATTACAATAAATGTACATATTGAACACATTTCGTACATACCTATTGTGTACACATTATGTACCTGTAATTGCACATATTGTACAGATTATGTACGTTTTTGGTACATCTGTATTGTGTACACATATGTACATAACACTCTATGTACATATGGTATGTATTCTGCACATTGATTGTAACATCTCAATAAGTGTACACATTATGAGTATATTGTGATATATGATTTTTAGTATATTAGATAAAAATTTCTTTCTATATCAAAGTGGGTATACACCCATGTGTGTCCATTTTTTGATATTATCCATCATATTTTAAGTAGATATTACTCTCATTTTGAAAGCAAGTGTTCACTCTGTGATTGTTCCAATATCACAGGCAAAGTACAAGGCTTCTTTAATGTACTACCTAATATCCTGGGGACAAAAGATGATTATACCCTGAATATCGCAGGAAGTGTACACCACCACTGTAGTATCGTGTCTAATATCCAAAAACGGAAAAGATATTACTCCAAGTATCTGATAAAGCACACAAGACCCCCGTGATATTTTTTCTAATAACTAAGGGATTACAGATGACATTACTCACGATATGACTGGGGCTGTCCGCCGGTCCTGTGATATTGTTCCTAATATCCAGAGAGCGAGAGAATAATGTTGCTGCCCATAGGCAAATCCTCTGAATACAGCAGGAGGAATACACTGTGCTCTGATATGGTCACTAATGTAAACAAGAAAACAATTCTATTGAATTTAACATTGCAAGGGGTGAAACTCCCTTATGATTTCAATTCTAATGTCCAGGGGTGTCAGGATGACATTTCTGCCAATATGGCAGAGGTGTAACTAGAACTATTGCCTAGTATATCAAAAACCAAAATAACATCATTTCCATATGATATGGTCGCCAGCATCATATTACACCACATTTTCAAAATTGCCGGGCACAGCGCCCTAGCCAGGGGGTCCCTAAGCAGCCAGCGTCAGCCTGGGAGCTGTTATGGGCCCTCTGGCGGGGAATGTGGTTACAGCTCCCTAGCCAGGGGGTCTTTGAGCAGCCAGGGTGGGCCTTGGGGCTGCTACGATGGGGGCTGTGGTAATAGCCTGTTCTGCACAGGTACATAGTTTTAATAATGAACACATATTTGTATAAGTGTACACATGGTGTTATGATAAATATATATGTACATATGTGCACAATACATATAGACCTAATGCGTACCTACTGTGAACAATATGTACTTTTTTGTGATATTACATGATATATATATATTACTGTGATTATATGCGTTATTTTGATTATATATATTTTATCACTGATATTTTAAGGAATGTGCATAATGTACACATTATGTACCTATACATTGTTTACACATTATAGAAATATGTAGGTACATATTTTACAGAGTATGTACATTTTTTGTACATGTGCATTGTGTACACATATGTACAGCAGGGTAAATGTACAGATTGTACCTATTTTATACATTTATTGCACTATGCCAATAAATGTACACACTATTACTACATTCTGAATTATTATATTTTGTATATTAGATAGAAATTTCTCTGGTTACCAAAGTGGTTGTACACCCAGGTGTGTACATAGTTTATATGCGTACATATTGTGCATAGAATGTACTCGGGTATCGAAGGTACATATCTACATTATATGTACACATGTGTAGTGTACATATGTACATACTGTACCCACATATGTACACTTGCATATATTGTGCATCTGTACATAATGGGTACATGATGTACATGTTTACATATATCACAATAAATGTAAATGTACATGTTTGCAATATGTACATTTATATTGATATTACATATTACATGTGTATTGTGATTTTATATGCAGTTGTAATTATATAACATTGTGATGTTACAATAAATGTACATATTGTACACATTATGTGCATACCTATTGTGTGCACATTTTGTACATATATTTGTACAAATGATAGTTTATGTACATTTATTGTACATCTGTATTGTGTACATGTATGTACATCACAGTCAATGTACATATGTTAAATATTCTGTACATTGAGTGTAATATCCCAATAAGTGTACACATTATGAGTTTTTTCTGGGTTATGACATTTAGTATATTAGATAAAAATGACTTCCAATATCACAGTGGGTATATACCCATGTGTGTCCATTTTGTGATATTATCCATCATATCCTAAGTAGGTATTTCTCTCACAATGAAAGAAGGTGTACACTCTGTGATTGTTCCAATATTATAGGCAAAGTGCAACGCTTCTGCGATGTAGTTCCTAATATCCCAGGGACAGAGGATAAGTATACTCTTAATATCGCAGGAAGTGTACACCACCACTGTAGCATTGTTTCTAATATCCAGAAACTAAAAGGATATTACTCCAAATATCTCCAAAAGCAGACAAGACCCCCGTTACATTGTTCTTAATAACTAGGGGATTACAGATGACATTGCTCATGATGTGACTGGCGCTGTAAGCCGGTCCTGTGATATTCTTCCTAATATCCAGATAAGGAGAGAAAAATGTTGCTGCCCATAGAGAAATATTCTGAATACTGCAAGAGATGTACACCGTGCTCTGATATGGTCACTAATGTAAACAAGAAAACAATTATATTGAATTAAACATTGCAAGGGGTGAAAACTCCTATGCTTTCAATTCTAATGTCAATGGGGTGAGGATGACATTTTTGTCAATATGCCAAATGTGTAACTAGAACTATTGCCTAATATGTAAAGAACCACAATAACATTATCATTTTTGTGTGATATGGTTGCCAGTATCATATTACACCACATTTTCAAAATAGCCGGGCCCCAGCAGCTGTGGGCACAGCGCCCTAGGCAGGGGGTCCCTAAGCAGCCAGCGTGGGCCTGGTAGCTGTTATGGGCCCTCTGGCGGGGGCTGTGGGTACAGCCCCCTAGCCGGGGGTCTTTAAGCAGCCAGGGTGGGCATTGAGGCTGCTACGAGCAGAACTGTAGTAATAGCCTGCTGTGCATAGGTATGTAGTTTGCACCTATTTCTGCATGTGTACATTGTTTAAATAGTAGGCACATGTTTGTATACGTGTACATACGGTGTTATCATGATACATATATATTTTCATAATATGTGCACTATACATATGTACCTAATACATACCTAATGTGTACAATATGTACCTTTTGGTGATATTACACGACATATATGTATTAGTGTGATTATATATCTTACTGTGATTATATATATTTTATCACTGATATTTTAAGGAATGGGCATAGTGTACACATTATGTACCTATGCATTGTGTACACATTATAGAAATATATAGGTACATATTTTACAGATTATGTACATTTTTTGTACATGTGCATTGTGTACACCTATGTACAGCAGAGTACATGTACAGATTGTGCCTATTTAATACATTTATCACAATACGACAATAAATGTACACACTATGACTACATTCTGGGATTTTATATTTAGTATATTAGATAGAAATCTCTCCGGTTACCAAAGTGGGTATACACCTATATGTGTACCTAGTATATACGTGTATATATTGTACATACTGTGTACTCCTGTACAGAAGGTACATATCTACATTATATGAACATGTGTAGTGTACATATGTACATACTGTGCACACTTATGTACACGTATATATACCGCAAATCTGCACGTGTGCATGATGTACATGTGTACATATCATATCACAATAAATGTAAATGTATATAATGTGTGCAATATGTACATTTATATTGATATTATGTATTATATGTGTATTGTGATTATATATGCTGTTGTGATTATATGAAATCATTGTAATATTACAATATATTTACATATTGTACACATTATGTACATACCTACCGTGTACACATTATGTACATATAAATGTACATGTTGTACAGATTATGTACATTTTTTGTACATCTGTATTGTGTACACATATGTACATCACAGTCAATGTACATATGGTACATATTTTGTACGTTGATTGTAACATCCCAATAAGTGTACACATTATGAGTATATTCTGGGATATGATTTATAGTATATAAGAAAAAAGTTACTTCCAATATCAATGTGGGTATACTCGCATGTGTGTCCATTTTGCTGTACCTTCTATTAATCTTTGACATTGAACATGATAGTGAGAGGTGGTTCTTTTCTCTAACAAGGTTTTCTGTTAATATAACTCAACTCTACTACCTTGTGGCCTCTGTATCTTCCATTGTAAATTGTAATTACCTATAAAAGAGAATATTTTGACATCACGCATCTACCTCTTGGATCCATCAGCCAGAGGACTAAAATAAAAAAGACATTCACCCCACGAATGGTTATATAGTGGTTGACAACCCCACTTTCTTCTAGGTAAATAGTATCCTCTCCTTAACAGTAGCTACTTACAAGATTTGTGCATAAAGAATGTGACTTTTTTATCAGTATCTAGTTTATTCTTACATAAATTTCTAAAATACTGAGAGAATATTCTGATCATTGGTTATGTACTATTTTAATTTAATTTTTTCCTCTCAAATTTTATCTCAACTGCATACTCTACCCTGTTTATAAGACTGCCCTATGGTTAAATTTAGTAGGTAGTAAATTATCCTGAGCACACAGAACAATTCTTTTTGTAATCAACTCTGAAACATCATTGAAAGAGCAAGGATATGGGAATGAGATTTATCTGGCTTTTATTTCTGGTACTTACTTGCTCTCTGACCTTGGGAAACTTATGTATTGCTCTGAGTCTCATCTTCTTCATCTGTAAAATGATCATAGTAATACCTAATTCATATGCAGCTTGGAAATGTGTAATTTAGTGATTGATATAAAGTTCCTGATACAATTTCTGACAAAATAATAGACACCCCACGAGAGACAGCCATAACAATCAGAGTTTATATTCACATTAACTGGGATAAAATTGATCTGAAAATACAGCATAAAAAAGCAGCCAAAAATTCACAAGCATATATTTCGCTTGCCTTTTTATACAGAGCTGGAAAATTTCTCATCATTATCTCATCCATTGCCTGCAGCACAATCCTTCCAAAACTCCTCCTAAGACCGTCTGCCAAGGTGGAACACACTGAACCGCATGTGACTCTGCCTTTTCTGACTATTTTTGCAAGATTTTTCTCATAGAGTATTATTAACAGAAAATGGGGCTGTTATCAAGGTGACTAGGAATGGTGCATTCTCAGTTCAGGCTCTGATGGAATGTCTACTTGATCTGGTGCAACTCCAGCTGTGCTCTTGGCTTTCCTCACTTTTGTGGTTCCGAGAATGCAAATACTCTCCCATGGCTTCCTTATTTTGTCTTTCTCCATGAGGTCTCATTCAAGTATAAACATTCCCTTCAATTTTCTCAACTCATTTTATATTGTCTGAATAACCTTGATAATTTTCCCTTTCCTAAAGCTATAGACCTTCTTTTCGTGTGTAAGAACAGATTACTCACAAATGTTTACTGTCCGCTAAACATTTATGTGTAATCGGTCCTTAATTCTACACACAAAATATCATCTCTACCAACATTTTACAACTATAGTTTTTCTATAGGGAACTATGAAAGGAACTTGCTCTAAAGGAGAAACTTCCAGAGCTAAACCAAGGGTCTGACAATTTTTAACAATATGTTATTCAGTAAAAATATTTTTTCAGTTAACAGAGAAGAATGCCATGGACAAAATGGCAAAACAGAACTTTTCAGCACTTATTCCTTCACAGAAACATCAATTTGAACAGCCATCCGTGCATCAAAGTGTCTTCAAAAGAGACAAGGAATTCAGGTGAGAGGTTATAGCACGTTTGTGGAGTAGAAAAGTAAGAAAAACGGCATAAAATAGAGTATAAAAGAGAGTTTTCTATTATCTGCATTACCCCGCCCCTAAACCTGGGTAGTGCAGCATGGAAAGAGATACTATGTATGTGCAGAGAGGAGAGCAAATGTAACACCTGACTTCAACATCAACTCCAATGCCAGGCACAATTCAGTGAACTCAACACCAGGCAGGTTTCTATAGCCACAGGCTATGGGACAGAACCTGTCAACCCAAGCTCCAGGCCTTCCCCTATGGCTCTAAGATCTAATGCCTCCAATCTCCATGGCTCCTATGGACATAGGCTCCAGGCCTTCGCCACAACCAGGCCATTTATGGCTTCCCCAGGCTCCACACTGGTTACTATAGACTCGTAAGTGCCTGGATAAACAAACCTCTACATCGACACAGTGGAATATTATTCAGCAATGAAAGCAATAATCTTTGAATGTGGCCTTTGTTGCAGAAAAAAAGCACGTGAGCTATGAAGCCATTAAAAGACATAGAGGAAACTCAAATACATACTACTAAGTGAAAGAAACCAATCTCAAATGACCACTTACTATATGAATCCAACTATATGACATTCTGGAAAAGGCAAAACTATAGAGACATCAAAACGTTCAGTGATTGCTGGGGGTTGAAAAGTGGGAAAGGATAAATGGGAAGAGCATAGAGGATGTTTAGGGCAATGAAACTACTCTGTGTGTTACTATAATGGTAGACACATGCCATTACACCCTTGTCAAAACTCACTGAATATACGACGGCAAGAATGGTCCCTAATGTCAATTATAAACTATGGGTGACAGTGATAAGTCAATGTTGGTTCATCCATTGTAACAAATGTACCTCTCTAGTGAGGAAGGCTGATAGTGGAGGAGGCTGTGCATTTGGGGAGGTGGGAATGTAGGAACTCTCCGTACTTTCCACTATGCCTCACTATTAACTTTACACTGCCCTAAAAATAAAGCGTATTTGCAAAAAGATTGAGCTGTTGATATAAGCCCAATGTCTACTTTGACGTCCAGAAATGTTTCTTTTAAAACGCTAATACACCACTTCCTGGAAGAAAATATTTGTTAACAAATTCTTTTCTAGAACAATTATTTTTGTGGGTGTTCCTGTCACAACTATACATAAAAATCAGAATATGCAGCAACATCTTGATACTCTAAAAACACAATACCAAAAACGTTAAGAAAATCATTTCTAAATTTGATCTAAGCCAAAATGTGGAGAAGCAAAAGGGAAGAAAATTATTTCTGTATAATGAGATTATAGGTTGTTTCTCTGAACTCCTCTACAGTTTTCAGTATTTGCCAACTTCTATCATGGAGATATATAAATATAGAAGTAGATATGTAGATATATAGTCATTAGATATATATTTATATATAATAAATAAACAGATACCATTTTTATTTATTTATTTATTTATTTTTTGAGACGGAGTTTCGCTCTTGTTTCCCAGGCTGGAGTGCAATGGCGCGATCTTGGCTCACCGCAACCTCCGCCTCCTGGGTTCAGGCAATTCTCCTGCCTCAGCCTCCTGAGTAGCTGGGATTACAGGCACGCGCCACCAAGCCCAGCTAATTTTTTGTATTTTTAGTAGAGACGGGGTTTCACCATGTTGACCAGGATGGTCTCGATCTCTTGACCTCGTGATCCACCCGCCTCGGCCTCCCAAAGTGCTGGGATTACAGGCTTGAGCCACCGCGCCCGGCCTACAGATACCATTTTTAAAAGATATATTTATGTATTTTATATATTTATATAATATATACATGTTCATATATACATCATGTTATCACCATTATGGATATAAAGAAGGACATTAAAATAGTGAAAAGATTAAAATAAAATGTACCAAAATGGAAACAGTGATTTAACTCTGCCTAGCTTTATGTGATTAAACAAGGTATTTTTCAAATCTATTTTTCTTTGCTTTCTAGAGGCTTTATAATAAATCTATATTTTTATATTTAAAAGCCTAATTTTTATTAAACAAATAAAAATTCAGCAACACTGTCTTTAGAACATTTTTTAAATCAACTTGAGCATGAAGAAAATGTTATGACTATGGTGGTGAGCATTTTGAAAGATTAGCAGAAGCAGGGATAATGTGACACTTAGCTGATCTTTCAAGGGAAGCTAGACAAATGACACTTTTCGAAAAGAAAATAGTAACTAGTGTTGAAACATGGTATCGCCAGTATGATTAAGAAGGAAAGTGTCAACTTCTTCTGTGGAAAATCCTAACATTACCAAACGCAAGAAGGCAAATACTTCAACAACAGAAATGAAAAAGATCTTGATTCATTTATTTAACACTTTTTTAGAGTTTAATCCCAAAAAGTCTATTTTGAAGAAAAGAAAAAATCTTACTCGTGTATATTACCCTTTGCAGTGAACTGGCCAAATAAGTCTATCCAAGGTACGTTGAATACCGAGCATGCTGGAAACATTTTTATTGACATCATCTCTAATCCCTACAACAATAGTGCAAGGGAAGGTTTAACATCTTCTTTTTACAGAGAGGAAAGCTGAGGCTCAAAGAGGTATAGTACCTCATTTAACATTACACATCTAATACGTGGTGGAGGTGGGACCTATACTTACATCTGTCAGACCTTAAAGTCTGTGTTCTTCTTTCTACCTCTCTGCCTCAGTCCAACAATTGGGATCTTTGCCATGATGCCTCACGAGTTAACGAGGCACTTTTCAGGAAGTTTTTGACTCAGACTTTATCACTCAGCAAGATACCTCAACTAATTTACAAAATGTGACTTGAAAAGCAGGCTGTAATTCCAAAAGCAAAAATCCAACCACAAAAGATAAAGTCTTAATCAGTAGAGCTTTACAGAAGGAAGTAATGTAGGTAGTAAGGGCACTTTTGGAAATGTCTGGAATTAGAGGAGTCGATGTATCACCTGTTAGAAATTGTACTCGCTTGGTAGCAAAATTTTCCTGTGTTCACTTAAAATAATAGTCTTGTTGTTTTAAAACCAACGCACAGTCAGAGGGTGACTTGGATGTTTATTTTTTATTCTCTTTGCCTTCTTGTTTTAAGAATGGATTTTTCCTGAATTCTAATTATTATTGTAACTTACATAAGTGCAGCCGATTTTGCTTTTAAGAATAAAACTACATTTAGGTAGCTTTGTCTGGATTATCAAAACCAGGCCCTGAAGAAGTGAGTTCCTAAAGGGTAGGAACTTTGCTTATGTCTATATCTCAGTTGTGTTAAACAGAATAACTGGCGCAAATTAGCAAATGATGCACTGAGGAATCATAGAACAAAAGACATTATGAAGAACTAAGTTTCAGATTCAGGGTGACGCTAAGGAGCTAGTGTACCAGAGGATGGTATGCCTTCTGCAATCACAAAAGCAGCATTCAGTCTGATCTGGGCTCTAAGAAGTGCTCCTTGAGACCTGAAATTTTATCCTAACACTGCCACTAACAGGTTAAGTCAGAAAGAGTTCACTTCCCAGAGCTTTCGATTTCTGGTTTCCAAATCAGCACAATGAGAAACTGAAAAGAAGGAAAGAGGAAAAAAAGAGAGGGTCAGAGATCCCTCCTGCTTGTACAATGCCATGATTTGGACACAGGGTTTGGGCAACCATGGCCCATCCACCAATTCCTGCCTGTCGTCTCTTGTCAGACAGCTCATGAGCCACGAATGTGAAAGAATTCAAAAAAGTAACAATATCTTGGGACATGTCAACAATTATATAAAATGCAATTTTCAGTTCTCATAAAAGTACTTTGGAACTCAGCCCCACTCCTTTATTACCCATTTCTATGGCTGCTTTCACACCACAACCACAGAGATGAGTAGCTGTGACAGAGACCATATGGGCTGCCAAGCCTAAAATATTTACTGCCTAGACCTTTCCAGAAAAAAAAAAGGATTGCTGATCTTTTACACAGACAATCAAGCAAGCGATCACCTGAGAACATTAAAATCTGTGTCTAGGACAAATGGGGCCTATATAAACTAGGGAATAATCTTCCCCACTACTTATGCAAGAACATTCACCGTTGAGAGAGCAGGCTACATGGCTTGGCAGCATTACTGCCACCAGTCCAGACTTCCCCTCACCTGTGCCCTATAAGCGACCAGCATTTCTAGGCATCCGTGGAGCAGCGGGGTGCATTCTCATGGCTGGCCCCACACCTTCCCTTCCTCCTGCTTCCTCACATTCTATTTTCTGAGTGGTTGTCAAAGGAACGCTGAATTTTGCTGTCACTTTTTCAGACCCCAATTCCACTTATGACAGTCTTGGTACCAGGAAGCATTCCGAGCTCCTATCTCATCACCACAACCACCTGCTTCTCACTTAGTCCAGACGAGCTTGCCACAGTGCACTTGCTTTTTAATCGCTCTCTCTCTTCTTGCCTTCACCTCCTCTCCCTCCCTCTCTCCCTGGCTCTTTCTGTCACACGGGTGTGTGCACATACACAAGTTCCGATCAGATAAGAGAAGAAACACTTTTTAAGTTTCTTTCTAGGCCTAATAGAAAATTCTTTTTTTTTTTTTTTTTTTTACAAAAACAGAGCTGTTTTTTTCCATTGCAAAAGTGTGGGTGTCCTTCCTTTTGGAGAGTAACAATCATGTTCTACATGGCCTTCTGACACATTGCATGTTGTACATATGTGTGTGTGCACATGTGCATATGAGTGTTAGAGTATGTGTGTGTAGCAGTGAGGAAAGAGATGAAGGAGAGTGTGTATGTGCATGTTGGTTCACATGAGTGTGAGTGTGTGCATGCATGTGCCTGAGTGTGTGCACGTGTATGAGCATGCTTGTATTTGCGTATGAGAATGTGCATGTGAGAGAGAAAGAAAGAATGCGTGTATGTGTGAATGTGTATGTGTGTGTATAGCAGGGAAGAAGGGGATGAAGGAGAGTATGCTAAAAAGAGAACACCTCAGAACAGTCCAATAAAAGATGTCATATCAACATCATATCTTGTTAAAATACAGGATTCCCAAGTCAGTCACCTTCAAGCTGGAAGCCTGGAGTGTAAAAAGAGTGGGTGTTCTTCTCTGACAACTTATTGTCTAAGACAATTTTATGATCAAAAATATATTCGAATAAAAGTACCTGAGAAAAGTACATAAAGAGAATATAGCAAAGTATTAACAATGGTTTTCTTTGGGTTAGAGGAAGAAGAAGCAGGTTGTAGTTGATCTGTTTCTTTTAGTTCAACTATTCTGCATTCCTCACTTTTAAATTTTGGATATTAAGCTGGAGAGAAAGAACATGAATATAAAGATGAATTCGCTGAATGGAGCAACGAATGCTGAGTTAGCCAAAAATGTATGGCTACCTTCTATATCTAATTATCTGAGGGCAAATCAGAAAATACCACTTTCAGAAAAATTTTTTTTTTTTTAGAAATGAAGGTTCGCTCTTGTTGCCCAAGCTGGAGTGCAATCGCACAATCTCAGCTCACCGCAGCCTCCGCCTTTTGGGTTCAGGCAATTCTCCTTCCTCAGCCTCCCGAGTAGCTGGGATTACAGGCACGCACCACCATGCCCAGCTAATTTTTTGTATTTTTAGCAGAGACAGGGTTTCACAATGTTGACCAGGATGGTCTCGATCTCTTGATCTTGTGATCCACCCACCTCGGCCTCCCAAAGTGCTGGGATTACAGGCTTGAGCCACCGCGCCCAGCCAGAAATTTTTTAAAATGTGTTTTACGTTATTTTCCCTTTCAGCCTAAGGACTAAAAATTGAACACAACTGGATCTGCGCCATTGCCTCAAAGATTCTTAGCCTAGTTCAAGATCCATTGTCTGGACACTCCTGCTTTTTAGACAGAAAACAGGGCTAAATTCCTGTTGACTTCCAAATACACAGACACACAGATTTGTCACAGTAGCCTCTCTCTCTCACCCTGTCTCTGTCAGTCTGAGTCTCTCTTTCTTTCTCTCTCTCTTCCCTCACATCATCCCCAAATCAGAATGCATATATAAAAATTTGATTAACTGAAACATAGAATGACCAAGATTTTACTACAAGTGAAATACACAGACTTCAGCTAAGATGTTTGGTTGAATACCTGCATATGCCTTCACTCCATCATTAAACCACATTAACATGGGATGATTAAAAATAAATAAACCAACAAAGATAAAAAGAAAATAAAGACAATCCCTTCAGCATATAGAAAACTGGCAAGCAGAAGCTGTCAGTGACCCCTCACAGTAGACACAGAGATGCTAAATCCCAAGCCAGTGGCAGGAAGGCAACCAGGATCCCCAACGGTTCAAGAGTTGGCAGCTAAATTTACCTAGGGAATTTATGTTTCAGTAGTAAGTAGATCCCAGATCCTCTCCCTAGAATCGGTGACTGCATCCCACGGTGGTGGCAGGGTGGAGGTTTCCTCTCTATACAGTAAAATTTGGTGTCTCTAGGCAGGAGCTCTCTAGACACAAGTGCTTAAATGTACACACTGAACACTGAGATCCTCCAGGTTTTCCTACCACTGAGTTCCAATGAGGGTGGCAGATACACTTGGTCAGATGTTAAGATGATTTTTCTCTAGAGAGAATCTCTCTTCCTCAAGAAGAAAAGGTCTGACCGAGCAAGACCACCCGCCACAAAATGTTACAATCACAGAACTTCCATCAGCTTTTAGCTTTTCAGTGCTCCATTTTTTTCTAACAGACACAGACAGCTAAGGGTCACCAGGCATCTGAGCAAAGCTTCTAACATGAATGGCCGAGACCAGAGCAAGAAGACACATAAATGCAGCCTGAATGAGGACTGTGCTAGGAGATGAGATAAGAAAACCCTTCTGAAACCCATATGAATGTTCACGATGAGATAAAAGTGTTACCATTTTCATGAAACAAGAACCAAATTTAAAGAAAAAGTAAACGCTTAGAAATTAAAAATATGACAGCAGAACTTGTGAAAAATTCTTGTTAGAATAGTAAGACAACAAAGTTGAGTAGATGAACCTTATGTCTTCCAGAAATAGCGATAAGAAAAAAGTTGAAATCCGGAAGAAAATTTGAACAGGTTCAACACTAAAATGATCAGAATTCCAAAGATAGAAATAGAGACAGACAGAGAGAGAGAAAAAAGAACAGACACACGCAGCAAATAAGAAAGAGAGAGATAAACCCTAACACAGTAATTGCTGGAGACTACAACACCCAACTTTCAGCACTGGACAGATCTTCCAGACAGAAAACCAACCAATCAACATGAAATTTAATCTTTACTACAGACCAAATGGAACTGATATTCAAGAAACATTTCATCCAATGACTGCAGAATACACATTTTTTCAACTCAACACATAGATCATTCATAAGTATAGAAGATACCTTAGGTCACAAAGCAAATGCAATCACATTTGAAATCAGGACTAAGAAATTCATTCAAAACCATACACTTACATGGAAACTGAGTAACTTGCTCCTGAATGACTCCTGGGTAAATAATGACATTAAGGCAGAAATCAAGAAGTTTAAGAAGTTCTTTGCAAGTAATGAGAACAAAGGTACAACTTACCAGAGTTTCTGGGATGCAGCTAGTCAAGTAGTGTGGAGAGAAATTTATAGTACTAAATGCTCACATCAAGAAGTGAGAACTCGGGACAGCTGCGGTGACTCACTCTTGTAATCTCAGCACTTTTGGAGGCCAAGGCGGGCAGATTACAAGGTCAGGAGTTTGAGACCAGCCTGACCAACATGGTGAAACCCCATTCTACTAAAAATACAAAAATTAGCTGGTGTTGTGGCACATACCTGTAATCC